>NC_049187.1:9925681-10230340 GCF_009769625.2 Cygnus olor | reverse complement strand
ATTACTGAGAAACTGCAGAGCTGAAATTGCCAAGGGATACCAGTCTGCGAAAGACAAAGCAGCAAAGACTACACGCAGCCTTATAATACCATTCTCTTACAGCAAAGTATGGTTAGAAAAATGACAGCGTGATAACAGCTTCCCAGAGTAGGGCTGCTTTCAGAGTCACCTTTAGTCATTTTGGTGACAAAAATACATTTTTACTCCTTGTTATCTCTGCAGAACACATGCAGTTAGGGGAGCCTGATCTGCACTGTGACCCAATTAGTGCATTCATCCAGTTGCACTGCTAAACCCTACATTCAGCTATGACTAGAAGATCCTAGTGAAGATGACGTGAACAACACTTGACCCCACAGAATTTATGTTCCTTATGATAAGCAGAGCTAGGCTACATTTATTTTTGCAGATCCAAGCAGAATTTGGAGGGTCATGGAAAAAAGTGTTCTAAATTGGACATATTTGAGAAATACTGAGTCACAAGCCTCAAGCTGCACAAGGTCATTTTTGCAGTTTCTTTTTTCTAAGCAAAACCTAGATTTTATTATATAAAGCAGTGTTGGCAACATGAAGAACATGCAGTCTTTTTTAGCAAAGCCCTTTGCAGCATGAATATAGCTTTGGTCTTACAGAAGCTTGCAGATCCTAATGCTTCTATTTTAAGAAGAAAATTGGTTTCATATTGCAGAATATTTAATGAATTTCCTGTTAAAATGAAATGAAACGACAAAGTAGTTATACAATTTTACTAGTTTATATTTCAATTCATAAAGTATACACACTGCAACTATGCTACCACAATGTCCACGCATCTAATATTGATGGAGTTACAGGTTTTGTTTTGTTTTGGTATTAAACAATAGAGATAATGTATGCAGTTAAGGAAAAAAGCTTGGACATAGCATGTTCTATTCTGTAGTTACAGAGTACATTAGCTAGCATTAGTACAGTAAACAAGAAAAAGGTAGAAATACAAAATAAACCAAATATCTTTATATACAAACCAGTGCCTCTTATTGTTACCAGCTTATACTCACACTGCACACAAAATTTATCCACTGATGCAATAGATACTTCAGCATAACACAAACCATTATAAATTAAAAAAAATACAAGGTGCAAACTCCATTCTACAGCTTTCTGGTGAGAACTCAAGACAATCCAAAGAATAAAAAATCCAAGCACGTTTAGCACCTATTAGTGCAACTGCATCGAGCGTGGAAAATGACCTACACAACCTCTGAACATGTTAACAGGGAAGCCAGTTGGACAGCTATAGATGCTCGCAGCTACACTCACGCAGTGATTTTTGCCTCATATATATCTCAGTTTATTATTTCTTTGTCCCATTCATACCTATGTGCAAAACTAAGTCCTGGAAGCTTTCTCAGAGCTTCACAGAAGGCCTGCTACAGCCAGTTAAAAACAAAACAAAACATCAACAACAACAAAACAACAAAAAAAAAAACAAAAAAACGGACAAAAAAAACAAACAAAAAGACTTAATTGTCAGACCATCCACATAATTAGTACTTATTAGCAGTTCTGGTGTTGGGGATTTTAACGCTGTTGATATGTGGATCAAAGAATATGACACAGAAGTGAAACGGAAATTTGCCAAGAATTCTGATTATTCTTGTCTAGCACTTAGACAAGGCTCCCAACCTCAGGTTGTGAATTTGTTTGGCAGTCCATGCCAAAAAAAAAAAAAAAAGCCGAGAGTTGCATAGAATTGATTAGTAAGAGAAAGAAATGCCAAACACAGAGAGATGGATGCTGCATCCAACTAAAACAAAGTGGGGTTGCTCCGACAGGAATGCTGAAATCATCATCCCCATTCATAAAGCAAAACATGTCACCTCCTACTCTCCATATCCTACCTCTGGGGACTGCTTTCTGGCACTGATGTAGTTCTTGTTAAAGTTATCTTTTTTTCTTTTTTTTTCCTTTTTTTTTTTTTAAACTTTGTTAGTGACACTTTTCCTTTCAAATAAAATATTAAAAAAGGTTATAACTGTAAAAAAACCTATCATATGTAAACTTAACGATTAGGGTTTGGTAAGTTCTCGTACCTAGTCTGTGAAAAGCCTCCAGCCAGACCGCAGAATGGAGTGTTTCTCTGAAGAGCTTCAATCTAGCTACATCACCTGTTAAATATCAGTAGTATGAAGATCCCGTGTCTAGCAATAAAGCCATTTTTGTGTTTCCATCCTTTTTATCACTGACCTATTGAAATCCTGACATGCTGTGTTTCTATTGTATTTACATTCTGGTCCTCTCATGTCACAGAATTAAACATCTGGCCAAGGAAGGCAACAAAAGGTGTTAAGAAGGTGTGTTTGACCGAACTGCTTTTCAACAAGTCTCTTTTCCTTGGACTCCAGTCACTGTTTTTATAGAGCTTATTGTTCTGTTGAACCATGTTTTCTTTGCAGCTTGTACTTCATTCAATGCCAGACCCAAATGGTGTTCCAAATCCTGCAAACAGAAGAGTAATTTCTTTAATTTGGCATGCATTCACAACACAAAGTTATAGGAGTTAAACTTAGAAGGCTGTAGGACATCTACAATCTCTTGGCTACTGTAGAAGCTGAACAAGTCTTACATAAATTAAAAGTAATATAACAAGCAGATAAAAAAAAAGCTTTGAAAAGCAAAACAAGCCTTTGTTGTTGCCCACAGTGAAACACTCAGCTTTCTTTAGTACATGTAAATCCATTAATTCTTTCTATCTGAGAAGGAGGTGTTCCCACAAAAAGTGGACATTCTACAGACTAAGTTTTAAGTTTCTGTGAAAAGCACTAACATACCAGTTTTAGGCTAGAAGAACAACATTGTCATATTTTACACTAGTACCTCAAATACCTGTAGTGCTTTTCATTCATGTTTTAAGAAATATGTCTAACATTTGTCACATTAGTTCTTCATTTAACATTGTGAGATAAAGAAACACATGGTTCAGTAGTTTGTCAGAACCTGGATTTCTTCCAGGAAGTTGCAGAAGGTCAGTCAGTAAGTACTGCACTGCAGCCAGGCAAATGTCTGGAAGTTGTGGTAGCTGGTAAATACAGTTCATGCGATTTCAGTTATTTTATCTGCATACACCAAGTTTCAGACAATATTTGGTTAAATAAGCCATACAGGAAACAGCAGGTTACAGTTTCAACCAAGAGGATCTGTTCCAACCCCTCTACAACAAACACTCTTTTCTAGGAATGCAGACACACCATATACACTACAGAATAAAACCCCCAAAATATTACCTGTATTTTACATTCTGCTTCCACAAGCTGCAATTTGGTCTGGGCCAGCTCAAGCTCCATCTCCCTCAGCTGGTTTTTCAGCGTTTCCTTCTCCTCATCTGTGTCCTCATCTGAACCATCCTTGGCTGAACTAGCAACCTTCACACGGCCTTCTTTATTGAAGAACTCTCGGCAATGTTCACAGTCATCCACTTTTTGCTAAAGTAAATACCTGATTGTGAATGCTTGTACTGAAGCACTGATGGTATTATCACAGCCTTTTCCTGCCTCTGCTCTGGCAGAGCAGCACAATGTGAGAGGGACCACTAATGGCCTGCAAACTCTTAACTACCAGGGAGCACAGCCAAGTAGGTTCCAGCCATGCCCAGATCTGTGGGCTGTACAAACAAACACTGCTGTATTTTTGGTAAAACTGGCTAAGATAGTGGGCTCTGTAAAAGACAGCCAGAGCAATCTCCTCCAATAAAAAATAAATAAATAAAAAAGACCCCTCAGAACAATTAACATTTATTACTGCCCAGCATGAAAATGTAACCAATACGACATTGGAAAAAGATGACAGCTATCCATCTCTCCTCCAAGATCTCCCCCTCATAATCTTAATTCCAAAACTGTAAGTTAACAATGAATGCTCTTTCAACCATCATTTTAGTAATGACAAATTATATTCTTTCTGTTATGATTTGGCTAAAAGACTTAAACAAGGCAGACTGTGGTTCTATCTGGTCTCTTACCCGTATTTTCTCAATTTCAGCTTTATTTGCTGTCTGTTGCTTTTCCAGTCGCTCACTCAGCTGGGAACAAATCTGAAAGCAAAATTATGTTACCAGACCATTTATAAATGTACATTTTCTCCAAGATGAATGCTAAAGCACAGATAAGTGCTACAAGAATGTTAATATGGATTGTTTGAGGGCTCTGAGAAAAATCGGAAAATTGGGATACTACATTAAACTGTCTCATTCTATACATATTCTCCTATGCCTATAGGAAAAGGTGCAGCTTCAACATCAGTTATTGGCCTTTTGTTTGGCCTTGCTAAAGGAATCCAAAAAGATTATGAAAAGCATGGCTCTTCTTATTGTCTTTGGGACAGAAGGCACCAGCCAAGACACCAAAATAGTACCAAAAAAAGTCTAAAAAAATAAAAAGATGCACGGATTCGCTCCCTTGATACCTGATGATCAGGTGCTTGAATTCTAAAGCAAAATCTTTGAAAAGAAAAAAAGACATCTTATTTTCTTCTTAACTGCAATTACCATCAGATTGAAGAAGTGAAGATTGGAGAGCTTTTAGAATAAGCTACAACTTTGATATATGACAGCCAACTTGAACAATGTTAGGCTGTCATCGAGGCTGTGGTGACTGGTGATCTACAAATAACTGTGTCAGGGGTAAACAGAATGGGCTATCACTATATCAGCAAAATAAACATAAAGCAAGAGCAAGTTTCCTGCTTAAAATAGCTAAAATGTCTCCTCAAATGCATGGTGGAGAAGTCTCCTAAAGTACCTGAGAAAGTCTTGGGATTAGATTGCAAAACACATAATCATTAAGTTGTTCTTACCTGTTTGTAGTCACCAATAATAGAGCTGTTCTTTTTGATCTCTGACTCTGCTTTATCTAGTTCCCTACGACACATTTCCTTCAGCTGTAGGAAAAAAGGTAAAAGGTTTGTAATATCTGTACAACCTGAAAAAATAAATGGTTGGTATTTCCTCCTCCTCCTTAATCTCAATACTTTTCGCACAGGGCAGTATTCTACAGGGAACAAGGGTCTATCTCACCTACATGGAAACAGGGAAAAGCTGGACTTTGGTGGCTCTCATTGCTCGAAAAATGACTAGTTTTGAGAAGAAAGTATTAAATGTACTGACAGGTGAAGTCCTGTGCTGCCTCTCTGTGCAGCAATCTCTGACACAGTCTGCGCCTTCGCAATTTCAAGTTAAAAATTCACAACTCTATGAAGCACCTGACAGGAAAGCAACGAATTCTGCTTTGCTGACGTCCTTTATACTACAGAAGAGGCACAAACATGACTTCGAACATTACGCTCTTCCCACGCTTGTCACTTTTTTTTCCCCCTCTCTCTGTACTGCACAGAAATGTGAAAATGACAGAAATGCCCCTAACCTGAGCTGATTCTTCTTCTAGGCGCCTCTTTTCTTCTTCTGCATCAATCAACTTCTGCTTGGTCATTAGCAGTTCCTTATTCAGAGCATCTGCCTTCTCCTCCGCCTGAAACACAGAGAAGTTTACAGCACTAAAGAGAGGCTTTCTTGCTGTGCTGATGCTGTGAGGCAGCCATGGGCAGAGGCTCCAGAAGGACACAACCAAGAAAACAGTCTTTTAATTCTTATTAATAAAAGTCTGTTCATTGTTACTAATAACAATAGCTGGATTATTGTGGTATTATTTTTATTATAAATAAATAAACATTTAATTGTAATTATTTTTCTGAAAAAGTACCATCTGCAATGGCAAAGCAGCAATAAATTAAAATTAACAGAGTACACCACTATACTCCATCACCCCTAAAGTCTCTCTTGAATTCAGTGATTATTTTTAGCAAAACTGGAGTAGGGCTTGCTCCAAAGAAATACAATTACAGAATTAAGCTTTGTTTTCTCATCCAAACCGGAAGCTGACCAATACATTTTGAAGACAATGAAAGGTACAAAACAGCTCACAATGTGCAAGATCAATAAACAACTATAATCAGCTTAGACATAAGTCCAATTTGCAAGCATCCAAACTTGTAATGCAAACAGAATTCATGAAAAATGTCTCTATAACATTAAAAACACACCTCTCTGATGCCTACCAATGGATTTGATACCACCTTTATGTCACCTAGAAAATGCATGAAAAAATTTAGCTGCCAAAATAAATGTCAGACTCCTCTAAGAAAAGAGATGTCCCACCAGAAAGCATACATTTTTTATTTTTTAACCTTTTTTTATATTTAGATGTATAGCTGAAAAATCTTGTGCTCTTCATAAGCCACTCAAAACTACCTCTGCAAAGTAAGACATCTTTTTCCGGTCTTATACACGGCAGCTCAGTACTTCCCAACAGGTGTACGAATTCTACATAAAAATAGATCAATAACTCAACTGATATATAAAATGTTCAGAGAGTAGCTGTACCATTTCCCTTCAAAGGAAGAAAGTCAGAAAGTGAATTTTAGTCCCTTAAAGTCCTGCTGATCCTTTAAAACAGATGGCAAAGTCAAAGAGAATATCCTTTCATTATACACGGTTTTTAAGGCTGTTTTAAAATTAAAGAAAACTGGGATGGTGAGAGTCTAGCAACAGCAAAAAAAATGAAGCCTATTTTCTGCTCTAGTGCAAAGGTTATTAAGGAAATTCTCATATTCCCAAATGCTTTGCTTTGATCTTTTAGGCTGCAAGATTTCAGACACACCATGAAGGTATTAGAAAAGGTATATTAAACTGGTACTTTTCTTTCAGGACATCAGGCTAGTACAATGAAACTTACCATTTCAGGTTCCAATTAGAAGAATTAATCAGGGTCCTAAAGTAGGATCAAACCTACCTATCTCCTCCTGGGGGATAACCTGAATGCTACCAATCGTTTACCACCTTTGAAGGCATCACTGTTACATATCTACTGGGGTATCTCAAAGATTTTGCTTAATTTTGTTCCTCTCTTAGCTCTCCATTTCAACGAATCAATATAAAAGCGTAACTGGGTTACATGTACTGAAGCAGCCACAAACAACAGCTAAAAACAGATACAAAAAGCTTCTTCAGTACATTTTATTTGCTACAGTACACCCTCTGAGTGCAACTACTGGGGAGTCTGCGTAGCCTTCTATGAGCTATCTTTAATGAAGTAAAAAAGCATAGGTAATAGGAAGCGGACATAGCAATGCTTTGTGAAAACCCTGTATGGAACATACTTCTATGATTTCCACATTTTAACATTATAGAGCAGTAGATGTAATAAACCTGAAAGTCACAAAACAAACCTCATTAAGAGCAACATTCATCCATTAGCATCAACATTTACTATGAATATTTTTCAACAGCAAGTTTCCAGGAGACTGTGGGAAACCTTAATGTTCTCTGCAGCAGGTAAGCTGAAACGCTTTAAAGCCTGTCAACTCCTGCACTATAAGATTTTTGAAAGTTATTTTCCTTTGAGATTTCTGAAATGTACTTATCTCAGTACAGAACAAAAATGCCAAACACCAAGTACTTGAACTCTTCTCTTCATGTCTCTAACCAGATAGACCAAACGTGTTCTAGCCTACTACGTGCACTACAAATGCCAGTATCTTTCTGCCTCTGCATGTCTTGTAAAAAAGCATAACCTAATAAACTCTCCCAGATATGACTATGTAAAGAAGGGAATGGGAGAGCAAGCTTAAAAAAAACAAAACCTACAACAAAGCAAACCTGAAGCTTCCTCCTGAGAGCTCTACTGATATGGGAAACAACCACTGGCAGTGAGTTCAACATGGGCAGATTTCAACAAGCCAAACCCAAACCACAGTAGCTTTTTCAGAGTTGCCTGAGGTATCTAAGAGCCAGACAGACTCAGACTTTCAAGTTTATTAGCTACTTTAGAAAAGCCCATCTCCTGTGAGATCATACACATTAAAATATCAGTTGAGGGAAAACAGAACACATGCTATCATTTTTTATAACAATTCAAAGACTTGGCTCCTGGTATACTTTCTTTCAATATACGTATAGCAGAAAGTAATTACTCAAGTACAGGTTTAGAACCTGTCTTCTTCCTCAAATTACACTGAATGCTTTTCAGAGCAATCAGTATTTCAGTCAGCGGTCCTGTTTCTTGTGGATATCTGACACAGGTCTATGTATCACTGTTCTGCAGTAGGAACATGGAGGAGGAAAGAATCCTATCCCACCCAAATCAATACCATCACATTCTGCAGCGTATCAGATACCCTGTAAACATGCCCCGCCCCACTATGTAATGTGAAAAACTGCACCTGCTCAGGCTGTGGACCTGACAGGACTACAAGTAGCCCAGTAGTCTCAGAAATAAACATAAAGGCAATCCCTAAGCCGGAAGGCAAGACATGAGTGAAGATATGTCCCGTAAGGCACAAAGAATAAGGGATTTATCAGTCCTGTGAACAGAAAATGCAAATCTACAAAGTGTGAAAACATTCTGTGACACCTTCAGCGAGAGGAGTAACTAGGAATTAGCCCAGTACTTTGTCTCCACTACAGAGCATAAAAAAAGTCTTACATTGTCTAAATCTTTTCGCAGAGCAATCTTGCTGGTCACCAATTCATGTGCAAGATCATCATTTTCTTGCTCAAGCCTCATGTTTGCTTCTTGCAGACGACGGTTTTCGCGCTATGGGGAAAAAAAAAAAAAAAGTCAAGAAAAAAGTCTTACCAGGTATTTGTCTATAAAACACAATGCCTATAGTGCCTGAACACAAAAGCTACCTTATATCTGAAGTATTGAAAGAGAACTCTACCTGCATTAAATTCATTGAGGACAAAAGCAGATAGCCGTATTGTTAATATAAATTAAACGTTAGCCTTGAAAAGAAACCATATATAAATAACACTGCTCATCTATTACTTGTTTTCCCGGAGAACTGGTTTTGAAGAATGCAATGATAGGGGTGTCTTTCTGCCATCGATATCTTGCAAGGAGGTTCCTACAAAAACTGATTTTCTTGGCTGAAAATAAAATTTGCGTGCTAGAAAAAGGTGAGAGAGGATGGTCCTGGGAAGGCCACTCTATATTCTCCTGCTACAATTTCCAGCACACAGACAGATGTTAAAGTTTATATACAACTTTTCAGCTTAAAATATATAAATGTATGTATGTATGTGTGTTGGTGTGTTATGTATACGCATACAAAATTATATATAAAATATATTCCTATTTTTTTTGCAAAACAAATATTTATAAAATTATATACTTACCACAACATACATCATTTAAAATCAGGAAGAGGAGTAAAGGCAAAGATTATAATCAATGGAAAATAGAGTTATAATCAACTAGGAGTTTTCTTTCTGTTCCTGATATTTGGCACAATCAGCACATTATATAAGTGCCAAAACCTGGCTCTAGTGAAACAGTTCTATAAGCCCAAATAAAAATTCACACTATTCCTTTTTCCACTGAGAAGCTGGGCTCACAAGAACCCTGCCACAATTAACACTGCCAATACAAAGAAGTGTACTTGATGTTCATGTAGTCTATTTTCCTGCTACATCAAAAACTGGTCACAAAACAAAGAAAACAGCTTAAAGGAGAAAAAGCCAAAGTAGGAACTTCCTGCAGGTATTCTGTGTTAAAACAGATGGCAGTAGGTAGGCATTACCTCAAATCTTTCTATAGGATCCTCCTGCTGAGCTTGCTGCTCTCTCATGGTATGATATTCCTTTTCATATTTCTTCAGCTTCTTCTGGCTAATCTAAATTAAAGCAGCCCATTAGTTCCTGTCCAGAACATCAATAAAAGAACACACAATTCACAAAGGGTTATGGTACAAGCTTTGGGCAACTCCTACCTTCTACAAAACACAGCTAATATGTTCACTCAAATTTTGAGTGTCAAACCATTAGACATAGTCAAAAATTCTATTCCACTCAATATAATCACAGAAGTATTCCTTTCTCTTATCCTTTTGTGAAACAGAAAAGTTTTTGAAAGGGATCCATTAGAGCATCCTACCCGGATTTTCCTTGGTACTGTACAGCTATTTGATGCTCCTAATACTACAGTGGCTTAGCAAAACAGTTTGCTTTGAGGCCTGTGTGTTTAATTTCTGACTTAGCATGGTGGCGAGGTTTCTTCAGCTGCTTTTTCAGCTGTAACATTCATCATCATGCAGAAATGTTTGCTTTACTTTGCATGAGGCTGCAAATGCTGAAAGGGCAAGTGCATGCTCGGCTGACTTTTCTGCTACTGTTGCTCAAGCCCAGTAGAAAATAATCCAGTCCTAAAGTTGTCTACGTGTTTTAGGCAAGCAGCAACACCTCAGAAGCATATACGCTCTGTCCCCTGCTGCTCTGGGATTCGGAAGACAGGAATTCTGTTCTCATCTCTGACAGACTGCACAACACTAAGCAAGTGACTCCCTCAGGGTCCCAGTTTCCCTTTCCGTGAGAAGGGAGAGAAAGGTGGTGTTAAATTCAGTATTTTGTGCACATTGTCCAAGTCCTACAGGGACAGAGAACATGAGATCTACAACAGATCGTGACCAGCCTATTTCCAGGGGTCCGCAGCCAGGTGCGCCGTACACCACCATGGTTTAGCGATACAGGCTATGCTTACACTGCTGCAAGCATTTCACATGCAAGGCAGCACCCATCTAAATTAAATTGCTAGTAAGAAAAGCTGCTGAGCCTTTATTGTTATCTTAGTAAACCAGGAAAATTGAACAGCTATGGATACGTTTTCCTCTTAAAAACAGGTTTTGTCTGAGAAACATATTGAACGAACTTTCCATGCATAAATGGCAGACAATGGAAAGCACGCTTTCATTTCTCTTATCTGTGGTTTTTATCACTAACACTTACTCGAAATGAGCTGTAGAAAACTGGTAGGTAGGCTCCCCCTAGTGAGAGTTGCACAGAAACATTTCACTGAATGTATTTCAGGTGACAATTTTTTGGAGAAGCCAACCCATTTAAGTGGAGTCAGTCAGCCACATCACAAGTGCAGAAGGTATTCTTACTAAGCAGCCCAGACAAATACTGAGAGTATTAACCCTACTGACAATACAGCCAGTGACTTCAGGAGATTATTTCACTGCTCTGCTGAAACACTGCCTGAATTGTTGGGTTTCATACACCAAACCTCAAGCTGTGTAAAAGTTAGCTCTTGAAAGTGAGGCATCCAGCTGCGCAAGAGGAAGAGAAGGAAGTCCCACCACCATAATTTCATCCTCTCCTTTTCTGAGTGCATTAAACCAGTTTTGCCTCTAGATACTAATAATGAGGTGATCAGGAGAACATTTGCTGTTGTCACCAGTTCTTGACTCTGGAGCCCTAGAGGAAGCCGCGCTCCAGGAGTCAGCAAGGCCTTTGGGTGTGCGTGGTGATGGAAGGCAGAAATGAATGCTGGAGTCCCACCGGTTCTCCAGGGGCACAGAAGGCAGCAGTAACTCTGTTAACATTTGACTGCACCACTGAGGAGTGACTTTAAGAAATTAGTGTTGTCTCAAGCTCATCATTTACTGACCTCCTTTTCAGCAGAATGCTGTTGCAATCACAATGCCTTTGCCAAGCTACTTCTCCCTTCCTATAAATGATTTATTTTGACATCAGACCCTTTTCTGCTCAAAAACACTTCCAGACACAGAGCTGACGATTTCTACTGACAGCAAAGGACTTGTATTTTAGGTCAAAGAAGGCGATTACGTGCAGCACTCCAACCAGAGGCAACAAACATGGATGAGATACAGAAGTGTGCAGCATCTGTGCAGAGCCTGCACAGAGTAGTACAGCCTGCACTTTCTCCGTAACTTTCCATTTAATCCCCTGAAAACATGAAGCACTCAAGAAAGCAGTGTACAACCTTGACTGTTTGCCTTAACTACTTCACACAGCACTGAGAACGAAGGGAAATTTGGCAGGGTGGGAAGAGGAACAAGTTATTTGGAAATATGAAAAGCAAATGCACCCATTACACGTGATCTTAACCAGACGTATATGCAATGTCTAATCTGTGGCTAACATCAAATGATTGGATGAGCTGAAACAGCTTGCTTACTTCTTGATTATTTGCTAATTTCTACACTAGTGTCATGGAAGACATGCTTGAATTCTGTGGAGAATATTGCTACTACTACAGGATGTCTTGAATGTTAACATACTAGGGAAGATGTGTACTTATAAACTGATGCTACAAAAAGAATTCCTCCAGTGAATTTTAAGAAATATAAAAATAAAAAAATTGAATCATACCAGTATACTTGACCAAAAGTTAATCTATGTGAAACTATAAAGAAAGAATCACAGCTTCCTTAAAATATACAAAATAAATTACCAAAGTTCCATTTTAGAACTCAATCATCCCATCTATAAAGAGGAAACGATACATTTCTTACAGTAACTTCATTCTGAAGTTCCATTTTAAGGGCCTATTCCAAAATGCCAATATAAAGCTTTAGTTAGAATATTTATTGATTATAAAAGCAATTGACTTTCAGCTACAAGATAATGCAATACTTGATGTATGTAACTAAAGTCTTAATGTCAAAGGCTAGAACTTTTATTTCATGTAGTTATACTTAATAAATAGGGCTTAATGGGCAACTGAAACGTAACAAAAAACATCAAACAAAAAAACTCCACTGCGTACCTCAGCAATTCAAACACACAAGGAAGCCCACAGAGATCTCTGAATAAATTATCTTAGAAAACAGGAACTACTGAGATTAATTCATTTATAGAGAGAAAATTTCTGGGACAACATCTCTCCAGTCTATAGTACATACTGAACTCTAGTTTCTATTCTGTTCAAAAGAAGGCTCCTATAAGGATCAGAAATGACATATTTTACTATGAAACACGATTTCTGTTCTTTAAGTCAGAAAGCTAATCATTCTCAATATTTTATTACAGTATCACGTGTGCCCAATTAAAAATAGCCACACTCTGAAAGATAACATTTTGTTTGTGCATTATATACTCTGTTTTAAATAAAACCTCACCCCTTCTTCTCAGTTAAAGATACTACCCATTTTGTGCCTACTACTAGATGGGAATTTCAGAGAACTGCAGCTATGTCAGTATTTTATTTTAGTGCCATTAGTGGTGTTTTTGTTGTTGTTGTGTTGTTTTTTTTGTTTGTTTTTTAAGTCTGATTTTAGCAGCACTAAATATTGCTCTCTGAAAGCCAGTCTCTCTTATTTCTCCAAGTGGGCCTATATCACTGAAAATCTCAGGGCTTTACTGTATTTCATTGCAAAGAATCTGCAATTATTTTCATTTGGACAAACAAATTGTAAAGTTACATATGGAGACTGAAACTGTACCCATTCAAGACATGGTCACAGTTGCTATCACCACATCTTTACCTTCATATTACAGGCTAATTCCATCAGCTTTTTTGCATTTTCCTCTGAACGGTATCTCTTGGGCAGCTGTACACGGAAGAATTTTAAAGCCCCTTCAAAGTCAGTCAGTAACAGATCATCCTTGGTAGTCTAGAGACAAGGAAAGAAGACCCAGTAGTTGCAAAGCAGATTTTGAACAAATACTGAATTCCCAGAGACAACGCAACAACAATTTTGTAAAGCTCCCAAGAACATATTTACTTTTTAACCTTCTAAAAACTTCTTGTGCCTATTTCTGCAACCTTCTATTTCCCTGCCACCCCATCCCCCAAAAGCACTCTGCTGCACTCAGCAGCCAGACAACAGCATATGTAATACAGGAAGTTGTTAGCTTTAAAAATATATATTATAATAATTATTATTATTAAATAGTTTTTAATAAGCATCTTAAATTTTGATAATGTGCATGATGAAGTATAAAACACTTTAAAAACTGGATACTCACTTTTAATAATCCCAGCGCAACATTAAAAATAACACTTATTCCCTAAAGAGAAAAATAATGACAAAGTAAATTCATTTATCAGTATTTACAATCCTAGTTATTAAATTATTTGGTGGGTTTTGTTGTTTGTCTAGTTTTTGTGAAGTTGAGAACCAGGATACAAGTTTACACTTGTAAGTAACTACAGGTACTACGTTAAATCAAAGGCCCAGAGAATGACTTTGCAAAAAATGAGGAAGGTATTTTTACTGGATTGCCATTATGTGATAGCAAACCAATCTTTCAACACAGGTTTTACTATCTCCTTAGTAGTTCGAAACTCCAGAATGATAAAGCACTGTACTTTATTTTTTAATGACTAGTTGGTCAGCTCAAGGTCACTTAATTTTCATATAGCAACTTCAGAAAACACTGGAGTCAAATGCAGCAATATATGCATGAATATATCAATTTCTGGTATTCAAAAGTTGGAATAATTCTTTTAATGACAAAGAAAGTGACTCACTTCAGGACAGAGTCCTACATCATCTAAAAAGTAGTGGCAAAGGTTAGAAGTGCTTTATTTAAATTGCCCAATTAATTATGAAAAGTCAACAGTAGCATGCAACTTAAGTGGTACCTTCAAAAATCAAGACACATTGCTGATATTGTTTCAAGATTGTCTTTCACTTCCCCAATGAATTATTTTTTCACTATTATTTTTAAATGACAAAAAAAACCCTTCACTAGGAACACATTTACTATTTATTAATTTAAAATGTGTTTCTAAACAAATAAAACTGATTTTCTAGATACCATCTGTTATTTTCTATTTCATTGGCACATGGACAAATCAAGCAGCAGACAGATAACAGCGAAAGGGTAGAAACATTGACCAGGAGGTTTATGAATGCTGAAACCCTTCCGTGTAGGAAATGCAGACAAACTGTGCCACTTCACAGCAGCAACTGCAGATCTGGTGAAGAATGCATGAATAATGTTAATCAGCAAGTAAAAAAGTAAATCATTAGTTAACTCAGGGATGCTTCAGTACAAAATGTGAATTGTTCATATATTTTAATAAGCTCCAACTGAAACTACACTACTTACCAACATACCAGGAAATATACTGTTTTAAACATGATTATGTACAAAATCTCAAAGTAAAGAATTTGCTTTCCTCCTTATATGCTGGGAAGTATAAAGAGACTTCAAGTCTCCTGGAAAAAGAGCTCCATGCTTGAGATTACCAGCACAGAAGTTAGCTGAGCAATTTTATATGCAATGGCCTTCTTTCAACAGTGTTCTACAAAAAACACTATCATGTATAATACAATTTAACAACCAAAGAAATTTGGAATCTTTCATCCACATATTCGTAAATTAATTTCCATCCCATGAGCACTGTATGGAATTACACATACAGATTAAACAGTATTCCATGAAATGCAATTTTATAATCACATATGTTCCCAGTTCATACCTTTAAAATGCTGAGATCTCTTTTTCAATGCAAAAATGTAACACTTCTACATAAAAATAAATATCACTTGCCTAGCTCTGAAAGAACAGATAGTAACGAGGACATGAACCAAGATAGTAAAAAACTGTCAAAAGTTACTAGTAGTACAAATCTCCAATTATAACACCTACCTCACATAAGAGTAAGTCAATAATATGGAAGACCATGTAGAGAGGGAATTTTGCAGTGAACAATGTAAGGAACCACTGGGAAGCATACATGTGTGCTTCAAGGCTAATGTCCAGAAAGTGGTTGTAGAGATCAGGAATGTATTCCTAAGAATAATATTACCAAAAAAAAAAGTTAATTTACGCTATTTTGGAGCATTAGATAAAATCCCAAAGTAACAGAAGTTGGTTAGAGCCTTTACAGTGACAATCAGTGCAGATAGGCAGGCTTCTGTATCCACTCGTGCCTGACAAGCCAGCTGTCTGACATGTTAAAGAACCTTGCAAGGATGCTGAAGGCACGTCCCAGTGCAGATGCTCAAAAGGCCACTGTATTACATGCACAACGAGCCCAGTCTCCAAGCTCTCACCCTAGCAAGAAACCCAGACAGGAGATGTGCTGACCCTGCAAAGCCACTCTGCGGCGTGTCCGCAGTGAGCTCAGAAGTCACTGGCAGGACAGTCTGTATGAGAGCCACTCCAGCTGCTCACACACCTCTCCCTTCAGACTTACTGCATGCGGCCAGTGCTATCCGACTGTCTCGGGTCAGCACTCTCTAGTCTCAGAAAACCTCCAGTATGGGTAATCCTCACTCTTCATCCTTACTAAGAGGTTACAAACAGCATTCATGGGTAAAACAAATTGCTGATTTTGCTAACAGTTTGAGTTGCAGGCTCTGATCCATTCAGTTCACACAAGTTTGAGCACCTACCTGCATGAGGCGCTCCAGCTGGTAAAACTTGCAGTGCAAATCTTCGAAGTTTTGTTTGAAAAGTTCCCTGAGTCCGTAATCAAACATGATTTTGACCAGAACACTGAAAGCTTGCTCTTCAGGCATCTGTGAGAGGAAAGCGTATTTATCAGAGAGCATTTAAATCTTTCATATTGGGTCCATCTGCCCTTGCTGTTTCTCCTCCCTCTTACAGAAAGGCCAAATTATTACTACTATTTAATCTGGCCCAAACCAGTTTAAAAGTAAACAAGAGTATTAACACACAAAATGAGGCCTAGCATTGGAAACTGCACTTCATTCTTATTCTGTGGAATAAACCACCTCCCAATGCCCAACTAAAAACACATCTTTCAGACATCGAGACCAAAGAAGCTTCTTGCCATATTTTTGCCAAATCATGTCAGAATCCTACGGATTTTAAACAGCCTAACTCTGTCACCTATGTAACTAAGAAAAAAGCAATATTAGATGATGTTTAACTGGATCTTTCCCTTATTTTTAACTATATATTTACCTTTTAAAATAACATTACTATATTTGATGTTTATTTTTCAGATTCCATGAATACAAGAGACCAGTAACTGCTACCAAAAGCTCTATTTATCACAACTCAGCATTGGTTTGGGAATGTTCAATATCCCTTTCCTGCCAAAAGCTGAAGAAACACTCATCATGGCTTGTCAGTGTTTAGACATTTCCCCCAAATATCAAAATTCAGTAATAGTAAAGTCTGACTTCAGGTCGATCACTTGTTCCTGTAAAGGCCAGAACATCCATCTCAAGTATTCTATTATTAATCTGCAGATGGAGTCTGTTAAAAATGAAAACTTTGCTGAGACATGCCAAACTGGTAGTGAAGGGCTCCTTTTCTGCAACACTGTCTTAATATTTATTTTCCCTAGCAGCCATACTCCAAAGACTGATTTCAAAGAGAATCAAATAAAAAAAACTTATTTCAAATTTAACTTTTTTTAATGCATATTCCATTCCCACAGGCAATAATTATCATTAAGAAAGAATTCTAGAATAACTCATGGTCCACTCTTGACGGCCACTCTCTCTAATGCAATGGATATTCAAAAAATGGACATAAGACAATGAAAAAGAAAAAAGAAGGCACATATGTTTCAGTAAAAGGGTTCAATTTTCCTATCAGAAAGTATCATCCTTCTTGATCTGTTTCAGGACAGTAGTAAAGGATTAATTGGTCATCAAGCAAATGTTTCAGATTACAGTCACAAAGAACTAAAAGGTTGCTCTGCTTAGTCATTTGCCTAACGTTTGAAAAGAATGGAGTTTACAGTATCTTTGACATCCTCCACTGACTTCATAACGTTGTGGAAAACACTATGCCGAAGATCAGACTTCCTCTTCCACTGAAAACTGCAGAGAAGGCTTCATGCTCAGTTCTCACTGGTAGCAACAGGCACTAAAAATCAGCTTGGGAAAAGAAATCTCAGAGCTCTGCTGGGCTTAGGAACTGGTCAGTTTCAACTGCCCATGGCTGCAATACACACACTGATAAAAAGCAGACCTTCCTTTAAAAAAGAACGGTCTATAAATAATTTGTACAGATTTCTAATCCTCTCATATTTCCCAAGCATGAGTGAATCTAAAACTTTTGCTTCTGATTTACGGTAACCATAAATCTTTTGGCTTCTGAACACGCAAGCAATTAAAGGATATTACTCTGCCGAGGTCACTTTTACCAACAACGATTAAGTTAAAAAAAAGTATTCTTGAGTATATTAACAAAACAAATATAAAAACTGTTTTATCCTTCAATAACCTCTAAAACCAAGAAGCACAAAGGCCTACAATGCAGTAGTCCAAATAAAGGCAGAATTTGTTACGAATATCCCAGTAAGTTTTAAACAATTTACTCTTCTCAGTCTAAAATCACATTATTATTGACCAACATTTAAGTGGATAAGCAGTCTGCAATCCCGCTAGTTCAGAAGTTACCAATGTCTGTCCCAGACATGTGGAGCAATATTTATTCTTAAGCTTAAGACAAACTGGAAAAAAACCACCACTTACATGTAGAAGCAGCACAGCAGCAAGAAACGATTGGCCTTGACAGTAGCCAATCTCCTCATCATAGACAGAATAGGCCTAAAAAAGGAATCAAATTTTACAGCATATCTGTCTTAACCTAAAAGCACAATGAGAACAAAATGCTATGTTAAACACAGCTCCATGAAATTTTCATGAGGTGTTCTGGTGCCAGCGAAACGAGGGGATAACCCGTGTGAAGAATCCAACCGTGGCATGCAGTGGCAGTGGCTGATTACAGCGATGCACCAGGACTACTGCAGCCTCTCCAGGTATTTATCCGAGTGCTTTTACCTCTGACCAGCTGCTACAGGGGTGTTAGGAGATCAGATGTGGAAGATGGAGAAACACAAGAAACACAAAAGAAAGGGTGCTGGAATCTTAAAACATTCTGGTTGAGACGCAAACAACAAGCTGCCCACTTGTGCTGCTAATTTCTGCCTTTTAATAAACAACTCCAGTGCATGCCTGTGGCTTTATAACATAGCTATCTCCAGTCTTAAAGACCACTGTGTATTTTTCCCCAACATCTTTGCACGTTGCTAGACTAGTGTATCTCAGATGACATCCTACAGGTCCATTGGTCATATTTTGGAAAAGTTTCACCCCCTGTTTGGATTTCAGCAGGTTTTTTCAATGCGGAGGTGTGATCTATAGAAAGGCGGTTATCCACATTTGCCCTGTTCTGATAAAAACTCTAAGATGTCTTATTCTTTCTTCATGGCTGCATTTTGCCTGTGTTTGATGCACTCAAATCACTCATATATTTCTCTTAGAATAACTACCTGTAGTAGTGTTGGTTGGGGAGGCCAGTCACGAACACACCTACAGGTTCCTTTCACCATCTCTAACCAACTGCACTGTGATGAGCAGCCTGCCTGCTGCTATGGGGATGGGGTCTCCCAACTTTCTTTCTTTCTCTCACTGCATTTTAACCTTTACCTAAGGATCTGTTGTGTCCCTGTCTCTGCATTCCTCCTAATGGGGACAGCCTGCTCCAAATTCAACACAGTATGGCTTGTGTTTTTGTACTTCATTTGAATGAAAAAACTACACAACTTTCAATGTGGATATAGGGAAAAACATGAGGATTTCTAAATCGAAGCTCACTCACTCACTGTAGTTTTTATATCTCCTTTTGAAAAACAGTCACCTGGCCACACAAACTTCACACCACTCAGCAGGAACAAAGCTCAGGAACACACTTTGTGAAATTATAAACTGATGTCTTGAATTAATTTGCAAATGTTCACTGTCTCCATTTTAGATCCAAAAATATTCGTTAAAGAATGCAGAGAAAGCTGAACAGAAGAAATTCAACATCTTTCATTTATTTCATGTAGATGTTGCATTCACACTTGCTAGTATACATTAATGTAAAATACATTAATGTCAATCAAAATCAAATTCAAGAGGCAACATCAGCATGATTTCCTGCATGTGTACCCAACTTTGCCGGAATCATTTAGACAATGTTGACAACCAGGGAGCATGCTAGAGTGACAAGCTGTTCTTGATCACTATGGAATTAGTCATCATCTCTAGAACAGCATATAATTCGTCCAGCCTGATCCAGGCTGACAAGAAGTTTCTGTACAAAACAAATTAGCATTCAGGAATCCAGAGGGCTTACTACTTTAGACCTCCTACCTGAATGTCACTATAACCAGATAAACATCTACAATGAAGGACCAACCTGAGCCTAGCACCAGTCTGTCTCCATGATACAGTTAACTATATTACCCTACATATTCTTCTCAAGTAACAGAGTTACATCTGTTAATGATTTTAAACATAAGTTACCAAAATAAGTGAAGAAGAATTTAAAGAATACCTTGCATATTTTATACAGGGAGTCCTGACCATCTCCCCCGGTATCTTTAAAATAATCATGAGCAGGGAATGTTCGATTGATGTCTCGGGTGATAGCACTGTCTTGTGGAGATTCCTATTAGACAAAAATAAAAATTCAGGTAACGTAAATGAAAACACATCAAAAGAGACTAAATTACAATATGCTAGGACTGAGAGTTAGGAGACTGGCATTGTGTTCTGTGCACTGTTCTAAATTTAACAAAATACAGTCTACTCAGCCAGAACAGCCTGCCTGCAGGCTGGCAGCTCCAGATCACAATCTTGATAGATTTGGTTACCTAAGCACATCTGGGAACAGTCAGTGAGTGGCAGAAAAAGCACACACAGAAAAGCATTCCAGGACTTTGCAGTGCAGACAGCAGCCTTCCCTCGCAGTCTCCTGAACACAAATGCTGCCTAGTCACATCTCATTTTTCTTACAACTGCAGAGGGTAACTACCAATTGTAAGCAGCTGCACGCTGCCGTCCTAAGTTCTTTCATTCATTCTCTTAAATGTTTTAGCTAGAGAAACCACTCTCCATCCTCCCCAAAAAATTAGGCAAAACAAGAAAAGAAAACTGAGTATGACCCCAAGGAAGACACTAACCATCCATCCAGAGCTTAACACATGGTGCAACAGCACCACACACCTCTCAGAAGCTACTTCTAAATTCACAAAGCTCAGGAAGGTGACTGGGAGCAGCAACGTGGATATAACAATGGCAAACCACTCCTAACCAACCTCCCAGCACTAACTGGTGAGGTGACTGGAGCTGCGGACAAGGAGAGGCCAGCAGATTGCGAGGCCTTTGACACAATCTCCCACTTTCTCCTTAAAATCAAATTAGTGAGACGTAGGCTAGGTAATTGGAGCAGAAAGTGGGTGGAAAATTGCCTGGACTGCTGGGCTCCAATAGCTGTGAGCAGCGGTGCAAGGTCCAGCTGGAGGCCAGTAACTGGCGAGAGCCCTCAGACCAGCGCTGGCACCAGCACTGCAGGATGTGGCTCAGGGACGTGGATGATGGCAGGGAGTACCCCACAGCAAGTCTGTGACCGCCAACAAATCAGAAGAAGAGGCCATTATGCTGGAAATAAAACAGAAACAAAGCCCTCTGTTTATCTTTAGATATTTCTTTTTGCCTTTAACTGGTCCCTCTTTCTACTGCCAAAAAGAGGGCTTTTTCTAGGCATGGAGCGAGAGCTCCTTGGTAGGGGGATCTCGGCAGTGAGTAACCGTCTGAAAAGATGCCACAACAATAAACCAGCAACCATTGCTACGGGAAGGATCAAGGCTCCCTTACTAGATGGCACTGCCGACTGACTGAACACTCAAACAAAACCCCGGTCAGCTTCACACCTGAGGCTATCACAGAGCAGCGCGCCAGGCTGTGGCTACAAACATCCACGATGCCCTGCGGAACCACACTGAAAGAGGTGGGTGTTCGTTGTTGGTTGGTTTACTACAGCCAAATCACTTGTGGGTTTGTTCGACAAAGGGAAGAAAGTTCAGAAGTAAAATAACTTCAGAGTGCGTGAATTAATCAGTGTGAATACAGATTTTAGTTGATCTTTTTTTCATTGTTGCAAACAGGAACAAAATTACAGCTCTGAACTTGATTTTCTCTTCACATTTTATCCAAGTTTAATGCTCCTCTCTGTGGCTACAGACATTTCATTAGGAAAGCATTACACTGCTATTAGAATCAAGTTATTGGATTGTTTTGGAAATTATATCAAAAGTACTGTACAGCATTTCAATTTGGTAATAATTAATATGCCAAAGAGGTCCATTTCATTACAAGGAAATCAGAAGCAAACAAAAGCCAATACCAAAGAAATTTCATACATATACACACACACGCATTAAAAATCCTTTTAAGTCAACAAAGACGTTAAGATGATGGCTGGCTGTCAGCTTCAGCTAGTTTCACAAGAAGAGAAAACAAATGCTCAGAAATAAACCAAGAATTTTAAAGCACGTGAATAATGTCTTTGTGATAACTTCCAGTTTCTTAAAAGTTTGCAAGGCTGAATTACGGTGAAGTACCCTTCTTTGCAAGAGTGCAGATAGTGTCCACTGCTAATAGCAGTCTGTGGCACCAAACAAGTGGATTTCCTGGGAGTTACCTGTGGTCTGCTGCAAGGGCACAGATGACAGAAAATAACCTTAAATCCACCTGCCTTTTAATTCACTTATTTAATAGCAGAAGCAAAAGCATCTGGTTGGAAACTCTTAGGACAGGCTTCTCAAACAAATCACTCATTTTGACTAAAGAGAGCAATTAGTGGTCCCTCTGACTTTGCGTGACTTGTTGAGCACTTGACTCCTGTATTTCAGTACAATTCCTCAAGTAATCTGGAAAGCTAGTTCCTGCAGCTCAAACAGAGCTTGGTGAGAGAAAAATTAACGGAAACGATAAGGTTTTAAAAATGTTTTTCAAACCATGGCTTTGAAATCTCTCCATTAGTACAAACTGCTGCACTCCAAGCATTGTGTAACCTTTTCTTTACTCCTATTTTTATACCTTGCTGTGAGAATTGGCTCAATGGGCAATTTCTCATGCTTTCAGGGGACTGGGAACTGAAGGAAACCCTTCTGAACCCACACCCTTCACAAACTGGGATTGAAAAATAGAAAGCTAAGAATGACAGGAAGAAAAAGAAAGTAATAAAGAAAACAGAATGGAAAACAGCCATGAGAACTGAGGCAAGCGCAGTAAAGATTAAAATTCTCACAACAGTTCACTGCTCTGAAGGAAAGCAGGGAAATATGGATGCTCCGCACACAGCCTTCCTCCCCCTTTCATGCACTTTAAAATATTAGTGGGGTTATACTAAAAAATTCCTCTCCAGTTGATGGAGTATCCCAAATTGCATCATGCAGTTACAATCTCGATCAACATCTTCAGAGTGAGACTGTTGCATTGGAAGGCTTTTTCAGTAGCTTAAGACGCTTAATCTCGAAGAGCTGGAGTCAGTAGGACCTCTTCACAGGGATGAAATACTTGCAGTTTTCAGCAGGTCAGATTTATTTTTCCTAATCCCGTACATAAAACTGAAAAGACAAAGCAGCAGCAGCAAAGAATTGCTGAAGGGACAAGAGCTGTGATGAAAAAAAAATGAAATAAACCATTTCAGTAGAGGTAGTTGCCTGCTGAAAATGGCTCGCCACTCGAGGATCAACTCCTCCTGTCACACCTGGAGAAATCAGGTGTGGACATAAAACAGAGCCCTTACTGAGACACAGGCTGACTTCAAAAATGACATAAAAGTGGAAAAATGGTACGGTCGAAAACTTAAGACCATCTCCCAAAAAATTCAAAATACAGTTTGTTCACTGGGGTGACACATCCGCCCAATAAATGATTAAAATTCTAAACATTTAAAGCTTACCAAAATTAAACCGTTAAAAAAGTTAAGAGAACTAAAGAAATCAAAAAGAATTAAAGAAAACAGTCCAAGGAAAAAGCCGTCTGGACATGTCCTGGGCAAGCTGCTCTACGTGTCCATGCCTGAGCGTGGGGATGGACCAGATGACCTCCTGGGGTCCCTTCCAACCTCAACCATTCCGTGATTCTGTGAAATGCCACATAAAATACAAAAATGAAGGAAATTAAGAATTTCCTTGGCATAAACCTGAATTCAAACACCATTCCCATAAGAAAACAAAACCCAAACTCTGCTCAATTCTCACTCTTGGCACCATGGAGTAAATTTTCACACTGCAATTGCTTCTCAGGAGGTCGCACTGACTTTGCCGAGCTTTTGTCATACAGGCAGAGATGACTGTGAAAAGAAAGGCCTAAAGATTCCATCTGTCGGTCACATTTCAGATGCTTCGGCCAGGGGCTGATCAGCACGCGGCACGGTGTTGCAAGGCATTTCGATGCAAGGCACACACAAGACATTGAAGGAAGCAGCACGGCAGCTGACAGCTTCCAGCAGCTCTAACGAGTGGGGGAAAACGAAGCTGTCAAACTTGCATGGACAGCAACACGGGCAGTGTTACGTGCTATGGGTACGTTATTCGGAGATCTGTGCATTTCCAATACATCCTGCAACATTAAAAGGTCTTTCAATGGCTATTTTGGATGTTCGTAGGACACCACGTCACCAAATTCATTCTGCAGGTTAACGAGGTTAACGGCATTCCCACCATTACTTTTGATAGGGAACATTTACAGCGAGTGCATCTCCTGCGTGTCCTGGACCAAAGCGCTGTGAGGTTTTAGGAAGAAGAATTACACCTGCTACCGAGACCTTGAGGAAGCCCCACAGAACCCACTTTCAAAGCAACACGCTGGTTAGCTTCCCGTAAGAAATGCTGCCCCCAGAACACGTGTGTTACCTGGAGTCAGCACTCACCGAGAACGCTCCCAAATAAACAGTAGTATTTGTGGAAAACAAAAATTGAATAATTTAGAGAAATTCGGAATGGGCAAACAGCTGCAATTTGATACAATAGTGCACTGATACAGCATACTTTCAGTCCAAATATGGCAATATAGTGCAATTCTAAAAATAAAAGTGAATCCCTTGTGATAGCCAGCCCTTTAGCTGTGTTCATTTCCTTTTAGGGCTCAAGTTTCCCACAGGAAAATTATAGAGAGAAGCCTGCCTACAGTGCCCTGCATCATGTATGGATAAAGCATAAACACAAAATATATGATGGAAGGTTTTCCTGCTCTTGGCAGTTACGTAAAAAGCAGAATATTTGGAGCAGTAAAGATAAGAGGGAAAAGCCACCCACTCCAAAACGAGCACACCTTTATCAGCCCGGTTACATAAAAGTCATCGGAGACAAGACATGAAAACATGTGACATATCATTTATTTCTTAAATGTATTTATGATCCATTCAGACCTTTCAAATAAAGTGTACAAGTGCATTTCCGAATAAAAAACTACACTCTTCACACAGCTCTGTAGAACACTACATTTCATCAAGAAACTTGAAGCAAAAACTTCCTATTAATCCACCCATGCATCCTTTGGCTACAATAATATCACTGATCAACGAGTACTGCTATTCAATTCCAGGTTTCCCTTTAAAGAGAAGGAGCATCCTAAAATATGCTACCCCTTCCGATGAGCTCTCTTTAAAGAGAGAATGTTAAATAAATTAGCTAGGCTTTTAGGCAAAACAGTAAGGCTACGTAGTACTGTTGATGCACGATCCATACATTTGGAGAACAGGCAATCCCAGGCTATGTGAAATGCGTCAACAGCCCTTGAAATTTTAGTAGTATCAAGATTACATCAATCCAAAACAAATGGCAGACAAAAATGTAACCAGTGGAACAATCACTGAAATATGTGCAGTTTTTCTTAGGATGGGAAGTGCTGATAACAGATTCAGAAAAGTGTTTATAAAATTCGCTAAGAACCACACTGACATTCTTAAAATTACATATTTTACAAAGCCCTAAACTGTGTGACTGTACAATTACTGCCACGTTAAACCACTTACTTTGAGATACATACATATCTATGTATGTACATCTACAGCAAAAAGGAAACAAACCAAGAGATGTATGACACAGCTAGAGTACAGGTCAGCTCAAAGGGAATAATACATTTCTTTGAGTTTTAACAGCTCATAGCAAAATTATCTCTTGGAAATAATTATGCAAAGATTGAGGATCAGGTATGTACATACTTCGCTTTAATGCAGTTCCATTTAATTTTTAAAAATACGTAGGTTATTTTAAATCAGTAACATCTGTAATTTTTGGCTTAATTATAGTTTTTCCTATATTAGCCTTAGCTGAAAAATCAGCTACAGAAATGTCTATTAAAATAATTGGGCAGAAGTACCTCTCACCCCTCTATTTTAACAACAATTCTGAGTTGGCACAAAATACACATTTTTGGACTCACAACAATAACCGTTCCTCAGCTGCCGTGAATATCAAAATGCCCATCTTCACTACCTCCCCCTTCCCCTGCAGGGTACAAAACAGAACAAATCAGGCAGAAACCAGGGACATTAAGGTGCCTAGGCTGACACCTTAATATTCCTCCCTGTGTCACAACTACACACAGCATCACCGAGTCTTAAGGGTTGGACTGCCTCAAATTCACCTGTTTGCTTTTCTAATCTGCTTTGGTGGACTTCTTTTCCCTGTAGTTTTTCATAGCAGGGGTTTCACACTCACACCTCTTTCTCATCTTTTAATAAAAAAATAAAAATAAAAAAATTCCAGCATTAAAAAGGTGCACAAATTTCTTACAAACACACATACACACTCTTAGGTGTGATTTTGTCTATTCCTGGCCTTTTCACCGACGCTCAAAAGAAAAGTACCAGTTGTAACACTACTCATGTACAGAGCTGGATCGTCTCCCCCAGAAAAACTCCTCGTGACAGCCCTCAGGCAGATGCCCCATCCTGCAGAACACTGAAATTATCTGACCGGTGGCTTCTGCTGTCCCAGTGACTGTGAAGGAGCAGACACAGGTGGAATGTAAGGACAAGAGAGCATCCGTAAAGTAAGATCGCTCCACTGCATTTTGTTCAGCAAAGCAACCTAGAAGCACATGCATGCATAGCCTCCCATGCTTGCAGGTTAATTGTAAACAGCATGTGGAAAAAAAAAAAAAAAAAACAATTAAAAAAGGTACTAATACAATTTTGAACTCCCTGAAGTAAAAGACATACCCACGAGTATTAAGAACAGTAAGAAAGCTCATCATTAGCAATTGCAAACTCATTTCCATCCTGTTGCATTCATTAGAGGAATACAAAATTGAACCTAGTGTTTACATGCTAGAATTACAATAGAAACTTGATTTCAAAGGTTACACATGGAGAGAAATTTATCAGCATAGCAACTTGCAAAACACTGTGCTGTACAGCATTGCTAAAGACATCAGTCTATGAAGACAATAAATGCGATGGCAAATCCTTTCAGACAGTTCAAAAGCATGGCTGGAGGTAATGCTGCTTCCTGTTGCTGAAAGGATTAACTGCACCATTATTTTTAGTAGGTTTTAACAACAAAAATTTATCCCAAGAAATCCCTAATCCCTCAAAAACTGAGGTGATCAGAACCACACATGTACCTTACAGCCCTCAGGGTTTTATTTCTTTGTACACTAAACATCAACTCCTTTGACAGCATCTACAGAAAATGTTTTAAAAAAATGTTTTTATGAAATACTTTTAATACCCAGTAATGCTAATATTTAAAAATACTTCACAGTGTTGTACTAATGTAACTTCATAAAACAAGCAACTTTAGTCAGCTAAAGCTCAAAGCCTTACATTATATTAAAATTGTCCAAAGTTTTCACGCACACAAATATCACTAACACTATAAACAATACCTAAGCCACTTTAGTGCAAAGTCTGTTTTTGCTTCCCCTGACAAATCCCTCTATATTCCTGCCAGCATATTAAAACATCATCCTTTACTAATCTAATTATTGATTTTCAAGGATTCATTTACAGTTGAAATCCTGAAAGAACTTTTGTTTCCCGCAATTTGGACAAAAAGCGCCGACTTGTTTTGCCACGCCTTTGGCTGCCTGTAGCACGCGACCCTCAGGACGCCTGAGGATGACCCACATATGCACAGCAAGACTTGTCCGAGTTCATCTTTAGGAGGGGCTGCTTGAATTTGTGTAACCTTTTAACCGAAGGACCCCCAGCAACACCTGAGAAGCCTAGGCTTTGAATTCCAAAGCTACTGTCCTCGTCTTACACGTTCACACAGAGAAAGCAGCCCAACGAGGAGCGCAGGCCGCCCTCCAAACCCGCCCCTCTGTCGAAAACCCCATTCTAAATATAACCTAACCCAACGCACAGCCCCCCAGCATTTCTTCAATCCTCGCGGCACACACAGCCCCTGCGTACAGCCCCGCGCCCAGGGAGCAGCCCCATGCCACCACCAGCTCCATGGCACCAGGCCGCCCCCAGCTCCATGGCACCAGGCCGCCCCTCACGTTCCCAGGCCAAAACAAAGACGAGTGCCAACTTGGTTTCTCAATGCCAGTAAGGGCAGATTCACGAGGTGGAGGATCCGTTCTGACCGGACAGATTGCCCAAGCCCACCACAGGTTGTAAACAAATAACTTGGGGCAGGACGTGAGAACAGAAGACTTAGGGTAACATTTTCACTGAGTGCCAAAGCCCAAGAGAAGCAGATGTTCTACGGGTGAGATCTGCAAACATTTCCTTGCGACAGCCACTACCTGCACAGAGAGCAGGCACAGGCTGTGCACGGGAATGGGGATAAAAACTGGAAGGCAACAGAAGTCAATAACGAGCAGAGAACCATGAGTATAGCTGTCTGTGTAACCGACATCTCACATACCTAGAAAACCCTGTGTCACAGGAAGGAACTGGGAAGCTGGCTAAGCCCACCCAACTAAATCGGCCCCTTCTCTCTGGGGAGAACACGTCGGTCACCCAGCACGGCATGGGCCTGCCTCAGCTGCCCCCTTCTCCCCGACCATGGCTGGAGCAACCCAGGCCTGGCACTGGTATGGACGGGATCCGAGCGCTGCGGGCGCGGGGAACCCAAGGCTTACACGAGCTGCCCCTGGAGCACGGCCCAGCAAGAAGGGTAACCTCCATCTTTAACACGTGTGCCATAAGGGATACACCCAGGTTAAATACTCCATTGTTCTAACACAACTTACATCATACCACCAGCGCAGACACACTGCTGGCCTGCAGGCTTCTTTTGTTTGTTTCCAACAGCTTTCAGTTTCTTTCTCTAAATATAACGGCACCTGTTTTTACACATACTAGATTTTAATTTAGAAGACTTTTCCTCTTCCAAAAGCATTTTACTGATATAATTTTAGTATCAAATCATCTGCCTTTGCTTATCTGCAGAAAATGTCTTTCCAAGTGGTAACCCTGCAATGCCAAGGCAGTAAGGGAAATAACATGAAAATAAGGAACAGGTCAGCCAAAGTTTAGCAGGTGCTTCAAGTACCCAGAACTAAAGATGTGTTAGAACAACAAGATAAAACTTCCAAAATCTCCGCCTCCTCATAGAGAATTACAATTACCTACAACAGATGAATAAAGTCACTAGAAAAATTTTAATTGGGCATTTTGTTTGTAATGTCTAAAGGCAGGCTCCTATGCTCAAGTATTAGTTCCTAAGAAAAATACTTCCTAAAGCACCAACCTGAATTAGGAGTAGAAGCTTAATCAACTTCAAAATCTGATGTGGAATAAGAGCAGACTGAAAACTTCCAGGCTTCCTGGCTCAGGAAGATTCAATACTGCTGTTAGCATCGAGTAGCTGGTGATGCCACAAAACAAATACAAAAAACTACTCATCAATTTCGCACACTGAATATTTCCACCTGACCTTATATATATGCTTTGGAAGTGTCTTTTTCAGAACAGACAAGCTTCTTACAGGTAAAAGCTTTATGTGAAGGGGAAAGGGGTGCTGCCACAGAGATGCAGGGCAAAACTAAAATTTGGGAATTCTCATTCAAGTCTTTGCTCTATGAAAGACCCTTCATGCAACCTTGCACTACTCCTGAGATTCTCTGTGCCTCAGTACTTTATACCACTTTCTTCCTGTAGATTTATGACAAATATTCAAAATTGTGGCACTCAGACACTGAGCTACGTCAGAATTGCAACTAGGAGAAACAAATTTCTGATTAATAAGCAGCTTAAAAAAAAACAAGTAAAAAATCCCTAACAGCAAATAATGACTGTAGAAACCAGTAATATTTAATATTAAAAACTAATGGCAGACAGCAACAAAACTTTTGCTTCACACAAATAAAAAAATATTGTCACCTGATTCAAGATTATAAAATTAATACTTCACAGATCTTCACCCAGCCTATCTGGAAAATGACAATATCATCACTGCCTCAGCACCCAGTAAACTTTTTTTTTTTAATCAAGAGTACTAGATGAAGCAAATTAATCACACTGAGAAGTTGTGCATATAGAAATCCTTTCCCATTATACTAAAAAAATGCCACTGAATTCCATCCTGTAAATTGAACCTTCTAGCAGCTTAATTTGAAAGTAAGGCAGATAACCCTAATAAGAAATAAATGTCGACTCTGAGATGGAATTTCAAGATTAGTTTGTTTAACTATACTACAACATGCCATTTTTATGAAGACGGAATTTGATTTCTATGTTCTCTTTATTGTGGCATTCATATATGCAATGCTCTTGATACCAATTTCTAAATCACTAGGCACACTCGGATACAAATAGAGCCAAGAAAGGATTAGCTTCATATGTACAACGATGAAAGCGATCCGACTGGAAAGTTAGCTGCCTAACAATTCATAGCACATACTGTGATGAAAAGGACTACAGTGCCTCACGTTAAGTCCATGGCAAAGGATGTTGAATGGAATGCCGAGCAAACAAGGTAATATGTTTCACAATTATTTCTTCCACAGCTGGCACAGTGAGCTAGATCCACCCCCGTGCAGTTTCACTGAAGACAACAGGCTCAAATGTTATGAATATTTAAAACATCTAATCACCTACTGAACTCAACCAACCTTAAATTAATTGACAGGGGAAATTAAAAAAAAAAAAAAAAGATAAATTAACACAGACAAAATTAGAAATATCTGAAACTAAACGAACGAGGCTACTGAGGCAACATTCAGAAGTGCCTCTGGGCATACCGGACGGAACCTGACCACATCAGCTGGCTGCAGCTCTGCCCTTCATCTCTCAGACTTCAGGTTCTGATTTTCACCTCTTATGGAAAACACCTGAGCCGATGAAGACTTTGAGATGAGTACGGCAACTGAGAAAAGCCTAGCTGTTAGGAATATTGACTAGAACTTTAGCTGAAAAGCAACAACAGCTGCAAAAATGCATCTACATCCGTAACAACCACTGCACTGACTACAGCTCTAGGCTTACAGCTGAAGTAGCAACTGCTTCAACTCAAGTTAAATCTCCATGCCATCGTTTAGAGCCCTTGATTTATTTTAAACTTCCCAACTTTCTCAAAAAGTAACATACAATACTCCTACATAAATCTTTTACTCATGCCACAAAAACTGAAATAAAAGCCACGATATTTGTAGTCCAGCTCCCACTTAAACCTGGAACTGCCATTTTTACGGTTTTAGGCCCTAGCAGATTAGTTTCTTCTATTAAATTTAATCAAATGTTATTTTAATGCGAGATTGCATCACTTCAAAGACGTGGAAACGTTAGCTCAGGTGAAGAGTCAGAGAAAAGCTACTGAGGAGTTTACCTGAGATGCTGTTCCAAAAGATGCCACACGGAAATGCTTTGATATTGGTGACTCAAGTGCTTACATTGCCCCCCCCATGCCGTAATACCTACAAAACACTAGGAACAATTAGCCAGCTGGTGTGCCGCGAGCTTATTACACCGTTTACAAGTGACTCACTACACCGTTATGCTCTGCTCCCCCACGGCTGTCTGGCATATTCAGGTGCCTCTAACCAGAAGTCAGACTGCAAGAACTGCAAGAACCACCTCTGCTACGTCTGCAGGAAGGCCACGGCGAACGCCCTCGCTCTAGACGCTGTCTTAATACAGAAGAGCACAAGTAACATCGTGAAGGCATCAGGATTTAAGCAGCCTTCATCCCTAAGATTTCAGATGAACGAAGGAGGAAGCTTATTTGGAGAGGTTTGGGCGATGGATGAAATACTCTGAATGCCGACCACAACGTGACTTAGACACAGTTTGTAGCAGCAGCTCTCAACCCAAACTCAGCAGCAGCAGCCGGGGTCTCCCCAGGAGCGGGACACGTGCCGTGCTTGTGGGGGACTCGTGCATCAGCGCTTGCTGCTGAGCAGGACCAGGCATGCCGGGAGTGCCCTGGTGCCCTCCTCCAGGCACAGCATGGAAGACCAGGGGCCGGCGTACGCAGCACATCAGAGCAGGGTATGTAGATGCTTGCGGGAGGGGCAGGGTAGACCACTTTAAAACAGATCATCTCAGTCAATGACAACAGTAGAGCTGAAACCAATTAACAAATACACAGAGTCTTCCCTTCGGCCAAAAGAATTACCCTGCTTCTAAAATATTCCTCTGAAATTTATTTTCCTTTTTTTTTTTTCCCCTATTTTTTTTTCCTTTCTCTGTATGGCTAACAGCGTCCACCAACAGCAACTCTAATACAAGAGCTCCAAGAATTCCCCCCGGTCACAGCAGTCGAGCACAGTGCGGGAGCACAACGCGGTGACCGCGGGCGGGCGCAGCACCAGCTGCAGAGCAGAGCTGTGCCTGCCGGGGACCCCCCGGGCCGCAGAGCTGGAGCTACAAAAGGTGATGCAGATGTAATCCATTATTACAGAAAAACGTGGTTCACAAATACTTTCCTATTCCAAAATGGCATCAGTAAAGAGACAGAGATATTCTTTAGAAAAACCCATCAATTGAGGGCCGCACTGCATTCTAACAGCATTACAATACTCAGAAACACCTCACCTAAACTAGCTTGGAAAAAGTCGTGGTCAATGAGACTGTTTCTCAGATACCGTACATTGTTTGACCAGTTAAATATGCGTTTGCCAACAGGATTTAGCTCCTGCTATATTCGAACCATCTTTAATCCCCTGCAGCCTAAAGAAAAATGTCTCTGATTTAGCTCTGTGCACTTATGAATAACTCAAATACTACAGTTAAATTTACAACATAGTTCCCTTAGCTGTTTAGAAGACAATTGTTTTCTTTCCTTTCCCCTTAAGTTCTAGTATGTAAAATATCAGAAGAATTTAGATTAAAAAAAAAAAAGGGGGGGGGATGTTATTTTTAAAGTTGTTCTTGAGAAAATTTCCACACAAAAATGTGGCATTTCTCCACTGTTTTGAGAATAATTTTCACATGTTGGCATCATCCTCGAGTGACTGCCACAACTCTGCTATCATAAAACGACAAGTATTTTCTCTTAGCTTATCAAAACACATTTTATTTAACTGCTAGATTTGGTCTGATCCAAGTTTTTCTTCCTACTTCACAACAAATAGGAGAATGCAGACGCCACGCTGATCGCACGCAGGCAGCCTACCAGAGGAAGGGGCACAGAAGCCGGATCGCTCCCCCTACGCGTACGACTGCCCAGACCAGGTTGCTGCACCCATGGCTCAGTAAGACTTTAAGTTCATGCTGAAATGTTCACATTGTTCATTACTGTTCTAGAAATCCTGTCTAGGTAGCACTGAAAAACAAATTGTTTGGCCCCTTCTCTTACGACGCTGGAAAATTGTGTCGATATACTTTGGCATATATTAAAAAATCCCTGTAATACACCATATACCGTGACATTTCCACTTCAGATCTATCATTTACATGTGAAGCACGAATCTCCAAAGAACCTAGTAGAGCTGTAAGAAAGACTACATTTTGCTGAAGCTCTCAGACACCCACTCCATTCAGTCACACCAGCTGGAGAGGTAACTGTCAAGATACAGCTTTATTCTTAAAAATGAACATGGAGGTGAAACTCCACGGCCGCCTCCACAGCAATAAATTTTTAAAAGTGAAATCACAATGATATGTGCTCCTGATTCTTCTATGTCAGCAGCATTTCTCAGAAACCTTTTTGCAAATCTGGACATCTTAAAATCATATTCAATTTTTTGCAATTTACAGAGTTGTCCCTGCACTTCCCAGTCAAGCTGATAGGTGTCTTAGACATGACATCCATTGGAAGATCTTTTGCTCCTAGAGGTAGAGGAGTCCTTAGCTACCCTCTGTCTAGCACAAGAGGCACAAATAGCCCCCGAGAGACGCTTAAGCCCCTTCTGAAAGACACTGTTGGAGAGACTGTAAATGACACAGTTGCAGAAACTGTTGCTAATGGCAAGCCAAGTGGTCAAGAAGGACGCAACGCGGTTACTATAGACATTGGAGCTCTCCAGCAGAAAATAGATGATGTAGGGCAGCCAGAGAATGTAGAAGACACTGGTGATACGGAAAAGAACCATGGCATAGCGCTTGTCCGGGCAGGGCTGGGCCTCCCCAGTCTCCCCGTCCTGAGAGCTGAAGCGCACTCGCCTCTCGTTGATCTCCTTGGTGTGCTGCTGGCAGATGCGGAAGATGTTGAAGTACGTGAAGCAGACGGTGAAAGCAGCCGGGGCGTAGAGCATCACCACGATGAAGAGAGTGAAATAAGGATCGGTGTTCCAGGAATTGGCACACCACTGAAACACATCCCCGTGATATCCAGGCTTTCCCCAGTGGAAGGAGGGTAAGAAGACGAGGCAGGAGTACAGCCAGATTATCAGGATGCAGATCCGCAGTCTCCACGGAGTAACCAGCGTGTTGTAGGTCAGCGGCTTTGTGATGGCGATGTATCTGTCAATACTAATGCATGCCAAAGAGGCCATGGAGACGCTCTTCAGCACCGACACAACGTAACCAAAGATTTGGCAAACCAAGGACTCACTTAAAACAATGGGATAGTGCAGCAGAGACAAAGAAGGCACCAGACAGCTCACGCCCACCAGGAGGTCAGCATATGCCATGGTCTGTATGAAGTAACTGGTGGTGTGGTGGTTCAGCAGAGGTGCACAGTGAAAGACAAATATCACAATGATGTTGCCCGAAATAATCAGCACCATGAGGAACACGATAACGACCACTTCCAGGAGGCAAAAATTGATGGTCTCCAGATAGCTAATGGCCAGGAGGCAGAAGGGCCGGCCACTCTGGTTGCCAACCAAGGAGGAGTTCATCTTGAGCACTGCAGTGGTCTCCTCACTTCATGCTCCTGCCTGCTGCCTGCAGCCACTCCAGGCAGCCGCTGTCATTGCGGCTGGTGCCGTGTGTGCAGCAATGTCAAAAGCGGAGCTCCAGTCCCCGGGGCTGCTCCAGATGCCGCCGCGCATTGTCTGCAGCACAATCCCCCTCGGAAGCCGGCTCCCCGCCGCTGCCGGCGCACCGGGACCTGGCGGCGGGCATGGCAGCAACTTCGTGCAGCCGCACCGGGGGGGTTCTGCCGGCCCCGGGGGGGGAGGGGGGGGCTGCGGGGCCGGGGGGTAGCAGGAGGGACGTTCCCCGGGCCCGGGCGGGACTCCTCCCGCAGCTGACAGAAGAGAAGGGGAAAGCGTTTTACAGCATCATCCCCGCCCTGCTCCCCCGGCCCCCCCCGGGGCGCTCCCCGCCGCCCGCCCCAGCCCCCCCCCGGTGCCCCCGGTGCTCCCGTTCCCGGGATGCGCGGCGGGGCGGGGGTCCCGGCCCCTCTCCCTCCTGGCTCCATCTTGCCCGCCGCTTTGTTCCCGGCTCCCCCCGCCGCCGCCCGCCGCCCCGGCCCCCTCCCCCAACACCGCTCCCCCCCCCCTCCGCCGCCGCCCCCCGCCCCTCACCTGGCGCCGCCACCCAGCCCCGGCGCGGCCCCGGCCGAGCGCGGCGGCGGAGCTCGGGCCCGGCACTGCGGAGCCGGGAGGGAGGGAGGGGAGGGGACGGGAGGGAGGGAGAGGAGGGGAGGGGAGGGCGGCAGGAAGGGGAGGGCGGCGGCCAGGAGCGCGCCGAGGGCGCGGCGCCGCCGCCGGGGACCCGGCAGCCCCCCCCCGGGAACCCCCCGGCCCCCCCCCGCACGGAGCAGCCTCGCCCTGCGCGCCCCCGCGGCTGCGAGACGGGCGGACGGGTGGATGGGCAGACAGACGGATGGACGGACGGACGGACGGATTGATGAATGGATGGATGGATGGACGGACAGACGGACGGACGGACGGACACCTGCCCTGCTCCGCGCCCCCCCCTCGCTGCGTGCCGGGTGCGAGCAGCCCGAGCCCGGGCGTGAAACGAGCGCCCAGGGCTCCGTTGAGGCTCTTCCCCGGGGAACAAACGCTCATTCGGGGGGAGAAAGGAAACCCACCCTGGGTCTTCCTGCCTGCCGCGGTCCGCGTTGCTCAGGAGACACCTGAATGCGAGGACACGAGAGCCCGGCGGTGCGTCTCACCAGCTCGGGTGGGCTCCTGCACCCTCACAGCCGCACGCCCGGCTGTCCGACCGCTGGCGGTGCCCGAGAAATCCCAAACCGACCGCTGACGGTGCCCAAAGCAGCTACACAAACTGGAAAACCTGAGGGCATTCCCGTGGGCAAGCGTGCAAGGGATTCACAACAGCACTTACACGTGAATTCGCACCACAGGCTAACGCGTCACGCACATGTAAGCAGAGAAACCTCTTCTGCGCACGCAGGCATAGGTGTCACAACAGGATACGGGCACCTTGTCTGCAAAACCAGAGGAAAACACCCAAGAGCCTTCTGCTCGCTCAGCGTGCTGGAAAACACATCCCCGCAAGATGCCGAAGCTCACTTTGCAACACCGGACCGACCGCGCCACAGCCACGATGCGGGCAGGCCGTCCCTACGGGAACTGGGCTTTGAACCCATCAGCCAGTAAGGGACTGGAACGAGGCTCTTTGACAACTGAAGTCCTTTCACCAAAAACGCAAGCACGCAGCTGTTGTGTGCCAGTACAAGTCCACACACCAAATTCCATCGGTACCAACAAGCCCAAGGTTTTGGTTAACGCAAGCCAAGTGTTTGTTGCACTGTGGGATTTCTAACGGGAAAGGAATTAGCCAAAGGGATGAGTCTCAGGGCAATCACACTGCTGCGCTTGGGATTTCAGTTGACCTGTAGGCAGAAAAACCATTCTACAATGTATTTGTACTGGTCAAAAACATTGGTTGGACAACACCATGACTTGGCAAATCTACAGGCAGTCTCCTGCAAAACTCTGAAAACCAAAATCTCACTTTTGCACCTTATTCCACCCCCCAACCCCCAAAGATCACTTCACTGTTGTCCTTCATTTCTCTTATAATTTATGGCATTTCTACTCATGGAAAGTTAAGTACTAGAACTGTAGCTAGGAAACATAAACTTTGAATTAAATTTAGGCAAGTGTATTGTGGTTGTACAAAAAACAAGCTCTGATTGAATTACTGCTGGAGAAATGATCTCCTATCTTTCCAAAGCAGGGAATGATTTACATACCAATTGATTCACATAGTATTTCTGGATCCTTAGGCATGAATAGGCACATTATAAACATCCTTAGTAAAACAGCACACATTGAACCTTAAATATATCTCAGATATAAAAGTAAGGTGGTATTGGAAATCCTGAGACTGCCCAAAACAACATCTGCTTGCTCAAATTTCAAAACAAAAGATGTCCCACCAAATCAAAGAGTCTTCACTGTTTTATTTTTATTACTATTTTATTAAGTCCAAGCTTAACTCCTTTATAGCTGACAGGTATTTCTATGTCAGAGTTTTTTCCCTTTAATTGACAGCCTGTTGGTTCTTCAACAGTGACAGCTCTGCCCAGAGTCCAAGCCAACTGCTCCATGACGTTACAACGAGAGCTCCTGGGAGACCTACTGCTTCTAAAAGATAATTAAACTTTTATCACCACGTGATCAAAACTAATCAAAGCGAGCTACAAGTTCAGGCACACCAACACCACGACTGTCATACTTCTATTAAGCCGCGATTCACAGATGTACATTAAGTTTAATTTCGACGGATCACACACAGTTGTGGCTCTCTGTACTCCTGAAAACTCAATGGATACTTCTGAATTTAAATGAACACATGGAAACCTGACTGTGATACACGTGGAAAATAAATGTTAGTCACCCACAGCTAAAGTACTGTTATATTTTATGCCACTGATAAAACAACAAATTCAGTCAAATAATGGTAGTGACACATCAACCTATTTCTTCCTTAAAAATTCGTATCATTTGCTCCAAGACTCAGGGTGCGTTTGGTAGAACTTCCATGTACTATAACCCTCTGCTCATGGAGACAAAATAGGGGGAAGATGAGAAAGGGAATAGCGAGAGTCCTGCTCTAAGAAAAACTGGAACAAACTCATCTCTAACTAGGCCTAGATTTTCTATCAGAAATGTTATTGCAGGGTAACATCCCAGGATACTCATTCTGCCACTGTTTTATTATTATTATTATTTAAATTTGTGCCACCAGATGTCCCTCTCATGTTGGATTTTTCTTAATGTAGTGTATTTATCTGGTTCAACAGTTCATTGTTTCTTTTTTTTTATTATTATTATTTTAATCTTTCAACCTTATTTCCTCCCACACAGACCTATATCCAAAAGCTTTTAGTTTCTCCTCAATATTGTAAATGTCAGGTTTTTAAAATTTTGGTATTATGGAGTACTTATCCACTAAAAGACTTCCACTGATCTGAGAGATTCAGTAGCTGTATTAATCCTCTTTAAAAACATTGTCTGAAAAGTAGGTGATGTCTATTTTGCTTTGTATCACGATTTATTTATTTTTTTAACTTGTCTGGTAGCTTTACAAGTCTTCCATTCAGCACCACTCCCCATCCATCTATGACTGTCAAAAACACGAAGCATTTTTCCTTCAGGTACCCGGTAACACCTGGAGCAAGTCCCCATCTCTCCCCTCCTACTGTTCAATGGCTGAAAGCCTAAAGATTAACAGCCATAACCAGGACTGCCAAAGTCCTATCAGGAACAGATGCCTCTCAAAGGATTGTCTAGATCGTTTTACCTAGAGTTTCCTTTCTGTCCCCAGTAGGGACATGACCTTAATTCATTGGGCTGGCTTTCATCCACACTCCCCATCACGAGCATGGCAATCTGGAGTTGCTAAAAGCTTTGTTATTGCACACAGATGGTGTGCAAATTCTCAAAAGTAATTTGAAATACCACAATGGTGCAACACTTCTGCAATAACAAAAGCATAGAGTACAAACCCAACTAGTGCATATCAAAGAAACGTGGAACAAATAATTAATAAACGTTGTCACCACGACTAGAACGCAGCACTGCACCTTGAGGCCCGGTTTCAATGCTGGCTTTTATGCACAAGTCAGATTCAAGAAGAGAACTAGATACAGCCTTCACTGGTGAAACCCATCGCAAGACACTTCTCTTTTCATCATTCAGTAGTCACACTTCAGTAGTAAACAAGAAATTATTCTTGCAGCAATTAATTTGCAAAAAGAAAGCTAAAAACAGTTCTCCAAGCACCAGAGGCCAGAATTCCATTGGAAAGCATCAAACATCAAAAGAAATACTGGGGAGCCTGCATCCAACACCCTGCTCACAAGAAAAAGGAAAAAAAAAATCACTGAAAGAGGCCAGAAGCTTTTGAAGCAGCTGTCAACACAGATCCTTATTAATTTGGGACCATTCTGCCACATGGGGTCGTGAAAAGCATGGCAGAAATCAAATGCAGCTACAGAAATAGAGGTCAACATTAAGAGAGCAGGGGCACGGGATTAGGAGTGCTCAGACTGGCTTACTGCACCTCCTGCCTGCACTGAAGAGCAAAGGTTTTGCATCAAGTCACGCTTCAACTCTGCGCCACAGCAGTTATTTCCATATAGAACATTTTCAGTGGACATTAACAGAAATAAGGGCACTCCTGCCCGAGCAGGATTAGCGTTAGTGACATGCAAAACATGACGGAGCATTATGAGGCCAGCAACACAATAGATTAGAAAGACCCTTGCCTTCACATGACTCATGACTTTCTTTTTTGGACATTCTTTCTTGTGCATTGGTGCATTTTGACTACAACTGAGCTGTTATTTTCAGAGCTGTAAGAATAACCAGTCACATCGGAACTCCAAAATTATCAAATAAGCTATGAAAGGCATGAAAACAAAAAAAATAAGGCCAAGATGCTATTCAGCATTATTACACTGTTGGCGTGTACTATATACGATGGGTCTGCAAGCATCATCTTCCCAGGTCCTGAACTCATGTCCTCGACAGTATACGACAGAAATCATATGACTGCAGCAGAGTCTGAAAATAGACATTCAGTGCTCGTTTTTTTTAATTCCTTAATTAGTTTATATGCTGAACGACCACTGCAAGTATAGCCAGTTCTTTTGCTGATCAGTTCTTTTGCTCTCCCTTGCACTTGGACTCTAGAGATGCTTCCAACACATTAGATCCAGGTTATTTCCTTTGTGTCTGCTAAATGTGAGTGGAAAGGTTTCACAGATTTAAAAATCGTTACACAATTCCTTTTTAGATCACAAAGATAGCACCAGTACGTGCCATCAACTGTGCTACAGAGATCACATTTTCCATTCTGATACCAAAATATTGAAACAGGAACAAGTGACATGGTCACCTACTCAATAGGCAATTAAAACAACACAGCAAGAATAACTCTGGTATGCTCCTTGCAAGAGCACTCAACCTCCGTAATATTTGTATGATTTACGTACCACAGATACCAGTTACAGTTCTACTGTGCAGGTACCAATATTAAGGAATTCACATCAAGTTTCTCCTACGTTCAGTAAGCGTGTGTGAGTATTTATGGCAGAACATTTTTAGCTAATCTAACGTGATTCATTTGAATCATGTAGGATCCTTCCTACAGGATGCCAGCAGAAACCAAGTTTAAATTCAGAAGCCCTCTCACCCTCAGAATAAGATCTTTAATTGCTCCCCATGAATCTGTGCCATCAGAACATAAATATACAGAGACTGATTCAGTTGTTTTGCTTTTTTAGCTGGTGAACAATTAGTTTGTTATTTTAATACTAAGCCTGCATCATTAACAATGTCTAATATAGTCCTTCTAGACATGAACATTTGATGAAAGTAGTAAAATACAGCTTATCTATAAAGATAATGATCAAATCCAAATCAGCGTATTGGTAGGGAAGAGAGATTTCATTTTGTGACACACTTGTTACTCTAGAACTCTGAGAAACACTGAATGATGTCTGTATCTGTTTTTTTTTCTTTTCCTATATTATTGAGGTCAGCATTCAAGATAAGTTAAAAAACTGCTGCTAATGCAAAATGTCCAAAGTGCTCTGCTTTTTCTATCTAAAAAAAAAACAACAAAAAACACACAAAAACCAAACCAAACAAACAAAAAACCACCCTGCAATTTCAACTAGCACTGGATTTTTAACATAAACATTAAGACAACGGAACAAAATTCAGCCTTCTTTCAGGAAATCCAAACAAGCAAAGGAAATGAGCTTCCTGAATCTGTCAATTACGAATGCAATTAATAGAATATTAATTTCTGACAAACTAATTCAGAACCAATCCAAGTGTAACAGAAGCAAAACTATGAAATGAAAGCGCTCTACAAATATTGTAACAACTAATTTTTCTTGTTATTTTTGTTGCTGTTGGGAGGAGAATTGAATTATCCTCACTAGTTCACACATATTCAGATATACTCATGAGCCTTTAAACAAGACGTTACATACTTGGAATTCTCTGTATTTCCATTCATTAACTTATGGGGGTGGGGAGGAAGATGGAAAATAAAATAGCACTCTACCTTTGTGATGAGAATTCGGTACTTCTCCACCAGGTGATCGTTGTTATGACACCCTGCCAGCAGCTGCCACACTTCTCCTCTCAGGGCCTCAGGGACACCACTTCTCACCAGCGCTGACAATGTCTTTGGCCTGACGCTCAGATTGAGGTGCCTGGGTGTAAAGGAAACCTTTGTTACTATTATCCAAGTACGTATAAATGAGTACATGAACAACAACTGATGTGCAACACCTAACATGACAAATGACAGGAAGCTCAAGATATTCAACATATTGTCAAGAGTAAGTGAAATTCTTCTGAAGAGTGAAAAGTTATTAAAAAAAAGATTTAGAGAAGCACTCTGCAAACTCTTTCCTTGATTCCTATTAAATTTAAATACAATATAAGCATAAACTATAAAACACTCAAGAAAACAGAAGTCCACAGCAAAAACTACAACTGGAGGACAGTACCACATTGTGTGAATCCCAAGCTCAAACTACACAAACAACAGAAAGAGCTTGCAGAAGCACGTACTGCGCTCTGGTCCTTCTATGCCCGAGTGTGACCAGCTAACCTGTTTTGGTAGCAGAGCTATCAAAAAGTCTTGCAGGGCTTTCTAACTGTATCCATACATTTGAACAGCTTTCACTGTTACACAAGCTAGTCCCATCTAAACATTTTTTTTTTTGAGTGAAACTGGTTGACAGCCCATAAATTACAGCACTGCAAGTTGTAAAAACTAAACTTAATTTATGCAGAAAGTGAAGCTGAACAGTCCATTTGTGGCTCAAACATTAAAATCCCAAAAAACAGTCCTTAAATCAAAGAAATCATACTTTTTTCTACAGTTACTGAAAGAAAACTGCTTTGTAAAATGATTAAGAGGACTGATAGACAAGCCAGGCAAAAACTGAACTTGTCAACATTGACTGCATTCTATTAATAAACTCGTGCTTAACAATCTTTATTAACAGTCTAACATACGTGGATGATAATTTTACATGTGCTGGGAATCCTTGTTGCCTTCCTCCTGTCTACAGTGTTCCCACACAATAACCTGGAGCCCAGCCATCCTGGACACTTAAATCAGCTCGTACCATAAAGTCCACCTTCACTTTATTTTCTCTAAACAAAACCAACTATAATCAAGATAATATTTCTATAATAGTTACACTCATATTTATATACATTTATATTTACATACTTATATTTCCTATTTATATGAATATTTATATCAAATACTCACTATACAAAATACTCAAATCACAGAACAGTTTGCAAAGGCCTATTAAATGAAAGATTTACCTTAATCTTAGACCAAAATAAGTACAACAGTAGCTCTAATGAATACAGCCATGAGCTATAAGGCTGTGATCACACACTACTAGATTTTTCCAAACTATTTTGAGATAAAAAAAACTGACTCACCAGTTATAAAACAAGCCAGATATTAAGAAATCACAAAATACCAACACATTTAATTGTTATACAAATCTAATGATAGGATTTTAAAAACCTAGCATGAAACTACCTGAACTCTGATTTTTATGATTTTCAATCCTCTTATGTTAAAAGCTCAAGGATCATTACTTCCAAATGCTTATTGTTGGTTAAGAAGGAAAGCCCTTTAACACATATTAAAGCTGTTGTTGCCAGCATTAGCAAAGAAGCACTTCATATCCTCTTAAAGCTGCCAAAACATTTTCAATGGGAGTCAGGTGGCTTAATTATCTTTCAGCCCTTGGAAGAATTACAGAAAATGCAAGTTGAAAGAAACTTTCCCATAGCAGCAGATGCATAGAGCTCATCTGTTAACAATGTTCCTACAAGTCTAGGAAAGGGAAGAAAAAGGGATCATGTATCTTTTTAGCACAGCCTTCCCCTTCTTACAAAGGTGTCCACATCAGACGTGCCCTTTCCTATCAAATTAGTGCAACACAGTAGTGCAAAACCAAATGGTAGCAAAAGCACTTATTTAAATAAGCACTAAGCAATAGCAAAAATAAGAAATATTACCACGTTGTGATAACCTTAAATTAAAGGCTGATATGACCTCTTAGCCAGGTCATTTTCCCTCATATAAAGTGCATGACTTCATTTAATCTCTGCTCTCCTACTCCTTAGATCTAATACTCTGTTAAGACCTTTGGTTGCTGTACACTCCTTGTCCTGCTCTTCAATAACATTAGGAAGCAGAAGGCAACAACTAAAGCAAGAGCTGAAAGGTAGCACATTGGAGCTCAATCCAATGTTGTGCTTGTTGTCCTGTTTTGCCAAAAAAAAAAAAAAAAAATTCAGTAATTAGCATCACTTTCTTAAAACCGCTCAGGCTACTTCAAGGTGACTAAAAGATCCTTCACGAAGGGAAGGCAGGTGTTGCATTAGCAACTTGACTGTTGAGAAACGTGCTCCTTGTAAATTGGCATTTTGGAGGAAAAAATAGAAGAACTCATATACTTCCTTCTTGGCAGGCTCTGGAGCCATCTCACTTCAGAGAAGGGAGGAAAAGCATCTTCTGTCCAAGTACAAATCTCCTGTACTCTTAAGCTGCAGTTACTAAGATATGACAGCTGCAGAAAAAATGGCTGTGAACTACATCAGAATTACAGACAGGAATGGAAGTGATCTATGCAAAATAAAGACAAAAGAGCTGCATTTTCTTTATATTATTAGTTTAGATTCTTCTTCCATAGAGTTCTAGTCAAGCTTACATATAAGTAACACACTTATTTTAAGAGATCAAAGAAGCTACAGAAGCAGCATAAGTGAATTTCTGTACTGTATTTAAACATGCACTCAAAAATGAAAATACTTGAAACACTCTGAAGAAATCAGAAAACACAAAGCCGGAGAATATGGAGTGTTCTGGGGATAAAAGAGGACTAAATCCATACTAATCTTAACCGGCTTCTGGAAATACGAAAAAATCCAGGCAGAAGGAGCAAACAGGCTGAGAATATTCACAATTTTAATTTTCAGAATGCAATTTTGCAACTTACCATTTGGACAGCAGCTCTCCCCACGTCTCAAGAATTTTTTCTGCACACTCTTTGGAAACATCTCCAGAACCACTCAAGAGAGGTTCATCGTTGTCTGCCAGCAGAATAAAGGAGATGCTATGAGACCAAGAACCGTAATGCTACCTCTGCAGATACAAATATTGCTCTCCTAAGAATTCCTCGTTTGTGGATGCACTGCTTGTGCACTCAACCCAGAAAAGCCAGAAGTCTTTTCAAAGGAGCACAGATGTGATAAAACACAGAAGACAAGCTTTAACGTGAAATTCTGGTTAAAACATAAGGTAAAAAATTACCACAAGGGTGTCCAAACACCTGGACACAAGGACCCAGAGAGGCTGTGGAAACTCCATCATTGGAGGCTGTCAAAATACAACAGGACAGCCCTAAACAACCTAACTAGCTGGATTCACACTGAGGCAGGACTAGAGACCTCCACAGGTCCTCTCCCATACAAGTACTTCTATTATTCTATCCCAGACTTTTGGACGATTACAAAAATTCTCAAAGAGCACAACTTTCTGTATATATAAAAAACAAAAAACAAACAAAAAACACAAACTAAAATAATAAAAAAGCTAAAAAGACAATAAAAGCAATATGGTTCCACTGACCAGCTGCAGGCTCAGCCCTGTTGTTGCAGATCCATGACAGTCCACAAGCTGTTTTAACTGTTTTGTAGTTTTACTTTGAAACCTGGTACTTTTTGATAACATCCCTGACTTAAAGTAAACAGCTTTTTGAACCAAACATTTTCAATTGGGGGTTGGGGGTGCACAGATTTGCATAATTGCAGTAATTCTTTTTGAAACCAATATTAAACTGATGTACTCCCAGATATTTTAAAATGCTAATAGCAGGTATCACACACAAAAACTACATTTCATCAATAGAGTAGTCAATATTGGTTTTGAATTATTGAGGAAATAGCATAGATTTAGTAAAAAAGACTGTAACTCAGCTGACACCTGAAATTGTCAGCAAACTCTTGCAATGCTGCAACTTTTGTCTTCTGCAAACAAAATATCTATGTTCCTGGTCTTGAAAAGAATGCCACTGTGGTAACACATAGTGGTTGGAGAATCCTTATGAATAATACTTTGCAAAAGGAGTTAAATTTCAAACCTTTTTTTTTTTTTTTTTTTTTTTTTAATAAAGGGAAGGTAAAGCACAGAAGTGAAACAATTCACCTAAGGTCACACAGAAGGTCAGCAGAAAAAGCAAAAAAGCAGAAAGTCATCTGCATTTCAGCTCAAAGCTGTAAAGCCAGATGTTTATATACTCAGAACTAGTCCATATTTTGGCTTAAGAGAATAAAAAAATAAATAAAGAAGCCAGAAAGATATATTGAAAATGCATTAAGGTTCTGACTAGGCACCTCCTGATAGAGTTTTATGTATTACAGAGGTCTGTATTTTTCTCTCCACTAAAAATGCTGCTTGCTTACATTTCTAAATATCAGCTTCTCATTTTCACTCTCAAATCTTTTCACAGCTGCTCAGGGAGGGGCAGAAGCTACATGATAATCCCAAATTTTTAGCAGCTTCTTTTCACATTGTTCCAAATATATCACACACGAGGCTTCGTGAGGCCTGTGCTGAGCAAAGCACAGATAGAGCACAGAAGTGGCAGACAGGGGAGAGGCCGATCCAGGAATGCAGGGGTACTGGTTACTGAATACTCACAGCATTAAAGCAAGATTTAAACAAGAAAAACAAACAAACAAACAAAACAACAACAACAAACTATCAGCAGGACAGAGTCTGACTGGAAAGTATTCAACAAGTTTCATAGCTATTACTTAAAAGCTACCCTTTCTTTAGAAGTATACAAAGTACGCAATCCACTTCTTACCTTCCTCTTCATCATCCTCTGGAGGAGAAGGAATCATCGAGCCCTGCGACCCAGACTCGGGCAGGCGAAGAGAAGGGCTTGCTGTAGTTTTTCTTCTCTCCCTCTCTGATTCACTTTCTAGACACACAACTTCATACAGTGTGTCGGAGTTATTCTTTCTGTCCTTTTGCTTTATCTAGGAAAAAAGAAGTTTCCTTTTACCAAGAAAAGGTATACAAATCTCCATATTACTTCATAAGGCTCTACCTCCTCTTTTTAGAATAGGAGAGCTGAGAAAGAAACAATTTTCATCACATTCTGCAGTGAAAAATATTCAATCCTTGCAGCACCCTCAATATATCATGCCAGCCTGTAAATGTTCCCATCCCTAATGCTGTGTAACAAACCCTAAGCATACTTTCATACCTTTCAAATGCAGTCTAATTTCTCTTTTCTAACTTTCTGGGGATACTGGCAGGAGCAAAGGGAGAATTCTAATAAGAATTGTTCACATTTAGTTTCCCAACGTGACGATGTCCTTAGCAATGCCTCCAAGTCAGCTATCTGTGCATATGTATTGCTGTGGACAACACAGGCACACAAACTGGTGGGTCCCCAGGTTTATTACACGGACCTGTTTCATCCTTAATTTTCAATGTTTCACACCTTCCTTTCTTTCAAAAGGAAGGTCTTTCTCTGTGAAATTGTTTCAAATTTTTGATGCAGTCCAAGAATTTTATTTTTTTTGTCATAAAGTAATAAAACAGAAAATAGAAAAGGAAAGGAGAAGAAAAGAGGAAGATAAGATTTATAATCATTAAGCTCCCTGTGCTCAATTTTATCCCTTGTAGTACTTAAAATGAAGAGAAACGCATCAAAACTAAACAGGACTAAATCACTAAATGTACTCTGAGAAAATAAAATCCCTCTGCTTTCACCATTTCCGAATAAAGAAACACTGCCAAAGTAAGATAAGCCAATTCTACACAGCTGTATTTTAATAGGCTAATCATGACTCCATAGAAACAGGTTTCCCTTCCAGGCTTATCAGGCAGTACATTCTATATTTGTTGCTTCCACTATGAATTTTGATAATCTTCCATTAGTAAACACTGGAAGTTGGACAGCCTGACAGTGCCTGTGGAAAAAAGAGAATTAGCTAAGATAAGTCACAATGCCTGTGAATTTGGTGAGACAAAAGATACAGAATTAGCTAAGTAAGATAAACTTCCTTTAAACTACCAATCCGAGAAGGCGTCTGCTGGAGGTAGTAAAATATTTATAGTTCAGCAGCCTTATCAGCTCAACATCTCCATGCTACACCTCACAAAAGTTCCAAGTAAAAAGACTTATCTCAATCACAAAGATTTTTTCCACCTTACGTTTTGAAGGAAATTTTGAAGGAAAGTTTCCAAAATATTTATTCATATTTTACATAAAAGATAGGACATACACAAAAAACGAATCCTTAGCAAACCTCATCTTTGTTACTACCAAGAAATAATGCCACTATGTGCTAGCACTGTATGACAAGTGCACACATAGACACAAAAAAAAGCTCACAAAAGCATCTTATTTCATTCAAAACATCTTTAAAAAAAAGAATACTTATCAAGAAATCAGATGGACTCCAACCTTGCTTTTTTGAGATTCACTCAGAATTATTAAACTTTGAGAGAGTACATACACCCACACAGATGTTTGCTTCTATCTTTCAATTCCTTTAAACAGGACTTTCAGTTCAGACCAGTGATTTCTAAAGCAGGAGAACTTCAAGTACATCATCTCTTTAGTAATGTGGACCTTCAACTTTCCAGACTTATTTTGAGACTAAGTTATTGCCTTGTATTGTTATTATGAATATTATAGACAGAAATATCCTTTCCTTTTTAGTAGATACGGTTAAAAAAAAAGTTGGAAGAAACAGTAAAAATTTTTAACAAGTTCTAGGGATTTTTTGTGGTTGCTCAGATTTTTTTTTCCCCCCAGGGGAAACTTGGGGTATGTGTGAAATCTCTGCTCTCAATCACGTACAAGTGGGAAAAGAGACTTTCACATATGTCTTTTTCCCCCCTAATTTCAGGTGGATGTTTGCTCATAAAAAGAAAAGTTTAGTTTGTATGATAAAATAATTTTAGCATCATATCAGATAGTATGTCACCAGGATTATGTTAAAAGCTTTTTTTCCCCCCTTAATCCTTTATTTTACATGTTTGCCCTATGTAACCCAAACGCAACCAACTCTTGGCACAGCCTTGAACTGCAGATAAATCCTCTGTTCCTTTTATTTTCGAGGTTTGGCTGGAAAATCCATAAGCCCATGCACAGCCTCATCAAAGCTGTCAAAATTTGCTTTGAAATGAAGACACCCAGCTCTTTAGGGGAAGTTTAGATAACCAGCAACAATTAGTGTGATGATTTTAGTTTTTCTAAAAAACGAAGACCATTTTATTATTAGACCATTTATTACATCTCTATTTCAGGAGAAAAATGCTGAAATATAAACATCATATTAGTAAGGGTTTTACCAATCCCAGGGAGAAACAACCGTAGTGAAATTTTGATCTGCTAACAGGCACCAGTAAATACAATTCTTTATCTTTAATGCATTTGCATTTATTCAGCATTACACCGTAAGTTTACCTCTCAAGTTCCCAAACAATATAATCGACTGCACCACAATTAACCTTGAAAATCAACCCAGCAAAATCCCAGATTAACTGTAGATTATTATTATTGTTTTTCAAAGCGTTACCTGTTTCAATTTCAGGAAAAAATTTTCAGTCGAGCTACGTTTGCTGAAGGGCCAAAACAATCTCTCGTTAGGTGAGCAAACTCTGACTTTAGTCTCCAGAATGAATCGAACAGGTTCCTGAACCTCAGTTATCACCAAATCCACAGCTGTAGTCATGAAAAGTACTTTATCTAGAGAGAAGAACCAAAGCATTAGTATTAAGAGAAATATTTCAAACAAAGTACTCTGTAATCTCTTTCCTAGTAACATGAAAGTACAGAGTAAACTTTTTTTTCAGAATTCTATTTTTTTGCGTAGATTAACATCTTCAAAACCCAGAAGTTTCAAAGAAGATGGAACAGGAAAATACAGTGACTGCACACTACTCACTAGGGAGTAAGCATACTTAAGTCTTCAAGCCAAGAAAATGATCTCGTTAAAGAGAACAAATATTTTCGGTTTTCAAATCCCACTGAAATGTATCGGAAGTTTGTGGGTATCAAGGTTTTGATTTGTATATTAATGCCACAGCGCAGATTTCTTGCCACCTAGCCTAATTACATTTTACCTGTTTTTGAAAATAAGTTACTTAAGTCCCACTGTACTAAACAGTGTTTAAGACCACTTCAGCTGCGCGATTTAGTACATTGGCTATATAATATGATGCTCCAAAAGGAGGCAACTGGACCCAGAGACTTATGAGATCTCTTCCGGTGCTAAATAATAAATGATGTCCTTTAGGTAGGATGGCATCTCATCGAGCAGCAGACTGTACCCAGCTGTACCAATCAGCTGACTTTTATGACTCTGCTCAGTCAATTCCCAAGAACTTCCCCAACCATCGGTACCTACCTGTGACAGGATTAAAAAGATGATCAGTCAACTGACATCTTAACAACAATGACAGATCTGTTTCAGATCTCTTCTTGGGGTACAGTTGTTCTTACAAGGGATTATTGCTAAACACAGGACTTTTCTTCTAGCCTTCTATTTTGCTTCTGAGAGTATATTACACACTATGAAGAAAGGTTTTTTTTGCAGGATTCATCTTAAAAGAAAGGAGAATTGAGCCAATGCTCCCTAGATAAGTCATCTGCCCTAACTAGGAATAACATCTGGCAAGGTTCATACCTTTTGGTGTTTCTTCATTTACAAACTGGAAGTGTGGAGATTTTTGATTCCAGCTCCCAGTGATCACGTATGATTTCCCATCAGAACTTTTACCCATGGACTCCTGTAAACAAGGAATTTTATGCAACTTTATTTAAGTTACAACAACCTCTACATTACAAGAGTCTCAGCTGCATAAAACAGCTCCTGCACTAGCTAGAGAAGGGCAAGCACGTGTAGTCCATTTTACGTAGTCCTGTAACAGAGATCATCTCTGAAGGTAAGAGCAGAGTTCCCATCGAGTCTTTGCTCCTTTGCGGATGACACAAAAAGGCCAACTACTGATAACTGTTTTGTGTGTATGTAGTACGAACATCTGTCTAGTGACACCTGAAGATCAATAGCTCATTTTGGAGGTGGCTATTTGACAGCAACTTTAAGCTCACCAAGCTGTAGGTGCAAGTACACCAGTTCCCCAAGTTTCACAGTTTTGCTCTTTCTTTTTTTATTTTTCCCCTGTTGCTGCTGTTGTTTGGGGAAAAAAATCAAAAACAAATAAAAGCTTTTCAAACTTCTTTTTAATTTTTTTCTGGAAAATCCAAGGCAATCCAGTTATTCTGGCCTCATTTTGCATCATGAGTCTCTGAATGACAGCTGCCTGACTGGCAAAGCATTTAAACACATAAAGCTTTAATCACACACTTAAGGAATGTAGTTCATTGCTTTTAAAAGAACAAAATAAACCAGAACACTGTCCTACAAGCTACTGAACTTGTAAACTTGGCAGATGTTTCACATCAACATCCCTCTGCTTCGCTATCATGTTTTAATAAACTAACTGTGTTTTATTTTATCCTAAATAGCTATTTTATAAAAAAGTAAATTTTACTCTAAAACATCTTGAGATCCAGCTTCATTCAGCAAACAAAACATGTTGCTCAACTATTAGGAACCGAGTCAGTATTTTATCCTTAGTGTTCAGTGTATCTGTCTTCCTATCAACCTTATTTTCTGAGCAACTCAAAGCCTGGTAAAAAGTAAAGTTACTCATTAAGTATGGGATCATTTTGGGTAGTCACTACTGCAACAAGTATGTACTTCATAAACACTAACCAAGTTTGTTTTTACAACACACTTGTGAAGTCAGACAATTTCTAACATTTTATACATGAAAAAGTGAGTTGTAATAACAAAGCACCCACTAATTCTCAGAGTTATACGTGAAGGTCTTAGGCCTTGATTTTTACAGCAGTAAGTATGCTGTAAAACTTTATAAGTTCAAGGCACAACTCTTCAATACTTAGTACTTCCAAAATAAAATGTATCATGGAATGGCTCAGTTGGAAGGGACCTTAAAGATCATCTAAATCCCCCCCCGCCATAGACGGGGATGCTTGCATGTTTCTTATTCCAGGCCCCTAAACAAGAACAGTCATGGCTGACTGCAGAATTGGGCAACTCCCTTGACCAACATTATGTCATGTCATATAACTCTGTAGCAGTAGTGATTCATCCCAGTTTCACAGGGCTACACTCAAGAGCATACACTACAGCATCAACCCAAAACAACAAGTCTGCCTAAGAAGCTCAATCTTTTCTGTCTATCCTGAGATCACAAGCAATTGTAATAAAAGTTATAGAATTTTGTTAATAAGAGATCCTTACCAAATCTAAAAGGTGCATGTCACCACTCCGAACATCTTTCCCACGGCTCAGGAGGAGGCCAAAACATCTGCAAAACCAGACAAAAAATTAACCTGCAAAAATTACTACTTATAAACAAACCATTAGCATTCCTTATCTGAATATTCTGTCATATACCACAAGCAGCCCATGAATGCAGTAACAAATGTCAACAACTCTTGACATTTGAGAGTAGTATCAAGCATGTACACCAAAACAATGTTAAGCCAATATTGAAAATGTCAAGAAAGATTTCATGAACATATTTACAGTGTGATTGTATCCTGCCTGCAGTTGCCTCCAAACAAAGATAACTGTTTGTCAAACAGACTCTGCTAATGATCCCTATCCTGTAGGTAGGGCAACACTGCCACCATTTCTCTTCCCTTATTTTATTTTTGTTGTTGTTTTGTCCTGGTTTGATACATATTTGCATACAATTTAACCTTCTAACAGACAAGAATCAGGAAATTCTACATGAAGTGCATGGACCTGTCTTCTACGGGTTTAATTTGGAAAGACCTTTGGCCCACAGAGATATTCCACTTCACACTCTGGTTTACCACACTTTCTGAAGTTCCTACATTTTGTGTCAGACTGTAGAGTCTGGCAGAAGATGCATCTTTTCTCTGTATTGTGAGCAGCGCAAAACTCTGGCAGTAATCAAAAATTGCTAGTTTATTTCCAAGCAGCAAAAGATTTGAAGTCTGAACTCTCCATTCCCTACACAGGTGCTTCATGTTCTAGAATTCCACACTGCAGCAGATTCAAAGTGTACGTACCAAGATATTCTCAGATGCAACTGAGAAAAAAGGAAAGCAAAATACTTTAAATAATTCAGTCACTGATTACAGCCTCTGCATTTTAGACATATTGACCATTTAAAATGGAAATAGTACATTTTTATACAAAGTTTTTGAATGGGCTAGAGTAGATATGACACTGACTCAACAATCAGATCCATGCAGATTCCACCGCACCTGCATTGCGCCCTGCCACACACGTGCTGAACAAACCAATGAAATCTGCACAATCCTGCTCAACACAGAGGTGTTGAATTAAATTACATAAACAGAGTATTCATGGAACAGGCAGTAAGCTGCTGCCTCAGAAGAAAGAGCACAAAACATCAATTAAAGATATATTTCTTTAAATCAATAAAATTACCTCTCAATAGCAAGTTCCTTATTAGTTGTCTGTTGGACGTAAATCACTATCTTCTTATCAATTCCTTGGCGGAGTTTAAAGCATTGCCTGTCCTTGTCTTTGGGAACTGCGCTGTTATTTACCAGAAAAGGAAAAAAAAAAATAAAATTCTCAGAGCATCATTCAACTGTATTCCTTTTATGCATTAAAAACAGCATCACACACTCGGTGAAGCCAGCTTCTTACACTAAAGCACTTAAGACCTTTCTTCCCTGCACACTGCTGACAGTTACTTGGAAGCAATAGCCACATAATAGGTGTTGGTATTTTATCACAATTAGGTGAAACCAAGGACACTTTCAAAATAAAAATTGTATTTTTTTATATTGCTTGGCTTATTCTTGTGAGACCTCCAGCAACATTTAAAAAAAGTTTCCAAATATTGATTCCCCATATAACATGGGATTATCATCTGTTAAGTAATTGCTTACAAGCGGCAGCACATCACTTTCTTTCACAAGGGAGGTGAGCACTGGGGCACTTGATAAGTCAACAAGTCAGGAGAACGTTATGATCTTTAGGCCATTTTTTGTACTCTTTTTCAAGAGAGATCACCTTCTCCTAAATGCTACCAAAAGCAGTGATAGTGCACTGTGGTGGGCAAACCTAGAATTATATTTCCGTCCCAATACTGATGGTAAAACCTTAGCATCTGTATTCCCTACTGAGCAGCACAGTCACAGTAAACGCTCAACAGATTGAGACTGTTGGGTTTGGACTTTCTTTCAAGTCACCCACATGCTCACTTTTCCCTTGGACATAAAAATATTCTTTATTTTAGTTCAGACTTCTCAAGCTAAGCATTGTGACCCCTGAGAGCCGCAAAATGGGATATGCAGTATCGCCCGTAGTTTAACAACTCCAAAAGAATTTGGGTTTATTTTCTGACAGCAGGTGCTTACCCAGGGAACAGCAGACTACCTTTAACTGGAGTACTCTGGAGTTTATTCTTGGAGCAGGACAGTGGATTTACACTTACAGCCAGTTACGGCCACTTACATGCAGTCTGAGCTCACGTTCCCAGTACGACAGAAATGCACCACTACTATTGACCCATGGTGAGCAATGATGGTAAATGAACCAGGACAGGCTCATCTCTGATAGCAGACCAGTTATGTGAAAGAGTTCTCTTACTTTCCACACGAGTATGGGTCTGCACTTGAAGGGTCATACAAGGATTAGTGTCAAACAGCTAAAGCTAGCTGAATTAAAGCTAAAGCTAGCTTGAATTAAAACCTTTACAGTACACCCAATGTGGGTAGGACAAAAAGTCACTTCTCTTTATTTTCTGTAGAACAGGTACATAGCTTCTAAACAAATGCCCTGTTCCACCCCTAAAGCAACAGAATTGTTGTGGCTGAAGAGATCTTTAGGCATCTCTCCACAGCAAAGGCTGAGGTTCAGTGCAGTCCATGCTGGCATACCTGAGCTGGCTATGACTCAAGCAGCTCTTGGCAACATGGTTTCTGAAAACCACTGCAAGTGCCAAATCCTAGGGACGGCTTACACCACCTGCACAGCTGTGACTACGCTGTTACTGGTACCAGGCCAGCGAGCCTGAACATCACCTAGAGTACCGCTGTGTGCTGCAGCCACGCACCCTGGCGGCTGCTGCTGCTGCGCCCAAGCCCAAGAACCATCAGTATCTTTCATACTCAGGCTCTGAGCTAAACCATTTTTCTGTTACTAGCACATGAGCAGTCTTTTGGATTGTCTACAATGGAAGGTGCTGAATAAATATTGGATTATTAGACGTGAATTATTTATTTATTTAATAAATAAAGCATGAGCTGGATGCAAATCCAAGAGGAGAAACATTGCTGAAGCTGTGGCTAGGAGCCAATGTTCTCAACAAGTCAGAGTATTTGGCAGACATGTTGTACTGTAATAAAGACACTTCAGCAATTACAGAACACTATAAATGATTACATAAAACATCTAAGGGCACTGTGTATAAGCAAAGCAGAAAAAAAACTTGTAGCAAAAAAATTAAAAAGTCTTTTTAGAAACCAAGGTTATCCATTAGCAGACTTCACACGAAAATGGCACTAACTAAAACAATGTGAAAAGCTGCTCTAACACCCTCACCCTATACCACTTGCCATAGCACCTGGATCAGGAAACAAACAAACCTACCTGGGAAAAGATTTATGGTATTTTGAGAACTAGATCAAAAAACAAAAACATTCAGAAACAGAAGCAACGTTTGTTCGTAAAGCTTTTTTGATACAGACAAGGAAGCACTACTTTACAGATCAAAACAAGTGAGTATTTCAAATACATGGATCACAGCAAAACTAAGGAGAATCAATATTGGTGATTTTTTATAATAAATTTAATTTCTGCCTTCTTTTCTGCTTTCAATAACTAATATGCAGATCAGCCCTAGGAAATCACAGGGAAATGGATAAGGATGACCAATTTGGCCTTCCTAAGCTTAAAAATGCATGATGTAACTAAAAATTGCAAACGTGAGGGGGAAATAAGGAAAGCTGGGTTCTTCCTAGGATAAAAAATAACAGCACGTCTACACAGGCCATGTCATTCAAGACATTTACCTTTACTGAGCAGCACTGGAAGATCAAATGTTGGACTAGATGATCTTAGAGGTCTTTTCCAACCTGAATGATTCTATGATTCTATGATTTCGGCTTGGACTACTCAGCTGAACGCAACTTAAAACACATTGCACAGAAAAGGTTTTAAAGACAAAAGAAGAACACAAAATAGAAACAGCACTTTGCAGGTAGCAACAGGTTCAAATGAATGAAGAATCTATACCTGAAATAACCTTTGCCATCGTCTTCCTTGATTTCCAGTGACACAGAGAAGGTGAAAATATCACTGTCTGGAGTCTGTGGGGTGGCGATGGCTGAGAGTGGAGTTTGTTTGGCGGAACGACGGAAGGCAGTGGCAAAGCTGTACAGTATTCGGCTCACCTGCATTTAGACAGCACCGAAGAAAGTTCAGAAAGATACAGGTGTACAGAATGTAGCAGCTGAAAACCTACCTGAATTTTCACTATATAACACAATGAGAAATAAAGATGCTGGCAGCTTTAGCATCTAACTGTTTTTCCACACTTTTTTTAAAGAATAAACCATTAAACGTGTTCTCATTTCATATCCAAGATTTCTAAAATTATCTTAACTTGGGGTATAAAAGAAACAAAAAGTCATGAATTGAATTACTTCTGAAGTGCCTGACATAATTCTGCTCTATCTCAGTAACAACTTTTACGTTTACATAATAATTATTTGACAAAAAGATTCAACTTACAGCCTCTTGGATTTCACATCGGAAGACATGAATCCTAAAGAGTTCTGCATTGTAGTGGCTTTCAGTGAAAGCAAAGCAATCACTTTCAGGGGTTCCATCATGCCCTCGTACACAGAAAAGGATTTTATAGATTGGATAATTTGCGATTTCTGTGTTTGTCTGAGGATCTAAAAGTCTGTTAAAAGAGAGAGAGAGATTGGATAATTTGCGCTTTCTGTGTTTGTCTGAGAATCTAGAAGTCTGGGGGGCAGGGAGAGAGAGAGAGAGAGAGAGAGAGAACCTGCACCTTTAGAAGAATTAGCTCAGCCAGCCAATAACTTGCAAGCCTCAACAATTTCATAGCTACTGGAGAATGTACATCATGAATAAAATAACTAATATACAGCAGTGGACAGCCTCATCCCTGTTAAGCCTAATGTACCAGCAATATTCCAGCCCTACAAACCAAATACTTCTCAGGCTATTTCCAAAGTGTTCATCAATAACCACTCCCACTGTAGCTTTTGGGACACTCTGGATCATCACAGTATTCCATACTGATTCTTGGGCAAAAAAATGTCTTCAGGAAACAAAATCAAAGCATCACTTTCCACAGATCTCTTTAAAATCCACTTTTTCCACTGAAAGAAATACTAAGTTGCTCATGACTCCTCACGGATAAATTGGTAAATTGTTTCTTTTGCTAAAAGAAAGTAATATTAAATGCACAAAGTCAGAGTACGCTTGAATTAGCTTTGTACCTCACTGTTCCTTCAGAGACATTAGGCACTGACAGAGTCACATCTAAAGAAATCTGGCACTGGCTTCGTAAGATGCACATCATTCTGAGGGCTTCCACTTCACTCCGAGGAGCATTCACAGAGGCACAGCCTAAGTAGGTGAGCTTGCTAAACACCACACTGTCCTCATCAGTCACAGGTGTAAAAGGGCTCAAATCCTCACAGTCTAGGGTAAGACACAAAGTTGAACATAAGAAGCAAGACTAGGTTTACAGCAGTAAATTATCAGAGATTGACTAACTGCATGCAAAAAATGACTAAGAAACATATTATAAAAAGTCAGGTCAGGCCAAAATACTACAGCAAAACCTGCCTGAAAGGAAGTCACTGATTGCTAACATTGCTACCCAAACTCTATAATCAGTTCACTCAGACACCTTTTCAATATGAGTGCACCAATTTTCACTACAGCAATAAGATGCATAGACAAACTAAACAAATTAGTATTTTATACAGCCAGACAAATAACCATAGTATTTTTGCACAAGGCCAGTACAGCAAGTGTTTTCAGAAGAGACAATGTTTCAGCATATGGTAACTCTTGCATCACATAACCTGCACTATAGTGGTGATTATAGTGGGAGAAATGGGGAAAGGTAGACGGACACACCTGTACCTAAATCCTCCTTCCTTTCCCCAGATAAAGCTAGTTCAGAAGATACCACCAGGCATTCCCCATTTTTTTCTAACCTCCCTGGGATGGTTTCACCGGCAAACTCATTTCTGGTTTCTGGAGTCCTGCCACCGACACTGGGTTAATGGTAGAAGATGCTGAAGCTTCAAGGACAACGGGTTCTTCCCCATCGCCATCAGTCCTAATTTCTTCTCCATGGTCCCGGTCACTTGACTGATCTTCTATGGGTGGATCCATCAGCACGTCCTCAAGTTCCCTCTGCAGCTGCTGTTCGCTTCCATTCCCCACAATCTAAGAGCACAAACAGAGTTGGGACACACACACAAGAAAAAAGACTGTTCAAATGAAAAAGAAAAAAAAAAAAAACAAAAACCAACAACCACCTTTTGGGTACGTGGCCGTTCATATGGCTGCCTCCACCAACCAAAACAGCAGTTAACAAATTTCATCTAGTTACAACCGTAAACACAAATTGCAATGAGAAAATGTTCACCAGTTCTGATTCTATCCCCCTCACTTTAACAAACTAACAAAGGGAGCTCAAAGCAGGAATTTTCTAGTACTACGAAGACTAGCTTATGGCAGAGGAAACTTAGAGAAGTCCACAGTTCACTGGTCTATTACAATTCTCAGAATAGTACCAGGAAGGACCAAATATAGTTAATATGCAACGTGGTTCATGGGGAAGATAGCAAGGTTTCACAGGAAGAGAAGAATCTGGAACAGGATGATGCCACCATGCTGAGGAGCAGTGTAGGTTTATTTCCTAGCACACATCTGCAGCCTGACCCTGCACTCACTGAAGTCAACAGGAAAGAGTGCAGCAGCCCAGGTGGTGCAAAATTAGGTCCTAAGCTAGAAAGAGGATGAAGATATTAAGTGCTACTGTTTTTGTTCGGTTTTTTTGGTTGGTTGGTGTGTTGTGGTTTTTTTGTTGGTTTGTTTTTGTTTTCTTTTAGTTTGTAGGCAATATGCAGGGAACTATTCATGTTCACTGAAGAGAGAAAGAGAACTGGAATTCCTGCACTACCTCCTGTTGACAAAGACAATCCAACTGTATTGTTCTCTAGTCACATCTGGGCAGAGATGTTCAATCTTTGTGCAAAAAGACCAAAGAGGCTCCAGATATACGAGGTTCTGTCCCTTATGGAAGATCAGCATAGGCTGTAGCAACAGTGGGCTATACTAACAGCAGCATAGGCAGCAGACACAGGGATGTGGCTCTCTCCTCTGCTCAGCTCTCCTAAGACCACGTCTAGAAGGCCACATCCAGTTTTGGATTCCCCAGTGCAAGAAAGATACCCGTGAGCTGCAGCAGATCCCAGAGAGGGCCACCAGGTTGGACAGGGAGCACTTGCTCTACGAGGAGAGGCTGAGGGAGCTGGGTTTGCTCAGCCTGAAGGAGAAAAGGCTTTGGGAGTCCCCAACAGCAGCCTTCCATAGCTGCAAGGGATGAGAGAACCAGGCTCTTCACAGTGCTGCACAGCAGGAGAAGGAGAGAAAGTGGCATAAGCAGCAAGATGTTCCACCTGGATAGCAGGAAACATTCCTTCACCATGAGGACAGTAACCCATCGAATCGTGTCACCCAGAGAGGCTGTGCAGTCTCCATCCTTGGAAGTTTTCAAGACCTGACTGGGTGACAGCCATGACAACCTAACCTGGTCTGACACCACACTGCATGCTGCTTTGAACAGGACCTGAGACCTCCTGAGGTCCCTTCCAACCTGACACGGAGACCTGTGCTCTGAGCAGTCTTCCAGAAGCAGTCTTGGTCAGAAGCACGCACTGTAGCAAGCGATCCAACTGGAAGGATGCAAACACTTCTGTCTCAATGAACAGGAGCTCTTTAAGAGCTTGCGTACCGAAGTCACATAAATGCAGGACACCAGTCACAGCAGTAGGACCCTGCGTTACTGCGTTCCTGCAGTTTCACAGAATCACAGAATGGCCAAGGTTGGAAGGGACCTCTGAAGATCATCTGGTCCAACCCCCCCTGCTGAGCAGGATCACCCAGAGCACGTTGTGCAGGATGGCATCCAGGTGGGTTTTGAGTATCTCCAGAGAAGGAGACTCCACAACATCCCTGGGCAGCCTGTTCCAGTGCTCTGTCACCCACCCAGTAAACCTCTAATTTCAGGAAGCTCTCAGATACTGGATCTAAGGAAATGCTTTGCCCATTCCTCTGCAACTAATAGGAAGTGAGTGATGCTTTACACGGTTTAGAAATCAAGCATGGAAATGGAGTTTACTGGAAGTATTTTACCAGATGGGATCCAGAGCAACGCACCTGATTCCAACACTTCAGCTGCTGGCTGCTGGTTATTGTTGTTGGCACCATAACTCACCCTACGAGCAGATACGCATTTCTATGTCCTTACGTTTCCCTAAGCTTATTGACTTAGGGCACTACGTGCAAGCTAATAAAATCCAAATTGTGCAACTACCTAAAAAGACTGCAAGACAAACCTTATTAAAGAAAATTTGCATTCTTTCTTTTCTCTTTAATATAAGATAGTAAAAAAAAAAAAAAAGGAAATGGTTAAAAGCAGGAGGAAGAATGCAGGGCAAACAGACGTCTACCCATATACCCATAACACAATCTCAGTATTAAAGCAAACTCCATCTGCCTCAAAACTCGCATTTCATCATAGAAAAATAAATTATCTTGAAAGTATCTGAAACAATGGACAAGGTTCTCATATTTTAACAATAAATAAATAAGTAAATAAACACTTTTAAAAAAAATGAACATTTATCCTCCTGAAGCTGATGCTCAAACAGAAACTAACTTTCTAGTACGGATTAAAACGTATTGACGTGCTATCTGGGATCACCTGCCAGGAGTAGAACAGAGTAACTGCTTTCCTCGGCTGTAAACACACAGAAGCACCTGTAACCTGTAGCTAGTAACAAATACAGATTCACATTCCCCCCCACTAATGTCAGTATTCTTTTCTGTGATTCCTCACAGAAGCAATGAAAAAGTCTTGCGCAAGCATGTGGTCAAAGACATAATCTCTGTAAGTACCAAGTTCATTATTCAGGTTTGTGCAGGCTTTCCTCAGAAAGATGATGACGATGATGGAAGATGCTACATGTTGGTTTACTGCACCCTGTTTATATGGCTTGCAACAAAATCTAACGAATCAATTAGAGAGTTCCACCAGCCCCATTAATGCCTGTAACTTCTATTTTACAGGACAGGTATTCTAAGGAACAGGAATTCAAAATTCTGGCACAAACCTGCTCCTCACATGCTTTTGTTCACAAGGATTAAACAGACTACAGTTTGGGGAGGGATGGTGGGGAATTTATATCCAAAGAGAATTAAATATTGTAATGGCCTTAACATAAAACGCAGGTGAAAAACGTTCCATTCCATCAGGCTTACAAGACAGAGAACTCTGAATGCTGACCTACTGTATTTGGTACAACAAATTGTATTAAAAAACTATACCTCGATACTGCTCTATAAAACATGATCTAAAAAGTTCATGAAAGCAGCAGGGACAGGTAAAACGTGAGTCCAGGTTGCTTACATTGTGACAGTAAACAGGCACAGGAAAAAGAAGAAAGGGCTAGGGGAGATTTACCTAAAATGCAAAGTAACCAACAAGCAACAAAACTCGACTCCGAGGCACTGCTTGGATCCAATTTAATATTTAAGCTATGTAAAGACAAGCAAAATCACTGCCTGCTTCCATATATTTTAAGATCCAAGGTAAGTCTAGATTTAACTGTTCTAACAAAAACATAGATAAGTAGACAAAAATAATACAACAACATACATGTGAAGCCCACCGCATCAGCAGAGAGTAGCACAGCCCACTGAGGAGACTCTATCTAGCAAATATTCTAAAAACTCCAAATCCTCATTTAAAAAGTAACTCAAAATGCCTCCAAGAAAGCCCTCCTTCTCAAGCCAGGCACTACTTTCCAAAAACAACTCTAAAAGCAACATCAGTGACACTTCTGGACTGGAGGCCTTCTGTTCTCACAGCTTAGCAGCCAGTTGCAACAAAGGAGCTGCCCAAAGGAGACCTAACATCCAAAGTACGGCCGACTTCGAGTGAAGCAGAGCCTCTTACGCAGCCGTAACAACCACCACCTCGCGGGGAAAACGAACGTTAGGTGTAAACCCGTCTGAAGCTCTGCTGCAACCCCAAAACTGGTAAGATGCGGCAGGACAGAGTGCAGCAGAACCAAGGGCAGAAGGGGAGAAGAAACCAAGTGGATCTAACAAACGCCTTCACGTAGGTCCGCTTGAGACGGAAGAAAGAAACCATTTAGCCTAGACAGCGTTTCCTCCATTTCTCACAGCACTGAAAACTAGTTTGACTTAACTTTTAAATAGTATGCAGCCTCCTTCAAAACTTCCTTCACAACAACACAAAGGATCTATTAGAAGTGTAGTTTATTCCCTTCTCCTTACTCGTGTGCTGCTGGCCTCTGCTGTCAGAGAACTCGAGGAGTTAGTGGGCTCCAGAAGCAAGGCTTTTGTAAATCCAGTTCAGTCCCACTCGCAGCAAGCAAAAGCAGACACAGAAATAATACTGGAAAGCAGAGACAGCTAGCAAATGATATTTCTGGAAACATATCAGTGACAAGCCTGTTCTGTAATTGTTGAATCATGTTTCTCTGTATAAAAAAGGCAAAGAAAAAGTACAAATTATGACCAACTGAAGAAAAACATGACTATTCAAAAGAAATATTTATCTGCCTGGACTTGAGAAAGACCAAGAATAAAACTGTGCATTAGTTCAGTCCACAGCACTATTACTTAAAGCGATAGCTTAGCAAAGAATGCACAATGAAAGGCTCAGATTTGATCTACAAATCTGACAGCCTACTGCATTCAGCCAACACAAGCCTAAACTTCTAGCACCATCGTCAGACTGCATTTAGCAAATGTTTTAGGATCCTCAAACTGCTCTTCTAAAGCAGCAGAAAAAAGACAAAAGCTCAAATACAAACCTCAACTTATTTTCTGCTTTTCTTGGTGGGCTCATCATGGCAAATGGGTTTTGACATCTACAATTTAACTTATTCTACATACCAAAGCAATTGCTTCTCCTTGAAGAACTCTTCTCCCTGTTTGTCCCTATGAAATGCATAACCTCATGCTTGTTTTGTAGTCACATTAATTTTCCATATACCACTGAAATACTTTTACCTATCACTGCGTCAGTACTTTTAACTTACCTGACAACCTTCAAAACTCCATTTATCTATTCACAAACAGTTCAATAATACAGTAAAAGTGTCTACTGAATAGTTATCAGCAAACTAGAACCAAAAAGATATCAAGAACGTGCTTTCCGGGCAGTATCTCTTTTCTTGTAGAACAGTACCAGAAGACAATTTATGTCCTTAAGGCCAGCTAAAAGACCTTCCATTTCTGATGGTAATTGTTTTTACAACCTTAACCAGAAGAAATGAGGTTAACAGGAAAATTCCTGCATGAGAGAACTTACACTGCGCACTGCCTGCTTATCTCAGGTGTAACGTTTCCACTAACCACGCCAACTGCAGCCACTAACAAAACAGCACGCACTCAAACGGCGGAATATGGAAAGGCTCAAGGTGAATCACTCTGTTCAGGGATTGTGCTCAGTCTTGGCACCAAATTCATAAAGAAGCTTATCTTTAAGACCTGTGAAGCTCTGTGACATTCAGTGCCAAGCCAGGGAACAGCGTAACTTTCCTGCTCGGCTGTTGATCAGCAGAGGCAGCAATGGTAATGGCCTTTCCTCATCAAGAGGAACAGCGTGCCTGCAGCCAGCATTCTGTAACTGCTTTGAAAGTAAACATGAAGAAAATTTTAGTAGTAAGTTTCAGGAGTCAGTCTGAAATTGATTAAGGATATTCTTCACAAATATCCATGTGCTTTAATGAAGATGGTTTCACATACAAGTCTCTTTAATGTCTTTGATTGTACTAAACAAGATACGTCCTGTCAAACTAACACAACGGGACAGCCACAACAAGGCAGTCATTAGACCAACAATACAAACAGCTCCCTCGTGGAGCAAGGAGTGTTGCAGACTAAGGCATTTCATGTTTCCAAACCTTCTTTGGGAATAACAAGATGAAATGAAAACTCTGGTAGACCGTGTCTGTCTCCTGGAGTCTCAAATGATGCGTTTTGACTTCGGGAGCTGAAACACACACAACTACCACATAAGCATTCTCGAGGTAAGAAGCACTGTGGAGACTATTCTGAACTCTTAAGTACTTATAGCTGCTGGTACATGCACAGTCTAGAAAGATAAGCATGAGGTTACAGTCTTCCAGCAGGTTTTACAGAACATCAGGCTGATTGTTCAAGAAAATTTCAAACTTTTGTAGACTATCCTTCTATGATCTTCTGCAACTGCAATAAAATATAAGTGAACATTTTTGCCAGACTAAATAAAAGATCTTGAGACTTAACTCACAGATTCAGCTGGAAGTCTTATGTTAAAGAAAACAGACCCTATAGTGGCCCATCTTGTGTGGGGCTCAAATCAATGCACAAAAAGCAAATAAGGCCATTGGAGGTAAAAGCAAGATGAGCACAGACATCAAGAAATGTTCAGTAAAGTCTCTGTTCCAACTACTGCTAACGAAAAGAGGAATATACAGTCTACCAGCAGAACGCAATTTCTTATCATCTTTGAAGACATTATTTTGAAGACATAGATGTGACCGTAGGTTTCAGTTTCTTGCAGTGCTGGAATGTCTTTCCGTCTCCCACAAAGAACACACCAACTTGACTCGCTCTAGGAAACCTCTGGTTTTGAACAGGTTAAAAAGACAGAATTCTGAGCGACCACCTTACTAGCGTCACTTTGCTTAAGGGCTGGTCAAATACACACTGGAATGAAAGATTTTCTTTAAGTAGACAAAAAAAGGAAAAAGAGTAACAAGGGTCTCTTTCCAGAACAGCACTTTTAAAAGCGAGAAGATGTCAATACCCTTCCAGTTCACACAAGCCTACCCACGTAGGTTTGTATTCTCAGTTTCATGCCAAGTTGTTAGTTATAACTACACTTCTACGTTTCTTAAAGAGAACATTTCACATTGGGGAAAACTTTATAATATATACTTTGAATTAACAGATACGTTCAAATCAAGTGTATGTTAATATTGCTTTCTACCTGAAATCTGTGAGGAAATCACAGTTCCAAGCTCTTGACAGTCTCTTTCATCCTAAGCACTTCATGAAGGATTAAGCGAAGTGGGAAAAAAAAACCCACAGGTAGTGATGGAGAAAGCTCTTACTCAAAACCTAATTATCACCTTTCACATCAGCAAAAGTAAAGCAGAAACTACTGGCAAAATCAATTCTTGAATAAGTTCTCCTTTCTGTCAAGTTTTCCACAATAAAGAAGTCCCTCTTTAAGCTCTTCTATGGTTAGTTAGGTTTAGAAGAATAGAGAACAAACTCAGGTTACTGATTCTTACCTTCAGTCCTGTTTTTTCATCATCACTACCATTATTTGTAGATGGTGTTTCATCCCCTTGCCTGGAAACCAAGACAAAATCTTCACTGTTAAGAGTGGATACCGAGTCTGATGAGACACTGATTTTTCCAACAGAAGCCTTGTCATCCATGACTTAAAAAGGAAGTTCGACTCATGAATGAGATTAAATATTTTATAAACTCCTGAAAAACAAAAATCATAAAAATACTTATATAAAACTTCATGCTAAAATGCTCAAATGTTTCTTTACAGAAACCTGCTGACTAGTTAAAAAAATGAAAAGAAAAGCAACACATCTGACAGCATAACCACGTTACAACTCTCCTGCCAGCGCACACTCATTGTCCTGCTTTGATTTTGCTAAGAAGCACACTGCTATTAGATCACTGGTTTCCACAGCTCACAGCTGGGACGTTAATAAACCTTTCTGCAGCATTTCATGATTGTGTCAGACACCACTCTATACACAGCACAAACCAGGCCCTCGGAGCACCTGCTACACCTGCTCACAAAGGACTTGTCTTAGGGCCGGAACTATTCAGTCCATTTACTTTCTTCAGAGAATTTGTCTGCCTTCATCTATCTTCCTGCAAAGTATTTCTGTAGCTACTGGAGCACGCTGCACATACAGTCACATTCAACACCCCTCCCCGAAAAGAGAGTTAGATCCAACTCGTGACATTTTGCACTGAGGCTGCTCTAGAACCTTGGGCCGAACGGTATGCTGTGAATCTGTGCTGAATCTTCTGTACTGGAAGGAACAATAAAAGATTCCAAGAAGCAGGAAGAACAGCGTAGGCTGGATCAGTACTGAGAATCAGAGCCAAAAGAGAATTTTAAAAGCTGGAACTGGCACTGAGAGGCAGCTGAAGAAAGGAACAAAAGGTGAAGTTCAGCTGCACACCTTGAACTCTACAGCACAGTTCTCAGAATCCATGACTCAAAACAGACTGCCGTGATAAAAACGGCTGATTAAATTTCCCAGAAACCCAATTACACCCTTATCGTGATGGCTTGGGTCTTTGCTTACTCCCGAGCACGACCAAACCCAGAGGCCTTTTCAACCTCAAGCTCGGCCTTCCACTCGGGGAGCGCTGTCCCAACCTGGCTCCCAGCTGAGCAGCCAAACAACAAAGGCACCTGGCCTAGCCACAAGCACGGCTCATCACATTCCTCTCTGAACCAAGAACAATGCATCTGAAAATAGCAAAGCCTGCTTTTATTTCTGTCAATACCCTTCTCCACAGCTACCAACAGGACTTGAAAATCTGCCAGGACGACAACAACATTTTTTTTCCCCTGGGTTATTTTTAACCTGATTACTTTCCCAATCGAGTCACTTCGTGGTCCTGAAAACGTTCGGCTGGACATCTGAAGCAGTGCGTAAGATGAATAATGGATGTGGGTTGTTTGTGAGTAACAACATACCTGTGATTACTGTCTTGCCTTTTCAATTGCACGATGTTCACATATCCCTTTCAAAAACATTTTAAGATGCGCTGGCTTTCCATGAAAGTTACTGGCTGAGAAACATAGACAGTTTGAAAAGTTTTACGCACTGTGTGTGTCTCTGATATTACGTGCAGCTACCTTAAAGGTAGGGCATAGTTCTCATTTTTAAGTTGGTATTGTTTAAAATGTTAGTATCAAAACAGTTCTCAAGAAGCTCCTTACCGCACCATCTACATAATACACAGATTATCTGATGGTAAAATCAAATGTATTGAAACACAGAATAAAAATAAGCTTAAAACACTTAATATGACCCCAGCTTTACTGCTTTCATTCAAACAGAGCAAACTCGTCTGCCACACTAAGACGCACGAGTAGAAGAGCTGGCTTTGATCACAAGCAGCGCTGAAGATCACCCAGGCAAGGATCAATTCAGCAATTTATTTTGGCACAGCGTGCCTGTCTTGAAGCCTTAATTTCACCTACTTCCAAAGTCCTTCAATCTGTCACCTTTCACCAGCATTAACCTCAATTAAGGAAAAATTATGCTGTGCTTTTGTGTACTCCTTTTTGTGGTAGTGTGGTGGAAACAGACAGCACCCGTGGTCCTGGAGCACAGCTGGCTTAGCCTAAGCCCCGCAGCGGTTTCACAACGCAGAATTGCAACAGCAGAAGGTCCTGATTAGCCCAACTTCGCCAACCTCACGTTGAGCAAAAGTCTTACTGAGATTACACAAGATAAGAAAGCACAGGAAAGGGGAGAACGTAGTAGGTTGCTGGACGAAGCTTCTGTCCCGTAGCGACGTACCAGCAGGCGAGGCTCGATTACCCAACCGCTCTGGAATCAGCAGCAGAGGTTCATCAGATTGACACCCAAACAGAGGAGTTGCAAAAGCACTGCCTTAAAATACCAAAAATACTACAACGTTGCCTCAAGTTAACCCAAACGTGCATAATCCCGTACTTTGCTTTGCATGCACTTTATTTCTCCTGGTGCTTGATAGCACTTTGTTTCGGGCAGATTTCCGCACGGACTGTTTTACCCGAATCAGGAAACCGACGGTGGCAGCACCCACACCCCAAAGCCCACGAGCTCATTAAAGCACGCCGGTACACTGGGGCGCGCATCAAAGACCAGCAGCAGAGCAATTACGTGCAGCAGGCTTATGGCTCCTCTGGAATCAAAAGAAGAGCAAAGGACAGTGACAGCGCTCATTAGTGCTATCTGCAGCTCGTGACGAACCGAAGCTTTCTCTGCTGGCAGTTTAACGAGTAACGAGTAAAACAGGAGCTTTCAAGTTCAGCACAGCTTAGGCCCGGACACAAACCTACACCTCAGCAATGTATTTGCCCGAAGGTGTCTTTACACCTCCGTGGGAGTCAGAATGTCTGGGTAAAACGCATACCAAGAGGCAAATTTTTATTAACTTCTTTGCTCACCCGTTAATTAAAGGGGTATCCCGGCCCCTCCCCAGGTGAGAGACCATTGGAAACGGCTGCGAACTGAGACAGGCACCACGGCCGGCTCTTGGGCCACTGCCTTCAGCTTTGCTTAAAACTCTGGTTCTCAGGACAACTCACCCTCACTCTGCGCTTGCTCTCGTTACACAACGCGCGTCCAAGAACCAAACTCTCTTTTAAGCAGCAGTCTCGTTTGCCACCAAAGCAACCAACCAGCTGAGGCAACCCACCTTACTCTCACTGTTTAAGATAACGTGCAAACGGACAGCAAAGATGCCCTGCACCGTGTAAGATCTCAAGCAAGGGGGAGACAAACCTATGAAATTTCAACAGTAGTTCAGCAGATTTATAAGACATTTATCCTTTACTTTCCTACCCTCTTCCCAAGTATTTGCCACCTGGCCTGCAACTTGAGATCAAAATTCTCCTCGCAAGTGCTTAGGAATGAACTTAAAAGAGCTTCAAGCCAACGGGATATAAAAGATAAAACCTTCCATCTTACATTGCTGTGAGACACGGAGGCCTGAACGCCACCGTGAGAGCCGAGCACTCGTAACTGCAGCTGGTTTCACTCCACGGAGTGCCAGTTTTCCAGTATTTAGGAAGTCCAGAGCCACACCGAAAGGCAGGAGAGCAGCAAAATCAATGCCGGAGCTGTGAGCTTCCCTGGCTGCTCAGAGCAGCAGTTACCTTTACGGCAACAGCACGCTCCGCACCGAGTTTAGAGGCGAACACAATGCAGAACAATTTGGGGAGGCGGTTCAGGGCAGGAGAGAGAAGAAGCGTGAGAAGGGTGTGCAAGCTAGAGACAAAAGGTGATTTTTTTTTCCCCATTCCGAACCTCTCGGCTTTTATCCGTCAGCAGCAGCTCCTTTAGCAATCCCACGGTTAGAGCACAGCTGATGAATGCACCAGGTACAGAAGAATGATACAGTAACGTTAATTAAATTACTGAAGAAGATTTTAACTCAAGAAGCTGCCTGAAACAACAAAGCTAAAAATCTCCTCATGCAGAACAAACCTATACCCTCTACCCCCTACAAATAAAAACCCAGTAAGTGTAACATTAAAAAACACGAAAAAAGAGGTAGCTTACAGCCAAGAAACTGAGGTGACTGACTCAGTACAAATTCATTCACTGAAAAATAACGTCTTTTCTGGTTCTATTTCTCGGCCTTCACTTTCCTAGTTTGCAGCAGCAGCAACTCCGTGCGAGTGAAACGTGGAATTTGTTGTAGAGTTCAGAAGCTTTAAGGTACACACCCCAAAGCTGGTTTACGACAAATAAGCCTGCATCCTTTAGGATTTCTAGCTCCTTACAGCCTTTGACAGCTGTGATTTTTTCTCCCGCTCAATTCAAATAGGCCATAATTATTATCTTTATAAATACAGTGAGTGAAAAAGTGTGGAAAATGCTACAGCACGACGCTGTCACTGCAGGCAGTCATCCAGATGTTTCTGTCTGAGCAGCCTAAGAAATTTTCAGAACAAAACTGGTGTCACACTGACAGACATGGGAAAGGAGCTGCGGTTCGACTTTTCTTGAGCATATGCACAGAGCCTGGATTTTACTGCAGCTCTGGAAAAAAATCATACAAGGAAGATCAATCACTAGCAACCTTTTTCTTCTCACGTATCATATGATTAGTCTGCATAACCGTACGTTTGATCTTTACCCACCGCTCTTTCAAGGAGACAGCTACAGCCTTTCCTTCCCCGGGCAAATCATTCTCAAAAGCACCGAGAAGTATTTTTGCGCTCCAAGTGAAGCAAGAGAGTCAGGGGAACACTGCGTGTGAAAAATCAAGATTTAGGATAACTGAAGAGAGCAATTAATTAGCAAAATAGCAACTGCAATACTAAACTTTCTGCTCATTTTAAAAGACTCTGACAGCCACAGATGTTCCCGCTAACCTCAAGAGACAGGCGGAAAGAGGTTTTTATCTGCAGATAACGCTGCCTCCGATGTCACCGCCACTCCTCGAGAGCAGAGCACACCCATCGCGGGGAAGCTGGCGGAATCACTCCGCATTTTACGCAGAGCCAGGAATCGGACAAACACAAGAGTTAAGCTAACGCAACCTTTGTTAACAATCCTTAGCAGATTCAAAGTTGGTGCCAAAATCATTTTGCTTTTACTCTTCCTTTGAACTATTTGCTCAGAGGAGAAAACTGTCATTTCAGGCTCTTGTTACAGGCCAATTCGCAACCCCAGGAACACGCTGCAGGCCCTGGGAAGCCGTGGCTGGTGACAGAAATGCTGACGCTGCCTCAGCTCGCCCGTCACAAGAACGTGGCTGGGATGAATTAACCCCAACATCCACACCCTGCGGCCGACGCTTCGCCAGCATCGGGCACATCCAGGGGCTGCCTGCGCGGGGCTGCACACGCGGGACACACGGACGGCCTGGTGGCTGGGGCAGAGCGAGAGGCAGCGCAGCCGGTGCCGGGCACGCTCTGAAGATCACACTCCGCATACTTCCATGGTTCCCCTCTCGCCAGGATTCAAAGAGAAACGCAGCGTTATGCTGACCGGGCAGACACAGCGCTTTAAAAACACTCTGTGAAAGAGCTGGAACAGGAGTTAGGTGCTGCCAGAAGCTGCCTGCGCTTGGATGTGGAAAGCGAAAGGAAAGCCCTACGCCAAGCTCAATTTGTTAATTTATTTACTGTGTACACAAAACGAAGTTTGCTCAAGTCCTTGACCTTTTAACGTTCGGTAGAGACCTTTAAAAAAAATAAGTGTTTCTGTAATTTAACCAGCAACGGGGAAGTCCGTGCAGCTCTGCATTTTTTAACAAAGCAGCTACAAATCCCAGCCGGGTTTAATAAAGCCCCGTGAGCTGGGTGGATTTGGGGGCGCCGATGGAGCTCTACCTGCACACCAACGCAGCCAAGCAGCACCCGATCTCCAACGCCTATTTCAGAAGAAAGGCGCTGCTTCGCTGCTCCCAGGCGTCTCGGTGCTTCAGCTCCCTCTCCTCTCCCCAAACGACTGACCGGGCAAAGCCGGGTGAGGGACAACCACAGATTTTACTTCCACCGCCCCGGTTTTCGCTCCGTTGCCAGCAGCCCGCGTTTCGGGGTGGCCGCGCACGGTGCGGCCGGTGACCCCTCCCCTCCCCTCCCCTCCGCCCCGGGCGGACCCGAGCGGCCGGGATTTACCCGCGGGGGCCGAACCGAGCACGGACCCGCGGCCAGCACGGGGAAGCCCGAGCGAGGCTCCGAGATTGCGGCCCGCGCACCGAGCTCGGCGCTGCGGAGGCCGAACGGCCCCACCGGCCCCACCGCGCCCCCCCCGGAGGCGGCCCCGGGGCGCTCGGCGCGGCGGGAGCGGGACGCGGGGCTCGGGGCACGCCGAGGTCGGGGCGGCTCCGGGAGCGGGGCGGGGACCCCCGGAGCCCCGGGCACGGCCCCGCCGCCACCCGCTGCCGGGCGGCTCCCGGGCCCTGCCCCGCGCACGGCGGGGCTGGGGCTGGGGCCCGGCGGGGAGGGGCGGGAGGGGGCGCGCCGGTACCGGAGGGGGGAGAATGGGGAGGGAGAGGAGGGGGCGGCCCGGCGGAGCGGGCGCGGGGCGCGGCCCCCACCTACCCCGGCCGCCGCCGCCGCCGCCGCCTCCCGGTGCCGGGCCTGGGCCGCCGCTGCCGCGCCCCACGTGACCGGGCCGAGGGGCGGGCGCCCCGCGAGGCGCTTCCGGGTGCGGGGGGCGCGGGGCGCGGGGCCGCTTCCGGCGGCCGAACAATGCGGGCCCGCGGCGCGGCGGCGGGGGCAGGCGGCAGCTGTAGGTGCAGCCGCGGGGGCGGCGCTGGGGGCAGCGCTGGGGCCCGGCCCCGGGCCCGGCGGGCGCGCGGCGCGCGGGGGGCGGCCCCGAGCGGGGGCCCGGAGCGGGGCGCGGCCGCCGCCCCCGCCGCCGCCGCCCCCCCCGGCCCCGCCGCCGCCGCCGCCTCCCCTCCCGCCGCCGTCCCGCGGGCGGCCGGGCCCGGCCGGGAGCGCGGGGGGGCGCGGGGCCGCCCGGGGGTCGCGGCCGGGCCCGGCGCTGGGGCGGCGCGGTGCCGGCCGCGGGCGGCGGCTGACGGCGGCTCTCCTCCTCCTCCCCTCTCTAGGTCCGTAGCCGGAGGCCGCGGCGGGGGCGGCGGCAGCGGGTGCCAGCGGGGGGACGCGGCCCGACGCTCCAGGTACCGGCCCCGGCCCCGGCCCCGGCCCCTTCCCTCCGGCCGCTGCCCCGGCGAGCTCCTGCGGCTCGGCCCGGGCCGGGTCGGGCTGTGCCGTCGGTTCCCCGGGCCCCGGGATCTGCGCGTGTCCGGGCCCGGCCGCGGCTCCCCGGGGCGCGGCTCCCCGAGCGGGCAGCGGGCCCTCGCCGGGGGGGCACCGGGGGGAAGGGGCTGGCAGGGCCGTGCTCCAGCAGCGTGACGGCACCGTGCTTTAACGGCGCTTCCACTGCTTTGTCCCGCATAACCCGAGGCCGGCTCACTTGTAGACTCCGTTGCTTCCTACAGAATAATGAAAACAAGTCGTTTGGTATTTCTTGAAATTCACCGAAAACGCTTGCTGCAGCCTTTTTGCCCTGCAAAGCAGATGAGGCAGGCAGCGCTGGCCACAGGGTGACCAGGAGGCTTGTGGCTTTACCTTCTGTAGATCTAACAGAATTGTGCTACAAACGGTGCTGCCGCTGTTTCTGAGCGCTCGGTGCCTTGTTTCTGAAAACTCTTGAAATCCTTTTGTGGTTTTCGTATGTCACGCACTGGAAGATATACTTGATGCATTCGCGTAGTAAGGCTCCGAATGATATCTGGTCAGGAAACTGAAACAACTCTGACAACAGTGTCACCAAATACTGCTAAAAATGTTCTTGGTACCCCGTCTTGTTCATTCGTTCATTTACACTAGGCATGACTCCATTTCCTGTTGTGTTCATTGACCTAATATTTCATGCCCCAAGAGAGCAGCATCTGCTTTTATCTATAAACTTCAAAGCTTCTTGTCAAGCTTTATGTGGTGTTCATAATAGTGGTGAGGTGTAAGTTTTGCTTTGTTTTGTTATTTTATCTCACCAAACCTTGCATCGTTTAGTCTCCTGTGATTTCTTCACTTCCTGCAATCCCAGTTCTCTGGCAGGATTATTTAACAATTTCATCAAGAATCAGTGTAGCCTTATAGGTTCTTAAGAGAACTGTTGAAAGACAAAATATTGATACTTGTCTTATGGAAGATTACTGTTCTTCATTCCCAAATACTATCAGAGAAGAACAAACTTCCTAGAGGAGTGATCTTTCAAAGAAGAAGACAAGGAACAAGACTTCCTACATTCCCCAGGTATTCAAAACAGGGAGGCTAGAAGGTGTGATTTATATAATGAGGGGTCATACAGCAGAATTTTTCTTAAATCTTAAAAAACATCAGACTTACCCCCCTGTCCTCCCCCCCCAAAAAAAATCCTCAAAAAAACTTCCAAGGCAATGTAAAACAGTCACTTCAACCCAGTGCTGCGGATACTGAAAAGCTTGTGTAGTCCTTTCTGCCAAAAGACAGGTTAGCCAGAGTTAGTTACTTCCAGTGAGACAATTTATCCTATATCAATACTCCTGAAAATCATGAAGTGTCTTAGAGGAACTGTAACTCTTAGGAGTAGTAGGTAGTAGATAGACAGTTAAGAGGGAATTCTCTGTCTGGCAGGTTCCAGGTTCTATCTCACCTTGAATTAATGTGTTATGAAAGCTACTTAGCGCAAAAGTAAATCAAGCTAAAGAAGCTCAAGGAACATTGTTGTATTTGGTAAAGACAAAATCTCTGAAGAGTTGCAATGTGGAAGCAAAACTTAAAAAGAGTTAAGGCTGCTAAAAATACTTCCAGAGTTTCCGTTTAAATTCCATACGAGGAGTGTGGAAAACATCTTAACTCTTTAAGATACTGCCTCAAGAGGATTTCTGTCATCACTTCTACTTCGTATTCAGACTGCATCAAATTAAAAAAAAAATATAACTGCAAGGCAACGTGCAAACCTGATATTTTTTTTTCAGTTTTAAAGTCTAACATGCTTGACTGTTTACCTAGGGCAAAACATGATGTCTCATTGAGCACGCTTTACTTTAGAACCTTCTGACTTGCAATCTAGAAACTAAAAAAGTTCTCACTTGTTTTTTTTTCCTTGCTGCTTTTCTTTAGGTGTGCCAAAATGTCAGAAAGATCAGACATTCTTCACTTCAAGTTTGACAATTATGGAGATTCAATGTTACAGAAAATGAACAAGCTGAGGGAAGAAAACAAATTTTGTGATGTTGTGGTCCATATAGATGATGTTGAAGTTCATGGGCATAAAATTGTATTTGCTGCTGGCTCTCCCTTTTTAAGAGATCAGTTCTTATTAAACGACTCCAGAGATGTAAAAATCTCTATACTGCAAAGTTCAGAAGTGGGGAGGCAGTTGCTTTTATCCTGTTACAGTGGCATTCTGGAGTTTCCCGAAATGGAACTGGTCAACTACTTAACTGCTGCAAGCTTTCTGCAGATGAGCCACATTGTGGAACGCTGCACACAGGCGCTCTGGAAGTTCATCAAACCGAAGCAGCCATTGGAGAGCAAGGAATGTGAACAGCAAAGTGACTCCTCTGAGCTGAAGGAACATCCAGAAGACGAAGACTCTCTGCAGCAAGATTCACCTTGTATTCAGCCCTCAGAAGACAGTATGGACATGGAGGACAGTGATATTCAGATCATCAAGGTGGAGTCCATTGGGGAGGTAACGGAAGTTAGGAACAAGAAGGATCAGAACCAGTTTATTTCTTCTGAACAAACTGCTTTGCATTCCTCAGAGCCTCAACACTTTCTAATCAACTCCACTGTTGAAAACAGAGCAAGTGAGATAGAGCAAAACCACCTCCACAACTATGCCCTTTCGTATGCCGGCAGCGATAACATCATTCTGGCCTCTAAAGATATGTTTGGGCCTAACAACCGAGGTATAGACAAAGGCCTCCAGTGGCACCATCAGTGCCCAAAGTGCACGAGAGTATTTCGGCATCTGGAAAACTATGCTAATCACTTAAAGATGCATAAACTATTCATGTGTCTACTCTGTGGCAAGACATTCACTCAGAAAGGCAATCTCCACCGGCACATGAGGGTGCATGCAGGCATCAAACCGTTCCAATGTAAGATCTGTGGGAAAACCTTCTCTCAGAAATGTTCCTTACAGGACCATCTCAACCTGCACAGTGGGGACAAGCCCCATAAATGTAACTACTGTGACATGGTTTTTGCGCATAAACCCGTTCTGAGGAAACATCTTAAACAGCTACATGGTAAAAATAGCTTTGACAATGCCAATGAAAGAAACGTTCAAGACATAACAGTGGACTTCGATTCATTCACATGTAGCGCTGCTACAGACAGTAAGGTCTGTCAGCAAGCTGACGCAAGCCAGGTACTGGATGCAGGGAAGCTGCCTCAGGCTGTGCTCAGTTTAAGAAATGATAGCACCTGCGTCAATTAAGCAATTAAAAGCAGCCCTTTGTGGGGATCATGACTGAGAGGAGCAAACAGTTGGCTTGGGCTCTTACCTAAACTAGTGGTTTGCTCTGAAAGGCTATGGATAGATGGATGGATGGAGGGTTGGATTGCAGAAACTGGCAGGTCTTCAGCCATCGTTCTTAGTCTTACTTGATATCTTCTGTGAATAACAATCTTCCTTCAGGTTTCTGTCTGTGTCTCTACTGTGGATTAAGAGGTTAATTGTTTCATTTCTCTCTGATCAGGAGACTCAAGACTAACACCTTTTGAAAGACTGTTGCTGTGGGCTGCAAGTAAGCCATCTGCTGTACAGTCAGAGGCTTCTCTGTGTCTGGGCAGATGGAGGAAAGAGCAAAGAGGACAAGTCTGTGAGATAACCCAGTTATTATTTTTTAAAGCACTGGATCACTGAAAAAGCACTCCACATAGTGCTAATTTGTTTTAAACTTACCTCTTAAAATTATCTTTCACCAATCTTACCCCTAGACCCCTACAGTTGAAATGAAGTATTTTTGCGTCACTTTTTTGCCCTTCCTACACTATTTCAAGAAACTACTACTGCCAATCAACACTATCTTAAAAGCTCTCAGGGTTTTTAATGTTGGCATGCGTTTTGAAAAGGTAAAACCCTGAATGATTTGGCAGGGTTAGTTGATGGTTGCATAGAACTGTTTGAAGTAAGTTGCAGCTCTGGAATCTGTGAGCGCGGCACCTGGAGTGCTGGTATGACTATTTCACAAGCCGTCATACCGAGGGTCGTTAAAGGGCACTTACCGTTGTACGTACTGAGACCAGCTAAGCACTTCAGAACTAGAAGTTATTATCTATCTTCCATAAATTTTGCTTCAAATAACCACAACAGTTGCTACTTTCCTAATTGGTTTTAGAGCAAAGTTGGAATGGAGAAATACTGCTTTTTGACACTGTGAAAATACTCTGTTTTTTAAAAGCTGCAATGTATAGTAACTCTGTGCTTTTCCTTTTTTTTTCCTTAGTTCTTGTATATCTCTCCTCAATAACTAGTAAGGGCCACATGTCAGTTAAATTAAAAAAAAGAAAAAAAGAAAAAAAAAGAAAAGTACCTGCCACAGGAACATTAACATGAAGTTTTTTGATTTCTTGGATACTCAAAGAACACTTTTTTTTTTAAGTGACCTACATAGTTCATGACCATTAGTGTTTTACAGAGCCTACGATGAGGTATAGGTAGCACAATTTCCGTAGTTTAGTGTATCAGCTATTGACTGTACTCAGCAATACCTCTTGTATACCGCCTTAAACATCAAATGTAGCGGGAATGGCATATTAATTGGGATTCTAGGATGATACTGTATTACTTCTCAAAAGTGCCGTGGAATTATCCACATCCCAATTGGGCTGAAAGAAACTAATTTCTCATCTGAAGGACACCATTCCCAGTAGAAAAGCACTCATTCTGTTGAAGTGTAGCATAGACTAATAATCAAGTGGCAGATCCTTGGTGGAGAACTGCTGTTTGTATTTGGAATAAGTATTTCTTCCAATGCAGCTCTTTTCCTCAAGGTTTGCCATGAGGCTGAGATGATGCTTCCTACCTAAAAGTAGTACTGTCTGTGTGTCTGAATGAGGGGTAGGGGTGGGGGGAGGCTGCTACTGTATGGTTAAAAATGCTAAACAGGTATGACCAAAGGTATGTTAGAGCAAAAAATGTTTTGTACGTAATTATCAAAAGTTGGTCTTGGTCTTCAGATACGTGTATGTAGAAACCAGGATTTCTTTGTGCAGACATTACACTGATGGACAGTAGAAAGTGTTTATCTTGCAGAACGTTTTCAGAAATCCACATACCTTCGAGTAGCAAAGCAAGGTGATTCTGTGAATCAGTTTTTGCAATTGAGTTTTTAAACTACTGTACTTGACTGTTACATTAACTATTATTACATGGACAGCTATGAAGTAAGCAATGGAAATGGAGTCAGGGCATTACGTCTTTCAAGTTGTAGCAAATATGTTTAGGCCTAAAATATAACTATTTGAGACTTTTAAGAATTATTGTTCAGGTTCCAGGGGCAGAAAATGGGTAGGCATGGGAAGAAAAGCTGTTTTTCCTTTTCAGTAACCTGCTTTCAGAATCACTTTGAGCTAAAACAGGCCGTGACAGTCGCATCTGACCCTTGTATTCTGACTTCAGGAAGAATCTTCTGTGGTGTTGTAACATTTTTATAACGTTATCTACTACGTGGAAATAAGTTACAGCTCTAATGTCAAAAAGAAGATAGAAATGGAGAATAAGAACTTGCAGGGCCAGGTGAACATACTGTAAGGATTTAGTGACGTATCTAACAATATATGGATACGGATACGATAAAGAAAATGGTCTTCTGCCAGAGAAAGGAATAGAACTGCAGATGCTAGAAGAAAAGTGGCAGCAAAATGGACAGTATTGAGAACTTTGTCTGGGAAGTTTCTTCATGGAGTTACTGAGCTGTAATGCTACTGCATGGAGGACATAGCTTGTGGAAGTAGCCATGGGCGACCTGAAGTTGATTTGAAGAGACAAGGGGTTATCCTAAGAAACAAAAAATGATTTGATCAGGACATCCAGGTTTTCCATCCACCCTGTGCTGTGGCGATACCAGCTTCTAAGAAGGCTGAGACTGCTGGCTGTTCATTTGAAAGGCTGCTTGTGTCATTTGGTGAGACCATGGCAGAAATAAATGGGAAAAAGCAGAAATGCAGAAGACTGCTTCTTCAATGAAAGCAAGACAGATCCGTTGGATGAAAGGTGTCTTCTTACAAATGTCTGTGCTTTTGGCCTCACAAAAGGGTGCAGACCAAAAGATTTATTCAGGAGACAGCGATGTAGCTCCAGAAGCGCTAGAGATTAAGAAGGCAACATGCTGATGGCACAATGTGAAATGTGCCAATGGTAAGAGTTCATGTAAGGTTTGCCCCTATATGGAACAGATGAGTGAAGAGTACAGAAGAGGTATTAGAAAAGCAAAATCTGGCTATTGCCTCTTCCCTGAATTAGATTAAAATGGAGTGAAAATTATTATAAATGGAATATACAGAGGCAGTGTGATTATAGAATACAATGAACTTAATTGTCCATGTATGTAAAATGTTGTCTTCATTGCAATGTTCCAGTTAGTGAAAGACTAGATCCAGTGGTTGTTGCTGCTGATGCTGCGTATTCAGACAAGGACTATGGCAGTTATAATCTGTGTGTTAATGTGTAGAATACTATTTGCTGGTAAGTGGATAGTCTCACAACTTAATGTGCTGTACAACTTCCTGCATATCCTAAAAATAACTGGTCTATTACAAAAATATTTTAATAACTCCTCGAATATAATAGGATTTTTTATGTTGGCATTTTATTTATTTGATATAGAAGAGAATTCTTAGAACTCTTAGATTTACCAGAGGCTGAGGCTCACCGCCCTGCTGAGGGGTGGTAGCTCGTGCAGCACGCGTCCCCGCTGAACGTGGGGCAGCTGCACGGCCTCCTGTAGAGATCAGGGATGAGTCTTTCTGTCATTTTTCGTTCTGAGGACGTGTTTTGCAAGTTACTAACTGATATAATCGAAGCATCAGTCTCTCTTCCCCAGCTTTTTGGCAAAACTTGGAAAGCTGCCGCTGAACTCCTGTTGAAGTAACTTTAAAATGGTGCGGGGCCGGTTTTGGTTCTGGAGTCGTTGGGAGGAGCGAAGGCGAGGAGGGAGAATCAAAACTTGATGCGGACCGAGCCGTGAATGGATCTAAGGTCGCGTTAAGCCTCGCTTACGCAGAGAGGAGAAAGGAGGAAAACGGCCGGCGCTCGTCACTCGGCGAGGGCGGAGGAGGCCGAGCGACGCCGTGCTGTGGGACTGCCCCCGCCGGACCGAGCATCAGCTACCTCTTCAGGGACCGGGCAGGAGGCTCGTCCCCAGCGGCGTTACCAAAGCAGGCGGGCCGGGGCCGCGGGAGGGGGCCGCTGCCTCGCTACCTCTACCGGGCGCTGCGCCCCGCGGCCGCCGCCGTAGCAGTGCCAAGTCCCGCAATAAACGTGCTGCTAACTCTGCCTCCGCCGCCTCTCGTTTGTCCGCCGGGGAGGGGAGGGGCGGGGCGGGGACGCTTCCGGCGCCGGTACCGGTACCGGAAAGGGCGGGCGGACGGGGCGGGGCCGGGGGAGGCGGTTCCGGCGGGCGGGCGGGCGGGCGCGCGCGGGAGCACCGGGAGCGGCGGGGAGCGGGCGGGGAGCGGGGCGGCGCGGCCGGAGGGGGGCGGCCGGTTCCGTGGGGCTGCGAGGCCTCGGCTCAGCCCGGCCCGGTCGTGCCCGACCCGGTCCCGTCGGAGAGAGGCGGCCCCGGTGCCGGCGGCCCCCCGGGAGCGCCGCCATGGCTGCGGACTCGGAGGTGCTGCACTTCCAGTTCGAGCAGCAGGGCGACGCGGTGCTGCAGAAGATGAACCTCCTGCGGCAGCAGAACCTCTTCTGCGACGTCTCCATCTACATCAACGACACCGAGTTCCAGGGCCACAAGGTGATCTTCGCCGCCTGCTCCACCTTCATGCGCGACCAGTTCCTGCTCAACCAGTCGCGGCAGGTGCGCATCACCATCCTGCAGAGCGCCGAGGTGGGCAGGAAGCTGCTGCTCTCCTGCTACACCGGCGCGCTGGAGGTCAAGAAGAAGGAGCTCCTCAAGTACCTCACCGCCGCCAGCTATCTCCAGATGGTTCACATCGTGGAGAAGTGCACCGAGGCGCTGTCGAAGTACTTGGAAATCGACGCTTCCATGGAGAACGGCAGCCAGGCTGCGGAGAGGTGCCATTCTTCAGACACGGAGCTGAGACGTAGGGACGATGTTTTGGATAAAGATTGCGAAATAATCGAGGTTTCAGAAGATAGCCCGGCTAATTTAGAATTCTCCATTAAAGAGGAAAATGGGGATGTCTCGCAGCCTGCAGCACAGAGCTTGGACTCGGAAAGAAAGGAAACAAAAACCCCAGAAATATCAACGGTTGAAATAGGATATAAGGATGACGAAATTTGTATCTTCAGGATGGACTCTGTGAGTGTCCCTAGCGTAGAAAACGATCACTTTCCTCAGCCTTGCACCTCCTCTAAAACAAACTTATACTTTCCAGAAACTCAGCACTCCTTGATAAATTCTACGGTTGAGAGCAGAAATACCGAAACGTCAGGAAATCACTTCCAGGCTTTTGTCAATGACAACCCAGAAGGGACTTCGAGTCTGATGAATGGGTTTCAAAGTCTGGATGATTCCAGTAATTCATGGCGGCACCAATGTCCAAAGTGTCCGAGGGGATTTCTGCATCTTGAGAACTATCTTAGGCATCTAAAAATGCACAAGCTCTTCTTGTGTTTGCAGTGTGGTAAAACGTTTACACAAAAAAAGAATCTCAACAGACACATCCGGGGGCACATGGGTATCCGCCCCTTCCAGTGCATGGTGTGCTTGAAGACGTTTACTGCCAAAAGTACCCTCCAGGACCACTTGAATATACACAGCGGTGACAGACCCTACAAGTGCCATTGTTGTGACATGGACTTCAAACACAAGTCTGCTCTTAAAAACACTTAACGTCTGTTCACGGGAGGAGCAGCAGCGAAAAAAACAAACCTGAGTGCTATTACAAAAATTAAAATAGACTATGATGAATAGATGGATGGCTGTGGAGCTGGGTTACACCAAATGCTCCCACCTAGTGAAACTCCAGATGTTTAACAGATTCCCACATAATGGAGAGAAGGACACATATGTGACTGGTGAGCAAAGACAGGTCCTGAGAACAGCGATCTTGCCTGTTGCATTGAGGCTGCTATCGCTGTAAGTGTTCAAAATGCGTTTACTGTTTGAAAGTAAACCATAAAATAGGGGAAAATGTTTCATGCCTCTAGTGTCCCTGAAGTATCTAATTTTTATGCAGCTAATCATGTTTTGTGCTCCCTTGTTTCATGGGTGGGCACTGCCGATTTTCAAACTCTTACTGACATTGCAATAAGCTGAAGCCTGAGCTGTGGCGCTCCTGATCTATAATGGCTAAGGGAAGGAGATGTTTGTACTTATTCAGCAAGTCAGTCGCTCCCACCCTGTTCATGTGTCGCTTATGGTGAAATCATCTCCTTAACTTGACCAAACTTTGCTGGATCTTTCACCAGAAGAAAGGTACATTCTCATACTCAAATCTGTGATATTTAAGAAAGAACACACAACAAACAAAATCAAGGAAGCTTTCAAGTTGCCTTTTGCAAATAGGGAATTGGTAAAATAGGGAAAAAAAGTATTGCCTTGCAGTTCATTTTTTTTTTAAACTGGATAGTCTCATTAGACTGACATGCATTCAGTTTTATGAATGAGTTCTGAATTGTTCTAAACTTTTGGTTGATGATTTTTTCTGTCATACCAGTGTTTAGTGCCTGTATTTGACTTACTAAGTTAGTCCTATCTGCTGTGTTACAACATTTGTCTTTTTTTCTTTTACAGATCTTAGATACATATACTAATGTGAAAACTTAAACTGTATGCTGTTACATAACAACATTTGCTATGTTCATTTTGAAAAACAATTCTTTTATATCTTGAACAACATAGACATAGAAGTCTTATATACTCTGGTTCTGTGATACAGTAAAACAGTAACTGCGTGTGTTTGGATAGCTGTGTTTGTACTTTGTCAAAGGTCATTTCAGTTTCATTGTAAGTATTGAAAGCTCTGTAATGCAGAATCTTTATCCAGTACCTGTCTTTGACTGGTATATGTTTCTTTCATTTAATGTGATATGAATAAAGAGTCAATTCAGTTTCTATTACAAGATAATGGTACTTACATTAGATTCTCTCCAATTAGCAAAAAGCAGTAGTTCTTAATCTTGTCTGTATCACGAGGGTACACTTTCCTTCAAATTTCGGAAGTGCTGCTGTGAAGTTCTTGATGAGTCCAGAAGTGTGACACTTGTGCTCCATAGCTTGGCTGTTTTGAAAATAAAAAACAACAATTTTTCATGTCGATTAACAAGTTTAACTTACTTTACTGTGACTGTACCAGTTGTTGTTTGGGGTTTTAGTTATCAGTTATGTGAGGGGTTGGGTGCAGTTTCCTGGTACTACCTGTAATGGGAACAATCAGCTATGCCAGCGTTAGCATTGTCATCATGTATTAGAAACTTTAATTGAGGAGATTTTAAGAACTTGCTTCACAAGGTGTTTTTTAATCTCTTAATTTGACATTATTCACCACTTAAAGTACGTATTAGTTGGACTGTAATATTTGCAAGTCCCAGTTCATAGTAGGCCTTATGTGTGTGTATGCGTTCCTCCAATATCATGGAGTCAAAATGGGCAAGTACTGTGTTCTGAAGCTGAGTGAGTCACCAGTGCGGTATTCCTTCAAAAATTCACAAAAAGTTTAACTTGTTTAAGTTTTCTTGTGAGTGATTCGATTGTATTGATCCGTTGGAAAGTCAAGTCACACGCATGCTAAGTCTGCCTACCTGGGTGTCTGTATGAGTAGAGACAAAAAAGATGCACCCAAGGTAAGTGGCTGTGTAACTGGATTAAAGTCACCTATTTTATCAAGTACTTTGAGCATGAGGCCTCGCCTTCAAAATCCGTGTTCTTACTTAACGTTAAAAGGTGATCGTTGGTTTTATTTTGGTGATTTTTATCTACAGTAATTGTCATGCTGAGATTTGGAAGCCATCTTGTTTACGGTGCAACTGCCTCACATTTTGGGGAAAAAAAGCATTTCTGAGCAATGTCTTTTGTTTGCATTCATTAGACTGTCACTGTCAGCCTTTTTGACCTTGTGATTAATATTGAGTTTGCTTGTTTTTCACAGAATGCCATTAATTTCTGGTTCTTAACTGCATCAAAATTACGAGCCTGACCTTGAAAAGCATGCTAATACTGTGCACTCACCCTTCCTGTATTTACAGGTATTAACTTGGGTATATGTACAGGTTTGTATGTAGCTTTTCCTTTGTGTCTACAATCTTATTTTAAATAAACTTCTTCATCCTTGAGAGAGGTCATAAAACAAGGAAAAAGTTTATTTCTCCCCCACACCCCAACCTTTTATGCTGGTCTGCCATTACCGTTCAATAAATGTGCAGTTATGGGACAGATTTGGTTCAACTGTGCTTAAATTTGTGCTGTGTATACTCACTTTTGACAGACGTACGATTATCATTGGTAATCAGACCAACAAAATACAAGGAATGACGAAGTGTTCTTAGAGGCGTGTGAAGGGTATTTCCCTGCGTCAAAGGGAAAACAGAGGCCGACTTTTGAGGCGCACCTTTGCGGGGAGCAGGACTGTGAGGATTTTGCCCCGCTGCTCTGCTGTGTGTGATCGTGAGGGGCAGTTGTGTGGGGCCAGGGAGGTTCCGTGAGGTGCCTGCAGCGTCCCGGGAGCGTCGTGAGGGAAACATTTTCTGCCCGCCTTCACACGGAGGGCCTTTCCCGCCCCTCTCCGTACCTGTAACCGCCAGTCCCCGTCACAGCGCCGCAGAAGCCGCGCACACGGCGCTGAGGAGCGGCGCCGCCATTTCGCGACGCGCCGCCGGGAGGCGCTGCCGGCGGCCGCTCTGTGGTGCCGCCCCCCCCGCCCCTCCGCGGTCACGTGGGGCCGCGGCGCTCTCGCGAGAGGGGCGGAGCGGGGGCGGGGCGCTCCCGGCTGTCAGCGCGATGAGGCGGCGCCGCCGGGGCCCCCGCCGCTGCCTCCGCCGGGCCGCGCCGCGCTGCCCGCCCCATGGCGTCTGAGAGGCCGGCCCGGCCCCCAGCTCCCGGCCCCGCCGCCGCCCGCGCCTCGCAGGTAGGAGCGGGGCCGCTTCGCCTAGGCTGGGCCGGGCCGGGCCGGGCCGGGGCGGCGGCTGGGGGGGGGGGACGCGGTGACCCGGCGGGGCCCCGCCCGCACCCCCCCCCCCCCCCCCCCCCCTTCCCGGTTCCCGTCGCTGCGGAATCCGGGCCCCAACGGCCGCCCCCCACCCCCCCCCCGTGAGGCGGCGGCGGCCATTTGGGGGCGGCTGCGGAGCGGGGCCGGGCCCGGGGCAGGTGCTGGGGCCGGGCCCGCGGGCGGCGGCCTCGGGGAGCGGGGCGAGGCGGAGCCCGCCCGCAACGGCCCCGGCGCGGCCCGCGGAGCCCTCAGGTGCCGGGGGGAGCGGGAGCCGCCCCCGCGGCGCCTTGCTGCGGGTAATGGTGGAGGAGCCGCGGTGGGAGGCAGGCCCCGGCCCCGCGTCGCCATTCGGGAGCCTTAAATAAATAAATAAATAAATAACCGCGGGCAGGAGCGGCGGGGCTGGCCCCGGGGGGGCCGGGGGCTGGCAGCCAGCTCGGGGGGCCGGCCCCTGCTTGCCGTGAGGTAACGGCACGGCCCCGCTGACAGGGCTCCGGCATCGGCCTCCGTCCCCTCGCTGTTGTTAAACGCCCGCTGAGGGTTTTTGTGGGGAAAGGTGGCTCTGATTGCAGCTCTTGTAGTTGCTCTTCGTGCCCGTCACAGCCGTGTCACAGTGCTGAAAAGAACGTTTAAAAGAAGCCTCCGATTCACAAGGGTGTGAGCTTGTAGTAGTGGCAGAATTTTCATTTTCAGTGAGAACGTACAATTTAAATCTCCCGAATCAAAATGCTGTTATTTGCCCTTTGCTCTGTGTTAAACATCTGTGGAATTTCTAGAAATTAAAGCGTGTATTGCTAGCACAGGTATTATCCCGTGAAGCACCAAATTCTCAATTTCTGTAATTAAGCACTTTCCCAAGGGCTGCGTACGTTTTTAATGAACTCTTTCTTATATCTGCAGTGTGGGCAAAGCTTTCCCCAAGAAAAGGTTTCTTATTAAATCACGTTGCTGTCTTGTTTGAGGTCACGGCCATTTCTCTCATAAATATTAAATTCTAACAATTTTACCGACAGTTCTTGGGATATCCTGAACTTAAGTCATGGCATTGAATATTCATCTTCTTTTATTTAAGGTTTTGCTGGTTTACAATATTTACGGTGTCCGGAGGGTAATAGCTAGTAGCATTTATTTTGGCAGGTGTATGATACCAAAGCTTCTCCCAAAAAAATGTAATCCCCTTAGTGGGATGAATAGAAGTGGGCTCTCTTTACTGGCTGGACGTGATGAAAGGAATAAAATTTATATCCATGGGAATATTAAACCATTCTGTACAAATTTAAAAAGGCTTTCTGCCCCTTATGGAAACCCTCTGTTTTTTGCTAATGTCTCAGAAAGGAATTAGTATTTCATTAAAATTATAATTGAAAAACGTTAGACCATGGAACCTCTCTTTTGTAAATTTATAGTTGAAGCATTGCAATGGAGATGGTGTTTAAAAAAACAAACACCCCAAGGATTTGAAAGATCTGAGGAACTAAGCCACATGTGAGAGTCCTCATTCTCTGAAATTACTCGTGAAGAATAAGGAATCCGTCAGCGTATCTCTTACTGGAGTAATTGCATCAATGTGGATCTGCTTAGAAACAGATTCCCTTAATCTGCGTTTGGTGCAAGTTCACCCAATTTTGGTGGCAAAGAAAATTTTTTATTTGCCCTTCGGCTAGTTCTGAAAAGGCGATACTGTTACAGGAGCTGAATTCATATCAAGCTTGTGGCAAAGGCAAGCTCTCCTCTCAGTGACACCTACAGAGCACAAAAACCCCACGGTGGCATTACATAAGTATGTAGGAAACTTAAAATCCAGTAGCAGGACTTCTGCTGGCAGCACTTGAACAGGAACGAGCAGGTGTTGGCTCGGTGGGGATACGCTGATTCCAGTGCTGAGCAGGGTGGGGAGATTTACATCGGAACTGAGTGAACTTTGGCCACCACTGAGTATCAGCGAACCGACGTTTCTGTTGGTGAATTGTGCTGCTGTTTGTTGTGAATTATTCTTCAGCCACGTGTTTAGGAAGGGCGAGGCAATCTGTTTTAATTTCTTAAGCTGGCTAGTGAAGCATCTGGTGGGCATTTTAGCTAAACGTAGTCTAGGTGAAGTTACAGGTTCAGAGATGTCACCAGGTTTTCTCTTGATGATAACTTTTCTGGAGTTGAAGCTAGGCTGTAATATTCCCAGTACCATTAATGTTCAGTGGAAAAAAGGGATTGAAATACCATCTCCAATGGTCGTTAAAGACTTTACTTCATATAGAATCTGGTGTGATATGAAGAGATTTACCTGTGACAGATATTATGGAACGTAGAAATAAGCAAGTCTGCTCTGCCAAGAGGGTTTATTTTAATTTCAAGTCACCACTGCTGAATGGTGCAAAGCTATTACGAGGGTAGCCCTTTTCTAAGCCTTTAATGAAGCTAGTTTTGTAGATCTGTAGATGATGGCTGCTGAAGAGAAACGAACAAAAGATTCTAGCCTTTGCAGAGAATAATACCAATAACTTAATCATGTGGGCACTCTAATTTTTTGACCCCAGCAGGATGCTTTCAGAACTGCCTAACTTGGGAAGGAAGGCTTGAAAAAGTTGCCTCCTTGCAGTGTGAGCAATCTGCATAAATGGAACGTTAAAATGGAGATCTTTAAAAAAAATAAAAATAAAAAAAAATACCATGATCTCTGCAGTCAACATTAAGAGCAAGTCAATATCAAAGACTATTTAATTTAGAGATTAAAAATCAATTTATGTCTAAGATTTGGGATTAAATCCACAGTGGGCTGTACCGCCTTTGTTTGCGAAAGCTCCATATAATGAGCCGCCATAAGTTTTTTAAGATTTTCCTTCATCTGTAGAGAAGACTTTCCACCATTCAGCCCTGTCCATTCTCACACAAGATCTGCTTTCGGCACCGTCCGTTGCGGGTGTCCCACAGGGGACCCGAAGTGGCAGGCCAGGGCAGACCTCACGTGGTGCTCCCAGGCTGCTGGTCAGAAGCCCGGCAGCTCCCAGGCTGCTGCTCTTTTTTCTTTCCGAGGCGTTTGCCTGGGCTGTGGGGAACTGAGTTCAAGCCTTCGACCTTCCCCTTACAAGGGCTGGTACTCGCACAGCCTGTGCTTTGGTAAATGCCCTGCCCTGGCGGTGTGCGGCCTTGCTGGGGAGCACCTCGGCCTCGTGTTGAGTTTGAAGAAAGGAAAGCAGTCGTAGAACGAGATGTGTGCTCACCACGCTGCCCAGGAGTTGAGGCATCTAGCTGGGGAGGAGGCGCTGACTCTTTTCTTCCTTGCTCAAAGAACCACACTTCGATCTGGTGCAATGGCTGGCTGGTCAAAATGCACAAAAAATCTTTAAAATGAAGGAAAATCCAAGTCATCTGCTTGGGAAGCTGCAGCCTAGGCTGCAGTTGTCTTTGAGTCCTTTGGTGTGAAGAACAGCTTCAGGTGGAGGGGCTGAAATTGCTCTGTCTCGAGGCGTGTGTTTGGCTGCTTTTTTGGAAGGTGGAAATGTGGGTTAAAAGCATTTAAAAGGAATTGGGTTTGTATCTCTGTGTGGGTGAGAAACATAGTCAGTGAATTAAAATGTAAGGCACCAGCACCGCTACCTGAAGCGTGTCCCTTTCTCCTCCTGAGGTCGTTAACATCTGCCGTGGAGACGTGAATGGCTCCTGGTGTGAGGGCTCCCAGCCCTGGATATGGATAGACTCCCAGATAAAGCGCTGGCATCGGAGTTTCTAATTAGCTAGCCCAGAGCGTGCTGCTCAGCGCGGTGCCTCGCTGTCCTCACGGTTTGAGTCCTGTTCTCAGCGCCAGGCGTTTGTCGCTGTTCTCCGCAGATCCGCCCTGCCTTCACAAAGCCAGAGGTCGCCAGTGGCTCTGCGACAGGGCAAACGTTGGAATTCCCGCAGAGTTGTCCCAGCCCTGCCTTCCAAATGGTCCTGCGCCGTAGCGGGCAACGTGGGGTGGTAAGGGCTGGGTTCTGGCTGGCAGGCCAGGCAAGTAAGAGCAGGCAGAGAGCTGCTGCGCGTGGTGCCGTCGCCTGTCCTGAGATGTGTGTGGACTTGGACCGGTCTCTGGATATTGACTTTTATGAAATGTGAATGCATTTCAGATGTGAAGCATCCCTGTCGTGTTTATGTGAAAACTGCCCAGGGGTCCCAAGGCTCCTTTGGGAGGGGAAGATGCTGACAGAAGTACGGTCACCTAAGCTTGGCTTCCCTAGGAAGCCAGGCCTACATGCTGCTTATGGGGCCGTATCGAGAGGTTGTTGAGTCGGTACGATGGCTTTGATTAGCTGCAAAGAGTGTCATGGGATTAGGATTAGGTAGGTAAAAGTTAATGTAAAATAACATCCGAGTCTTAGAACTTCTATTATTTGAAAGTTGTACCGCTGCTTGAGAAAAGCTTTGGGGCTTCGCACCTGCTCCCCCCATCCCTGCTTTCAATTCCATCAAGCATCCTGTCTAAAATAATGATTAATCACTGACTTTCTCCTGATTGTTATTATGCTCCGTTGCAACCTTTACTGCAATGGGAAGATGTTATTGTGTTACAAACAAAATGACTCAACTGTAATAGTTTTTATTTATTATGTAACTTTGAACTTAGGCACTTGTGTTTTTCAATTTGTCATCTGAGATTGCTCTTAATAGTAATAGTATAACATTAATTGGAGTGATAGTATGTAAATATATTTTAAGTAAAAATTACCATTTCTTTTCAAAATCTTTACTTGTATATTTGGCCAGTTTCTGTATCAGACATTTCTTTTTTGCAGGGTGCTTCAACTTTGACAGGGAAGAGAAGCCTGGTGTTGTGTGCTGACATAGTGTATCTAACAGAATGAATAGATAAACCGAGGTGAATTCTACAGTGTATATTTTCAGTTTTTTAAAACAAAACAATGCCACTGATTTCTCATTCACCTTCTTTATTGTGTTTCCTTCCTTGTCTTTGTTCAATGTAGAGCACTGGAGCAATTTGTTCTTCAAGAGAACATCCCTGAAATGCGTTGTTTTTGACAAGGAGCAAGAGTCAATTAAACATGTGGCTTATGCTTTTTGTAGAAGTCAACATGATAATTAGTAGATGTGAGATTGTTTTCTTAACACACTGGAGTGCAAGAATGGCAGGATATCTGGCATGTTTAATAGAGTATGGAGACTTCCTCTGTCTATGGCTGCTCGAAGTTTTCAGAGTTCAGAGCTTTCCCCAGCTGTTGGCTGATTTAATTAGACTTTTTCCTGTCAAGAAATATGAAGGTCAACACATGCTTAGAAGAATCTGTCATTTATGATGATTAAATACTCAGAGACAGATCTTCAAAAATCAGTGGTGCTCTCTTAAAGAATCTGTTTTGTTTCAGCTGTGTGCTGGCCTGGAAAACAAACAGCTATATTGTAGAAGCTTGTAAATAGAGAGGTGGCTGTTTGTGCAAGGCTCTGAAGTATCTGTGGAAACTGAATGTGGCTACTGTGTCGGAGACGGGATTCCTGCATTCGAGTTAGTTAATGAGTGGTGTGGAAATAGAGACTGTTTATTAGGAGGTTGTCAGTGCCCAACAGCATGTTAGCAGTGGAGCTGCGTGCGTACTGGCCTTTCCTTCAACTTTTCCCTCTGTGAGTCACGGTGGCAGCACACTTCCCCACGTAGCCTAGGCCGTGCTGTTACCTGTGCTGTGCAGTCAGCTGCCTGGAAAGCCACTGAGAATTGTTCTAGGTCAGCAGTAACGTTGCGTTAGTACCTTGATGCTTCTGGTAACGCTGGCAAAAAGATTTAAGGACAGTGTTTACTGCAAGGCGTTGCACTGCGAATCTGTGCATCTCGTCCTGCTGTTTTGGTCGGGAAGCTGGAGGAAATGGTGGGATTCTTTACGGAGGAATTAAAAATCTTTCCAGGCATGTTGGCTCATTGTTTGTTTTTGCAATTATTTACTTGTCTTCTGCATTTCCTTGGTTAAAAGACATGTGTAGCAGTGGCGGATTAAAGATGAGTGCCTTTTTCACCTCTGCAAGAGCTTTGACTGTGCTTTTGTAGAAGCTGGATGAAAATCTATTTTGTCCAGTGGATGTGAGTATTCTGGCTGATGCTGCAAGCATTGTCTCAGCAGTCTGGCTTTGGAGGGACAGGTTCAACTTTCAGTTTTTGTTTTACGTTTACTATGGGAATTCATTTAGGGAGGGAAAATCTCTGCATAATATTGAAAAGCTCGCTGAGATAAGGACATCCTGTACAAGTATCCTGTTACTTAAAGGCCACTGAATGTTCGTAGTACTAAATAGGATTTCTAAACAGATGGTCATAATTAACATAAAATACATCCACACATCAAGTCTATTTGGTGTTCTGGTAATTATTTCAATGGTCCGATACTTTAGCATTAATTAAACTGTAGCACAGCCAACAATGGGATCGCAGTGACAAGTCACTGAATTCAAATGCAGAGGGGAGAGCTCAGCTTCCCTTTTTCCATCATTGGAAAAGAAAAATAGAATTCTAAACGTGTAATTAAAACATTTGTGTATTTGCATTTCTAACAAGCTGCTAGGGTAGGCTTGTTCATTGCCTTGGAGTGAACTAACTGGTCTCTGGGTTGCATGGAAAGTCAACATCGCGGCACATTGCAGGGAAGGGTGGGGCTGCTCAGCTCATAGATGAAGCTGTGAATGTAAATCTTCGTGCCGAAAGCTTCAGTGTGAGCGGTTTCGATGAACTTCTTAGGCCTGTTATCTTTTCCGTAGAACTTAAGTTATATAAAATTGTGTATCTTTCAGAACAATTTCTCTAAGTCTGTTTTTTCTCTGGAATATGCTTACGTAAAAAAATTGCATGATACTGCTAGACAGAGTACAGTGCTGATTTTTGAGACGAAGGACTTAATAACAAGCCAACTGAAGTTGTTGCTTGCTTTATCATAAGTGTTGTCCAAAATGCCTGGATTTTCAGTATATCGGGTGTTTACTTTCAAGCTTACTGAAGTGGAGTCGCGTTGTTGTCAGGTGGAGATGTGAAAAGCGACACTGAACACCGATATCGGCAGTTCAGTGTTACCTAAGTCTTACCTGGCAGAAGAGCCCTTCGGAGGGGTTCTCAGGAAAAAAGGGGAAATGGCGTAAGAGAATCATAAAACTAATCTCTTGCTCTTTTAGTATCTTCTTATCCTCAACAGAAATGCCTTAGAGAAACAGAAAATGCTGCTTTAAAAAAGTAAAAGGCAGTATTTAGTTTGGTGTCTGATTAAATCCGAATAAGAACTTCAGAAGGAAGGGATTGCTCTACTTCAGATGAAAACACGTAACGTTTTATACTCCCTCATTTTTTGTGCCGTCTCCCCAGGCCCATTCTATAATCAGGGAATGTTTTTAGCGTTTTGAAAATTTGAGTTCAGATGGGATTTATTCATGCTTACACACTTTCTGAGCCAATAAATGTCTTCCTTTTCCTCCGCTAACGGTGTATATAATCCCATGAGAAGAACTTTAATGCCGTTTATTGTGAATATGTTTAAATTTAATTTCTGGTAGTCTGCATTGATTCAGTTCATGAGCCTTTTTTCGTAGAGTTATTAAAATAAAGTTGTTTTTTTGACATAAGGATTCAGTTTTATTCTGTAAAATATTGAAATTGTATTTTTATTAAAAATTATTCTAAATTATCAGAAGGCATGTTTTAAATAATCTGTTATTCACTTACAGCTGCCAAAACGTAGTACAGTGAAATAATGGTCTGCTAGCCTGCTAAACAAGTGTCCAGCTTCCACAATGCCTGTGCAGGCAGCTCAGTGGACAGAATTTCTGTCCTGCCCAATCTGCTACAACGAGTTTGATGAGAATGTGCACAAACCCATCAGCTTAGGTTGCTCTCACACTGTCTGTAAGACCTGCCTGAACAAGCTTCATCGCAAGGCATGTCCTTTCGACCAGACTGCCATCAATACAGACATCGATGTGCTTCCTGTAAACTTTGCACTCCTCCAGTTAGTTGGAGCCCAGGTATGATTTAAGCAGCTTTTTGTTTTGCCACTCCATGTTATTAGCATTTACGTGCAGTACATGTGCTGATATTTTCCCCTCATTTTAGGCTGAGAAATGGCAAGGCTTTGACTTTGTGGTATGTTAAAGTCCATGTGTACCCTAAAAGGAACCACACCATTTTCAGAACCATCCGTTTCTCAGGAAACGAAAACTTATTCTAGTTGTAAGCTGATTTCTGGTGTAAAAAGGCTCTTGAACTGTGACTGGAGAAAAATGCCTATTAGGGTATAAACAATTATCTGTCACTAGAAAAGCAAGCCTGCAGACTGCACTCGTTCATTCTAAATTTTCTTGCAAGGAGTCTCATTTCTACATGTCACATGTTCGAAGTAGCTAGCTGTTCAACCAAGTTCCAGAAATGTGTGTGTAATTTTTTTAAATATGCATGATGGCTTTTCAGTTGCATTTTCAGATACTGGCTAATCAGGCCAGGAATGTTCCCTGTGCTGTCTCGTAGCAGTGGCAAAACAGCGATTATATAATCAGTACTGTGCTTTATGGGGACTAAATAAGTCTGTTCACCTTATGCTGATTCATGTGCTTTTTCATTTTACGCTGGTTATAACACCTAGGTGATGCAGTAAGGACGCTTTTTTACTTTGCTTTTTAATGCCTTATCACATGCCTAGACACAACTATTGGTAATAACACTATATGTCAGTGTTCTTGTTTCTCAAATTCATCTGTTCCTTTCTTTTTTTTTTGTTTCTAAATTTGTGTCTAGTCACTGCCTTGATCTTAGAACGTTTGTTTTCCTGGTGTCCTAACTTCTTGCTACGTCTTTCAAACAATTGACTGTATTGTGACTAATGTTCCTTCTATTTTCATAGTCTGACCTTGTTAATCCACTTTGAGTTTTTCCACCAGTTAAGTTTGCTAGTTCTCTTTGAAGACTTCAAAGCTATTTGTATGTCTATGTGCCTTTGTGCTTAAATTATTTTTTTAACTTTGTTTTTGACTTTTTCATACTGTATTCTTGCCAATTGTATTATAACTTCCCTGTCTGTAGTAAATCATGCTGGTCTTTTACACTGATCATCTCACAAATCTTGTGTTCTTCATTTATCTGTTAACTACATTCTCATGAGGCCTTGGTTATTGTTTTTTTTTTTATCCTACCTTTGTTCTTCATGTGTTAAGTACTAACAAAAGTAATCTTTCATTACCATGATATTTGTCTTTAGTCCTTTCTGTTATTCCTTATTACATTCCAGACAACACGGGTGGGTCCTGTCTTCTCTAAAAAGCATCGTACATCTGCAGTGTTATGTAATTAATGGTAGTGATGTTGGTACCATCATAGGCTTGTCAGATGGATATATATAATTTTTTCTACCCTCTCCCTTGCGTTTTCGTAGGTACCTGATCATCAGACTGTAAAGTTGAGTAATGTAGGAGAGAACAAACATTATGAAGTAGCAAAGAAATGTGTTGAGGATTTGGCACTCTACTTAAAGCCATTAAGTGGAGGAAAAGGTGAGTTTCTCCTGAACAGCAGAATCTTGATGCAGCAGATTGGCTTACTTTTAACAGCATTATGTTTTCAGCACTGATTTTAGGCTTCAGTGGGATAATTATCTCATTTTCATAATAAAATTTCCCCTATGTCTTTAAAAGCTTATTCACACCTGTGACACTTGGTTCTTAATTTCAAGTTTACAAAATACTCTTATTTAATAATATTTCCATGTACTAACTTTGTATTAAAGCAGAACTTTCCTCAAAGGAGGGGTTTGACGTCAATTTTAAGACTCTAATTAAAATTCTTTTTGATAATGAGTTACCCAGAATTGCCCAAGAGAAAGGAAGATACCTGTGATTACATTCAAGTCCTAGAGACATACATATACTATTAGACATTTGTTTGCCTTGTTTAGATTAATTTGCCTGGTAAAAAGCAGTAGTTTACCTTTTCTTTCCTTCCTTGTAGGTGTTGCTAGCTTGAATCAGAGTGCACTGAGCCGTCCAATGCAAAGGAAGCTTGTGACACTAGTGAATTGTCAACTGGTAGAGGAAGAGGGTCGGGTTCGAGCTATGAGGGCAGCTCGATCACTGGGAGAGAGAACTGTTACAGAACTGATCTTGCAGCACCAAAATCCTCAGCAGCTTTCTGCCAACCTTTGGGCTGCTGTCAGGGCACGGGGATGTCAGTTTCTAGGGCCAGGTAAGGTAATTGCAGAATCTGCAACAGCGTATGTTCAGCTGTACCCTTTCTTAACGCAAAAACATTCCTTGGAAGTTTCTTCGGTGCAGCTGAAAGTGCAATTACTTCTGGTTTTCAACTTTAAGCTAAGAAGAAAGGGGGAAAAAAAGTACTACAAGTACGAGAATCTGCTTTCTTGAAAGGTTTGGTTTTTTTTCTGCCTTATTGACTGTTCTTTGAAATGGTGAGGAATTATTTCAAAACTCCCGGCAAAGAAGAGTAAATAAACATGCTTTCAGCACAGTCTGTAATGCAGTGTAACTAACATAGATTAGTTGTAATGCTGCCTGTAATCAGAATTTGATAGAAAACTGCAAATGTTGTCTTGTTCATCCAGTAGCTGTAAGTACATTCAGCCTAACTTTAATTGCAGCATACTTTATTTTTAAATTTTATGATGATGGTGTTTCTATCTTCAATACAAACAGCAAATTCTTAAAGTATGCTGCAAAAGTAAGCACGGAGATGAGAAGGAGGTTGTGTTTAAACTGGAAGTAATCCTCTCATGATTCTGATAATTGATGATAGCATTGCTGTGCCATTCTCATATTCTATACAGCTTTATGGTGTAGCGTTGTTGAGATGTCCAAAATGACAAAGGCTGCAAGACTACACAGTAGAGAAAAGTATAAAAGGTGCACCAATTATGCTTTTATTACTGAAAATCAGTCTTAGCTCTTTAAATTTGCTGTGTTTAGAATGGTTCTAAATACTCCTAAATTTCTTAAAATGTGTACAAAGCTTTTTTTATGATTAGTGAAATAAAGTAATAACGAATTATGTTCAAGATAATTCATATGTTCCTACTTAGGGTGTTAATATATGATAGCCTTACTGTTTTCTGGCAACATATTTCTATTCCTATCTTATATTTTTGTGTTAAAGCTATGCAAGAAGAAGCACTGAAACTTGTATTACTGGCATTGGAAGATGGCTCTGCGCTCTCAAGGAAAGTTCTGGTACTTTTTGTTGTGCAAAGGCTAGAACCAAGATTTCCTCAGGCCTCTAAAACAAGCATTGGTCACGTTGTGCAGCTACTGTATAGAGCATCATGCTTTAAGGTAAAATACCTCAATTAACTTCAAAATATTTGAAGTTTGTTACTGTGAACTAGTGCAATTCCAAAGAACCCTTCCTGTGATTAATCTTTCATCTGTAAAATGTTACATAAATTCAGTTTCTACACATCTGAATAGTGTAGAATATATAGCATAAAACTGACATGAAGTAGTTTAAGAATTGAAGTTCTCTGCTAAAGGAACAAAGAGTCACATGTGGAATTAGCTGGGATCAATTCTGGAATTACCACTCTCATTCCTAATTGCTGTTCTTCCTCTGGAAATTCTCTCCTAAATGCAGAGGCATGAACCATGACACTCCCAGCCTGCTTCAGGAAGAAGTAAAATATTGTCACTTTTGGCTTTGTTTATTTTTTGTTTGTTTTTGAATCACGGTTATCATAATATCTAATACTTAATGTCACTAAACAAACATCATGAAATCTGTTGCCGCCTTTTATGACAACTGTCTTAATACTTATAGTGGCCTCTCAGGTAAATATTCTACTCCTTAAATGCCACTATCTTAAATTTTTTCTTCCCTTGTATCATTTAAGTCAATTCTAGAGTCTTTCTTGTTTATTTAAGTCATCTTCTAATGCTGGCCAGCACCAGCTACTGGTAGAACTACTAAATACATTACCATATCAGATAACTGATTTGTGTGTTCTGTGACTTAAGCTAATCTGATTGGCTACTAAGTTGGAAGTAGTGGAGTTGATATCACAGTTTTTTTTACTAGTGATCCTGTAAAATCTTGAAAAGCTGGCTGTTTTGCCTGTGTGCCCTGCTAAGCAGATAATCAAATGGAAAAAAAAAAAGTATAAGGTAAATATCCAGCAGTAATATACTTCCGTGTTTTGTGCTGGGTAGCTCTTTTTCTGATAGTCTTAGAGATTTTTTTGTTAAAGGAGGAGTGTTTACACATCACTGTTTATTAGGTCACTAAAAGGGACGAAGATTCTTCTCTGATGCAACTTAAAGAAGAGTTTCGGAGTTACGAGGCTTTGCGGAGAGAGCACGATGCCCAAATTGTTCACATTGCCATGGAAGCAGGACTTCGAATATCACCAGAACAATGGTCTTCCCTTCTTTATGGTGACTTGGCACATAAATCACACATGCAATCCATTATCGACAAGGTTTGTCAAAGGATGGTTTTAGTATCTTTGTAGTATTATATTTGACTGTTAAATGTTATGCTAAAAATTCGAGAACTGCTTCAGTTACTTTTTTGTCTTTGGTTATATCAAATACTGGTTAAAACTAGAACGAAGGCTTTTCCTCACTATAGTGTATTCTTCATATAAAGACATTTTGTTTTCTAGTACAGTGTTTTTTTGTGTCTTATGATGAAGCTTCATAGGGCAGATTCTGAGTTGAGAAATAAAATTTCTCTCCACTGATATTTGCTATGTACTATCTGAAGACACTACTTATTGCATTTAGGAACCAATTTAATGAAAATTTTCTTAAAATTAGTAGTTCACAGGTGTATGATGCAACACACTAATCCTTACTTTGTTTTCAGCTCCAATCTCCAGAGTCTTTTGCGAAGAGTGTACAAGAATTGACAATTGTCTTGCAGCGCACGGGTGATCCTGCAAACTTAAACAGGCTCAGGCCTCATTTGGAGCTCCTGGCAAACATAGATCCAAATCCAGGTATGCAAATGAATCCTATTTTAAGATCTCTTCACATTCTTCATATCTAGCAAAGTAAATTATATAAGATAACCTCCATTCCTAGTTTCAAAATTCCTATTAATTAATGTAGCGTATCATAAAATCTTCTTCAGGATTCTCTGAATTCTATCGTACTTTAGTGTTTTGGTAGAGTTGTCTCATTTATGATACACTTAGAATTATTGACAGAGCGACAAGCCTGCTTTTTAATAATTTTAGATGCAGCATCTCCAACATGGGAGCAGCTGGAAAATGCAATGGTGGCTGTAAAGACTGTGGTACATGGATTAGTGGATTTCATTCAGAATTACAGTAGAAAAGGACATGAAACTCCACAGGTAACTATATTTGACCATTGTGTGGTATGTCTTAATCTACACTTCTTGAAAGATGCAACTTTGAAAAAAATAAGGTTAACTTGAAATATTTATGGCATTTTCTGTGGAATAATCAGTGGTACTGTTATCTGCTGCATTCAGGTTTTGAAAACTTAGCATTTCTGAATATGGAATACAGGAGAGCTCACTGAAAAATTTTAAAACTTCTTAAATGTGTGTATTTTTATGCTATTTTTGTCTGTTTATTCGAGTATAAGCGGAATGTCTTTTATTTGTGTTTCTTAAGCCACAACCAAATAGCAAATATAAAACAAGTATGTGCCGAGACCTTCGACAGCAAGGGGGATGTCCAAGAGGAACCAACTGTACTTTTGCTCATTCTCAGGAAGAGCTTGAAAAGTGAGTATAGGAGACTCTTTTTTTCCCCAATTTAAATACAAGCAGTTTCCTTAGAACTTTGAAAATGGTTTCTTCTATGCATTTATTCATTCTGAATGGGTTCATGAATCTCTTGAAGTGACAACTTCAATGTGAAGTTGAAGGTGCAGTAAAGCAATGCCTGGAAACTAATTGCATTTTATATATACATATATATATATAAATTAAAATTTTATTATATGAAACAGTGTAGGTTCAGTCTGTCAGGGATTGGTTATACTGTCCACAGGGGAGAGAATGTTAATTTTATTTTAATTAAGTAGTAAATTGAGTTATTTAGGTAATATGTAACATATGCATTTTTGAAGCTGTTCTCATGCAAATCCACTTCCAGAGAACTGCAGAAGTGAATCTTCTAAGAGGAGGTGGTCTTTGGTTACAAGGAAAATGCTGATGTTCTACTTGCAGATTCGGCCGAACTGTTGAAAATAAATGCCAGTGTAAACTCCTGTAAATTTTGGTTATAATGTTTATCTCAATCCCTCTCTTTAGTCAGTTTCACAAATAAATTAAACTGCACAATAAGCATTTCTTTAATCATCTGTCTTTTCTGTGTTTGCATATGTTTGTTCGTAGATACCGCCTGAGGAACAAAAAAATCAGTGCAACAGTGAGAACGTTCCCCCTTCTAAATAAAGTCGGCGTAAATAGCACTGTCTCGACCACTACAGGAAATGTAATTTCTGTCATAGGAAGCCCCGAAGCAACAGGGAAGATGGTGCCGAGTAGTAATGGAATAGCTAATCTAGAAAGTGGTGTTCCCCAGTTGATCCCTCGCTGTGCAGACACCTCCTTGAGAGCTTTGGAGAACACCAAGAAGGGAGGGAAGACTGGAGCCAATGGCCAGAATGTTTCGGGATCCCCTACAGAATCACTACCTGAAAAGTTGGTAACATTTTTTTCATAAAAATAACTAAACACAATATTTTGTCTTTAGATTATCAAGGCAAGAAAGCTTGTGATCAGAAATAATAGGTACAATTCTGGTCCTGGCTTCCTGTTTTTGGTGGTGCTCACTGGCAGCAGAGTTGTGCAAGATCTTGTACTGCAGTGCAGACATCATACATAATTTGGATTCAAGCTGTCAGAGCCAGCATCAGTTGTTTTAGCTGTTGAATAGTTCTATGTAATACAAATTTGCAAATTTCTCCCTATATCTTTTATTCTGTTGTTCTCAACTGGTATATAACTTAGTATTGGGCTATTACATAAAAACAAAACGAAAAAACTGGTACTCAAAATCTGCTATTTCTTGGAACCAAGAAGAATTCATGCAATAGTTTGTGGTTTTTTTTTCCTTAAATCAAGAAAAATCCCTTTATAATAAATCCCTTTATAACCCTGGAAACCTTCCAGGTTTTGGGTTTTTCCTTAAAAATGCTTAGGTACTGCTCTATGAAACACTGAGCCTCTAAATTTTTCAAAGCCTTTGTCTTTACCAGAATACGCTTAGAAGTAGTACGTAAGCTTATGAGTATATACCAGAACCATCTATATATGCTTTTGAGTTCTCTTATGAGAGAGTGAGATTTGATAATACCATCAGTTTGGGGTGTTAGATTAAAATTCCAGAGGAAATGACTTTAACCAACTTTTCACTATCCATAGGAGTGTGTACACAGAGAGATGATTAACTGAAATAAGTAAAGGTCTGCTTAACAATTCCTTGGTAATCCTTTTTCAGTAAAATTGGTTCTCCACCCAAGACTCCTGTAAGCCAGGCAGCAGCTACCTCAGCTGGTCCTCCCAATATTGGAACAGAAGTGAACTCTGTGCCTCCAAAATCCAGCCAGTTTGTTCCCAGAGTACCTGTCTACCCTCCACATTCTGATAACGTTCAATATTTCCAAGATCCCAGGACTCAGTTGTCGTATGAAGTTCCACAGTACCCCCAGACAGGTGAGTGAGATGCACACTGAGACGGTAGGTCTGAATTCTCATCTAGATAAGCCTGCGTGTTGTGTGCTAAGAAATAACTGTGGTTTCATTTTAGTGGATTTCTTTCAGTTTTGTGAATTTCATATCAGCTGAATCTTCATTTAGTAGAATACTGTTCCCCTGCTGAATATGGGAGGGACCTGTAGTCTGCTTCCAGTATTGGTGATTCTTGTTTTTGAGTGCTGTATATTATGCAACTTGTACCTTGATAATCCAGAACTTGAACCTCAAGGTCTCTCATCTACTTTTTCCTTATTAGCATTTAAACAGGTTTAGTTAGGCTCACTCACCTTGTGCCTTATCCATGGAGGATATCTATAGCCGGGATTCAGACCCAGAGGCATAGCTTGCTTCTAGTAGTGTTTAATAAACAAGAGAAATACCCTGCGGGATTACATGTATTATTAGGAGTGATTTTTTTTCCTGCTTTAGTCATTCAGAGTCATGGGGAAGAACAGTGTTTTCATGTACTATGACGCTCTTACCTCTTTGTATTTGCTCAGATGTTTTTGAAAGGTTTCAGTAATCTTTTTAGGTTGCCATATGCATGTTTATTAAGACTTTGTTCTAGCATCGGGTCATTCACAAGCTATCAGAACAAATGTTAGAGGTGTTCAGACAACTCTCTCCAATGAAAAGGAGTAAACCAAGTGTGAAATGGTTACTTGGAAACCTTTGAAATTATTTATTTTTAGCAGTATAGCTTTTATTTTAGAGGTGCTGTTTTAACTGTGTATATAAATAAGTGTTTAAAATGCTGACTTTTTAGTTACATAGATAGTTAAACCATAATATCTGGGAGCAATGGCAGAGAAAGTAGGTTTTCCAGAGTGGGTCATGTTAGTAAAGGGTCAGCACTGCATCTGCAAATGTGGTTGTCATACATGAAATTATATTCCACTAAAGAGATGATAGGGTCAGTAGTGAGTTTGTAGAAATGTGACGCTTCATTCTCTAAAGGTGTAATGCTTTGCTTAATGCTATTTGCAGTTTTAGAAGGTGTAAAATTATGGGTCATTTGTGGTCACATTAAATATACCTTTTTCCAATTTTCAAGGATATTATCCACCACCTCCAACAGTACCAGCTGGCGTGGCTCCCTGTGTTCCTCGCTTTGTGAGGTCCAATAATGTTCCAGAATCCTCCCTCCCACCTGCTTCCGTGCCATATGCCGATCATTACAGTACATTTCCCCCTCGAGATCGACTGAATTCTCCTTACCAACCTCCTCCTCCGCAGCCGTATGGACCAGTTCCTCCTGTCCCTTCTGGAATGTATGCTCCAGTTTATGACAGCAGGCGCATCTGGCGCCCACAGATGTATCCACGAGATGATATGATTAGGAGCAATTCTTTACCTCCCATGGATGTGATGCACTCATCTGTCTATCAGACATCATTACGTGAGAGATACAACTCTTTGGATGGGTATTACTCTGTGGCTTGTCAACCCCCAAATGAACAGAGGACTGTGCCTTTACCAAGGGTAAGTGAGAGCCAGAAAGGGAGGGATTAAGGCTTTATTCTAAAGGTCATTACTGAAGAGTTGGTAAATAATTAGCATAGGCCTCCTCTGTTTAGTTGAGGTTACAGAGATAAGAAATTAGACCTGGACAAAGTTTTTGTTCTGTTTTATAAACAGAATAAAATGAACCTGTGAAATAGATTACTATAATCTGGATTAGGACCAGAGCCATTCTGCCTCTGGAATTCCTGTACAAGTTGATTGAATTCATTACATATTGATTGAATTCATTACATATTTTAAGATTTGATTTACCGTACATGGACTTGGGTTTCCTCCAGATCCTTGCAGGATTCTTCTAGTGATATTGCTGGAAAGTTACAGTCCCAAGGGAATACATTGTCCAAGTGTGTCTACTGCAAGTATTTACCTTTCGGTTAGAGTATGGCAGAATGAACAGAACTATCTTTATTATTGCTAGGAGCCTTGTGGTCACTTGAAGACTGGTTATGATGAGCAATTAAGACGGAAGCCAGAGCAATGGGCACAATACCACACACCGAAAACTCCTCTTGTGTCGTCAGCCCTTCATATGGCAACACCTTCTCCAACACCACCTTCTCCTCTCTTCAGTGTAGACTTCAGCACAGAGGTGGGAAGCCAAAGAACTTCTTTATTTTCCCTTCTTGTTTCTGTAAGATGCCATTTAATATTTCTAGTAAAGATTTTCCATCTGCCATCTGTTGTTCAGAAAATGAATTTCTTCTTTTAGCAAGAGGAGAGTAGTATCTAATAATGAATACATTCAATTTGTTATTAAGCTGCTGCTAAACATGATTGCTGAAAAACTTCAAAAAGTGAAGAAGTCAATTCAATTTCCTTTCATTAAAGGAAATATAACTATATTGAACTTGCTTTGTAAACTTCACAGAGTTTGTTTTTTTTTTTTGTTCTCCACACATAGGAAACAATGGTTGTTTTCCACTAAGGACCTTCCTTAACATATTCCAAATTGGCATTATGGCATGACAAGTAGACTGAATCAACCTGCAAAAATGCTTGTCAAATCCCAGAGAAAATATACCCTTTAAAAGTGACAAAAGACACTGGTAGAATATTGTGTACCTATGCGATACAGTTCTGTAAGCAAGAATGGAAATCTACCAAATAGTAATTGTGTGCTTTGAGTGTGGGGGGTAAAAAATAAATAAAAATCATTCGCTGTTTTCTATACATGTAACATAAATGCGTCCAAGAAATTCTTTGAGAACCACTGTACCAAGCACTCTTTGCTGTAGATTACTGGTTTCACTGTTCACACTTGAGGCGTTGTACTGTAATTATTCAGAATAGGTCTTGTAAGGTAGATATAACTGAAGTCCTTCATGGGTGTATTCAAGGTATATCAGGATTTAGGTCTTCATCCAGGTTGGAGTGTTCTGAGTCGTACTTCTATCTGCCACTGGCTTCTACAGTAAAGAAAAATGCATGGCTTCCTCTGAATTAACTTACTGTAGGTAATCACATGAAGAAACCCGCTACTAATATAGTGACACTGATTTCAGCCTCTTATCTTGGCAGGTCAGACAGTTACTTGTACTGGGAAAGCCTACCCTTCTTGGACAGCTGTCAGCTGCACTGGTTTAAAATTTGATTGTTGAATGGGTTATGCTGTCCCTGAGTCAAGTCTTGAACATGGATATACCTCCTTGGTTGACTTTTGAGATAATATGATTAAATAGCAGTAAATGTCTTTTCTTATTTTAAGACTGAATTCCCTGTTTTTCTTATTTATTACTTATTTATTCCCTTTTCTGTAGTTCTCAGAGAGTGTCAGTGATTTGAGTGGAACTAAATTTGAGGAAGACCATCTCTCTCACTATTCACCGTGGTCTTGTGGCACTATTGGCTCTTGTATAAATGCTATCGACTCAGAGCCCAAGGATGTGATTGCCAATTCAAATGCCGTGTTAATGGTAGGGGTTTTCTGCATGTTATCTCATTAGTGTAATGATACTTACATGCTGAAGTGTCTTCTGTTTGATTAAACAAGCCTTTTTTTTCTTTTATTGATAGCTTCTATTCTTAGTATTTTAGTTTGAAGTAGCTTGGCCCATTTGAAATTGTTTGGAGTACCTCTTCCCAGTTTTGTAAACAAACTACGTGTTTATGTAGGAGTTTATGACAGGATGTAGTGCCAGGAATAAAATTCTCAGACATCTGAAACAACCATGTTAATAACACATCTCTATAAATCAAATTTGTATTCAACATGTTTTGAGTAGAAGGTCTCTAAATTGATAGGATTCACTGATTTTTTTTAAATGCATTCTCTAATTATCAGAGTGATGGGATAAAAATTTTGACTTTTCAATCCTGTCTCTTTTATCAACTTTTATCATCTGACTTCCATGAGTGGGGGAAAAAAATGAAGTACTTCAGGAAACAAAAAAAGAAATGTAGTATGAATCATGGCACACAGCTTACTTTTGGAGGGCTGAGAGCTTATGCTTTTTAGAGAAGAGCTTGCGCTTTTTAGAGCATTTCTGTTATACAGTATAGCAGGTTACCTTTATGTCCTATGTAGGACATAGAACCAAATATCATAATTTCTCAAGTCTTTTTAATACTTCCTCCTAGTACAGGGAATGGTACTGAAGGAACTTAAAACAATAGTGGAACATTTTCTGCCTGGAAATACTAGCTTGGAAAAAAATATACTTCTAATGCTGGCAATAGCTTTCTGATGGTCAGTTTGCTGTTAAAAGGCAATAGTGAAATCATCGTGGTCCATCTTGGCTCTCTAGTGGAACTGTTTTTCATCACTGTATTCAGCAACAGTAGTCAGAAAGTCATTCGCCAACCGAGTCATATGAATGACCTCAAACAAGTCTGTGTATCTCTTTCTGTTCCTTAAATATATAGGATTTGGACAGCGGGGATGTTAAAAGGAGAGTGCATTTATTTGAAACTCAGAGAAGGGCAAAGGAAGAAGATCCTATAATCCCATTTAGCGATGGACCGATCATTTCCAAGTGGGGTGCAATCTCCAGGTCATCCCGTACAGGTTATCACACAACAGATCCTATTCAGGCCACTGCTTCCCAAGGAAGTGCAACTAAGCCCATCAGTGTATCAGGTACAAGTACAGGCTTCCTATTGACAACATAGCATATATCACGAGCATTTCTTCTTGTTTATATTTATTACAGCAATGAAGATGTAAAGAACTAAAATACCTGTATGTCCTACTTTTTAAGAACATATATAGATATATATATATATAAAGATAAAGATAAGGTAATGCAAACATATTTTAAATTGTTATAGATTATGTCCCTTATGTCAATGCTGTTGACTCGAGATGGAGTTCGTATGGCTCAGATTCCACTTCATCAGCACGTTACGCAGAACGGTATGGACTTGTCCTTGGTATACTCAGTTAAAAGTGTTTTCTATAGCTGGCTAATGTTTAATATCCCTGAATGTAATTTAAAAAAATAATTACTAATAGACCCTCTTAATTTTTAAAGCAACAGATTTTTTCTATCCATCATAAAGCCTTTGAAAAACTAAGTTAAAACTTGTGTAGTCTTTAATACTAAATACAGGTAATAATACAAGATTACTAGCAGTGTTACTCTTGAGACACCTAATCAAAGAATTAGTCAGGTACTGCCAAGCTATCCAAAATCTACGTCCAAATCTGATCTTGACTAATTCAAGTTTTCTTGCCGCTTCTTACCAATAAGGATGTTTGCTTCATATGATGCTTTGGGGTACTGTTAATATACCCCTTTCCTCCCTTGCCATGAAGATGAAGAGCTTGTTACCTTAGTCATGTAGTTTGTCCAAAAACCTGAGATTTATACTGTTTTTTTTTTTTGTGTCCTTTGATTTAGAAAACTTGCTTTTAATTTCCAGTTTTACCTTCTTTCTCTTAAAGGGACAGATTCATAGTTACAGATCTGTCTGGTCACAGAAAGCATTCCAGCACTGGAGATTTATTAAGTATTGAATTACAGCAGGTAAGATCAGATATACCATGTGCTTTAAAAAAAAATTATTTTTACCAATTTATTCTTGGTATAACCTACAGAAAACAGTGCAATTAGCAAGATAATCAGTGAGTTTCCTAGACATGAGTACCACGACGCTTCCTGGGGTGCATAAGGACAGCTAGTATGAGCTGTTCCATTGACATCAATAAGACCATTTTTGGGATAAAGTAGTGGACTTGGTAAATGTCAGCAGATGCAGAGCAAAATAGATGTAGGACATCAAAGGAACACACAATTATCCATCTGGAGTGAGAGCTGTTCTTTTTGTAAGCTGATTTTATATTGCTGTTTGACAACATGTTCTAATTGTACTTGTAGGTAACTGGTATGTTTCTTTTCGTAGGCCAAAAGTAACTCCTTATTACTTCAGAGAGAGGCGAATGCACTAGCCATGCAGCAGAAGTGGAATTCTCTAGATGAAGGCAGTCGCCTTACCTTAAATCTTTTAAGCAAGGAAATTGATTTGAGGAATGGTGAGGTAAAGCAAGGGGTAATTGGGATTAAACAAATCTTTGTGTTTTTTTTGTGTATATATGTACATACGCACACATGAACACCCTCTCTCAAATCTAATGCTCCCAAACATTTATAATTCGTTCTGTACAAGTTAAGTTGCTATTGTTATTACACCCAGTTATTTCCCAAGATCAAGTAGGTACACCTGCTGTGCTGTTGCTCCAGTCATCCACTTACAAAGTGGGAAGAATGTGTCCACTGATTTTCATGTGATCCTTTCTCTTTGTTCTACTTGTGCATGTTAAAAATCTAAAACTTCTGTCAATGGACTACAGAAATTTCAACTCGGTATTCATTGTCTATATCAGTGCCTTGTGAACAGATTATGCTGTGTGTTCTGTCTTGCCTATACCTGAAGTTTTGTGTTTAACTAGCTCTTTTGTATCATAGAAATGTTGTGTCCTAAAAATGCACCTTCTGTTTTCACTTTAGTATTTGAGTGTTGTGTGAAGCAAGTGAAAAGCCAACTTGATATTTACAGAAAGTATTTTATTCTTTTCTAGACTGATTATACTGAAGACTGTGCAGATGCAAAGCCAGATCGAGACATTGAATTGGAGCTGTCAGCCCTAGATACAGATGAACCCGATGGGCAGGGTGAACAAATAGAAGTAAGTTAACAATCTGTGTCTAAAAAGGTCGCTGGGTCCTTTCATTAATTATTCAAAAAAAAATTAACAATTTTTTGTACACTAGTAGATTATGTTGATAGCAAAGCCTTTTGTCTTACTCTTTGTACTGATATCAAGCATTTGTCTTACTTTAACACTAGGGATCTCATACTTCTCATTCAGATACGTGGCTGTTAATAATACCCAAGTTAAAAGCCAGCTCACTGTTTTCTGTGGTAGCTTTCAGCTTTTTACTCTTTACCTTTTGATAGCATTAGTCATGCGGGGAATCTATTCCTTTCCACTTCCTTTCCAGCATTGAAGCTATAATTTAAGAACGTTTTACATTGAAGATCACATTTAAATGTGATCTTTAATTTTTTAAGATCACATTTTATTTTTTTTCATCTTTAATTTTTTTTTCCTTTTTGATGCTGTTTGTTTGAAAAGGACTGAAGAATTTGGAAGCTATTTTCCTTCCTTCTTACAAAAATAATTGTGTAAGGACAAACAATTGTGTGTCCCTTGTGAATTCTAATAAACAGAATGTGGTGCCTAGACTGCTGGGATTAGCTGTAATTTCAAACAAGTGATCAGCATGTAATCTAGATATGATTTTATGATCTCTTCTGTAATCTGCCTCTTATGTCAGCTTTATAGCTGGAAAATGATGGAGATGGTCAAAGCACTCCTGAAATGCCTGATGAGGAGGTCATACCTGCAGCTAGGGAGCTTCTTGAAAAAGTTCTGTTTGAATTTCAGTCCTCTTAGGAATTCACAGTTTATATCACATTACTTCTATAAAAAACAAACAGGATAAAAAAGCTATGTTAAAGATATCTGATGAAGTGATAGGCAAAAATGAAACAAGAGCGCTTCTATATTAAAATGTGATAGACGTACCAATAGTCTGAAATAAGAATCAAAAGTCACATGAAGACACTCCAGTTTCCAGCAGCTTAATGTAGTGGAACATAATAGGAGAATTCAAAGTTGTTAGCAACAGTGTTGATGGACATTTCTCCTTTTCTCCTGTAGGAGATTCTGGATATACAGCTAGGTATTAGTTCTCAAGATGATCAGCTGCTCAATGGAACAACTGTAGAGAACGGGCATCCACTAAAGCAGCACCAGAAAGAATCTATGGAACAGAAGAGACAAAGTTTAGGTGAAGACCTTGTGATTCTGTGAGTGTTAGACAAAACAGCAGTGTCTGCCAGTATTAGACAAACAGCAGCATCAAAGTAGATGAAGTATGGTTGTTTAAGGATGAACTACATACCTTCTCAGACTTGGGGTAGACATCTGCATTGTGTATACATGGTGAAGTGAGAAGAACCTGTTAAGAAATCAAGTTAGGTCACAAATGTGAAAGTCACAGGATGGTACCATTGTTTGTATGCATTGTTGTTATCATATATGCTGAAACGTGTCACAGCTGTTAAAAATACCTTTCACATGTTCAGTAAGCAAAAAATGCAGAAGTATTTTTATAGTTGCCAGAAGTTTTGAAAAATTTCAAAAGGTTAAGTTTCAGACTGTTTGCACAAATCTCCATAGAGAGGTAGTTTTTAAAGTACACTATTTTAGGTTTACATGTTCTTTAGTTTTTAATGTATAATGCAGCCCTTGAAAATGAGGCAGACTGCATTTAACATCTTGAGCGTACCCTTCCCTAGTAAGATGTTATTCCTGTTGCTAAAATTGAGTTTGTCAGTATTTATTTAATGCACAGAAATTCAGTTCCGGATACTTGTGCATGTACTTGTTTAATATTTGTAACTTATTTTTCTCCTCAGGGAGGAGCAGAAAACAATCCTGCCCGTAACTTCTTGCTTCAGTCAGCCGATCACAACATCTGTTAGCAATGCAAGCTGCCTGCCCATCAGCACATCAGTCAGTGTTGGCAGCCTCATTTTGAAAACTGCTCACATTATGTCTGAGGATAAAAATGACTTTTTAAAGCCTGTTGCAAATGGCAGGATGGTTAACAGCTGAAAGGCATTCATCTTTCCAGCTTGTGACCACACCATGGAAGCATTTACACTAGCTTTTTATATATATAATATATATTATATAATGTATATTTTTTTTAAAAAAAATAATATTGGGGTCATGCATTTCCTGTGGACTCTTTGATACTTCAAGCCCCTCTCGCATTAGCATTCTGAAGAAAAAAAACTTACTTTACTAGGGTAAGGCGTTCACTTTCCACAAATGAATGGAATTTGGACATTGTTTTACTTAAGCTTAAAGCAGCTTTTTATGAGTTTGTAGCAATCCGGTGCGGTATCTGAGCCATTCTTGTTTAAAATGGCTTCTGTAGAAAACTAACAACTCAGTTATTTAAACTAGCAGGATCCTACAATGATACATCTAGTGAAAGGAAGACTAACTTATTCGTCTCTATTTTGTTTCATGAGAGAAGAACTTGTGTCTTGTTGCAGCTGCTTTTTCCTTAGTTGTGGAACTTTGCATGGAGTATTGTTTCCTGTTTGAAGACTGAGAGGTGGGGATTTGGACTTGAGACTTTTTACAGGGTTAACACACCATTAGCTTTGCACTGCTGCGTTGTTTGCAGGTCTGTGGTGCAGTGCTTTGCTGCAGCTTTTTGTTTCCATCCCCCCACCTAATTTCTGCTTTAGTACTGTAGATACACATACACAGGCTACTTGTCCAAGTAAAGTCACCAGAAGTAAACCAAGTGCCTAAGTCCTCCAGCTAATGTACTAGGTATTGATCTCCCCAAGTTATACATGAAACAATTTTCAACCATTTTGAGAGGTTATGCACTAATGTAACAGCATTTTTTTTTATTAATAGTTCTCAACTTGCAGATTATAGAATCCAGATGACTTGGCAAAAAGTATCAGGTGCTCTTGGCTTTCCTTTGAAAACCCTGTATGTAGTGTTTGCACTGACTAACAAGATGGTATTGCTGTTTTTGTACTGTTTTGTTTTTAATTTAAACTAAATATTGGGAATTTAAGGCAGTTATTACCTTTTGTTTAATGTTGTTAATCATTATTTTGTATTCAGGTTTAATTTTTGCTTATTCAGTGGCAACTTATTTTCAAAGACCTTGAAAATACAATAATATAGCATTATCTGACCTTCAGAGTACGGAACAGTGTATGAATTTATGCCCTGTTAAGATGTGACTGAGAATCATGTTAGACATGTCAGCTGAAAAGAGTTTTTCATAAATACACACAAACTAGAGCCCTGGGCATATTTTTTTTAAGAAGCTTAAAAATTGACTTTTTTTCGGAAAAGAAAGCAGGACTCTCCCTCCTGATAATTACTATCTTGTTTGTCCTCTTACTTTTCTTTGTGACAAGTTTTACTTTTTTTTTTTATGTTTTATTAACTTCTGTGAAGTTGTTTACTCTGAAAATTGTACTGGAATATTTTAAGCCAAGCTGATCTTTCACCAGGTGTACTGCATGTAAGGGCTTTTCCTGCTAGCAAAATGCTTAAAGAGGATCATGTTACTGGTCGTCTGAGTTGTTATTTTACAAAATCACAGCTATGTGGTCGGGTAAGATTTTGATAACTGTTTTGTGCACGTTTCTGGGGGGTGGGGGTTGGCATTTCCCTGAGGGTTACTGATTAGACTAAGTAAATATTGGTGTTTGATATCTCTCCTAACGAACCTGTCCATGAAATAATTATGTTGTAAATATACCTGAAAATCCAAGGGTTAGTTTTGATATTCTGGTGTCAGTATGGAAGATCTTACACATCTATTTAATACTCAAATGTTAAGGAATGTATGTAGAAAAACAGTCAAGTAGTCTTCTAGTGTCCTCTGGCTGTTGCTGTACCTTCCTATAGCCAGTGCCACCTCATAGCTAGGATTAGATTGATGCTTTGTTTCACTTGCAACTCAAAGTGAATGGATACAAGAACCAGACCACCTTTGTCACCTTAACTTATTTCCTATTGATGTTAAATTTAACTTAGAATGTTAGACACAAATATGATTGTTGTATATTTTATACCAAGACCATTCTGTAAATATGAATTTATATTACTTTTGAAATGCTTCTGAGATACTATTATTTGCTGTACAATGTAATTCCAAAACAGATATGCAAACAAGTATGTCTCTTTCATGGATATTTAAACAGTGAGATCTTCCATGTTGAAGGTGATGTAATTTTTTTAAAAGATTTTTAAATTTTAAATTGCTATTTTGTTACAAAAATAGAGAAAATATAAAGGTTTGAGAAGTCCTTATTTGCCCTCAGGGAAAGAGCCCTCTGTGCACCAGAACTCCACAGAACATCTTCAGCATGATCTGAGGGTGAATATATACTACATAAATTGATTGTGTATTTACCTTAACTTTTTAATTTTAAAATTGCAATTTTAAAAACTTGGTTGTGCTCTGCTGGAGGGGGATTGGGATAAGCTGCTTACACACATTTGCCTGTTTGTCCAGTGAAGTTACATAAGCCTAACATATTCCTGCCAACCATATTGGCATATTTAAGAACAAATGTATCTATATACTCTTGTCTGCAGCAGGAGGTCCCATGATAATAGTATTTCTCTAGGATGACCGTACACTTCATATGGAAAGTTGGTTCTTAACTGAGGCTAGTTATTTTCTCAAATTTTTAATATAGAGAATGAAAGGCAAAAAATTACTTGGGGGTTTAAATAGCATGTCAGCTTTTGTCTTGCAGTTTTAACACTGACTATGTGATTTTTGCCATGAAACTATGCCCTCCAGTGCCCTGACAAGTAGAAGCTACAGGTGGGAACCTAGTTCTGGCTTTCTTCTTTGGTGGAGTTTCATCCCTTGACCCTATATAAACAAGTATGTATTCATTTGTCTAGTTGCAAATCAGGTGCCTTTGGGCTACGGAAGGGCTTATTTTCTGACACTGAGATATAGTGACTAATCTTCGTGCATTAATAGCAGTGATTCCCATTTAGGTTTTGGCCTTTGCTGTCAGAAAAAAAAAAAAAAAAAAAAAAAAAAAGAAAAAAGGCCCATAGCAGATTGGGGAAAAGAGATTGGCTCTTTTGCTTTGCTTGGACAAGCATTTTTTATTATTTTTGGTTTTGTTTGTTTTTCCCCACCCCTGCTAGGAGTACAGCAGGGATTTCACATGCAAGAGATACAGGAGTTATTAGTATCTAAGTTAATTGTGTTGCCTCACTACCTGGATTCATTCCTTGTTTTGCCTCATTTCCCACATAGGTCTTAATAGAGACTAATGCTTGTGCTGGGAGAATGCTTGTGTGAAAAGTAGTTATCTGTACATTCTTAACATATAATTATAGCAGAGTGATCGCCCTGCTACTGATACTTTGTTCCTGTAAACAGGTGACAAGAAATGAATCTTAGTGTTTATGCAGATTTTGCATTGTAGAATGTATACTAGACCCTTCAAAGGAAAGGTTAGACTCTTTGCAAAGCAAACTGGCGTTGGTTCTTGGTAGTCTAGTACAGGGACGCTAAAGTTTGACACTTGATTTCAAAAAAGAAAGATTGTATACAGCTGATTATGTTAAATAAGCTCTTCATTGCTCATTGTATAAGTCTAATTTGGGAGGTTTTAGTGCTTTGATAACATGATTGAGATTTTAATTTATCCTGTACTCAAGAGCTGAATGCTGTTCTTGTATAATAGTGTACTAGGCTGGATGAGGTACAAAATAATACACAGTGGTCATAAACAGCTGAGGAAAGAACACTTAAAAATAACTATCTAAACTCAGAATAGTTCCAAACATGTTTTTTGTTTGCTTTCTTAAAGCACAAGTTGTCAAGTTGTAACTGTTGCTGTACATAAACACTGTATGCCAGCAGCTCCTTGATCATATTTGTGAACAGATTTTTCATTATTATTAGACTTACTAAAGGAAGATGCTGAATTTGAGAGTGTAACAAAATGAGAAACGATTGACTTATAGTATGTAAAAGTCCATTCTTTATGTTGTAGCTTAATCCCTTTTGTTAGGAAATTCCCTCTAATTGAGGGACCTCTTCTGCAAGCAGAACACAAATGTGCTTTTTAAATGACCCAATTTTCCAGTATAAATGAACAGCTAAAATTGGCAGTAGTCGTCACTGTATCTCTTTGCTTGCAAGGGAGCACAACGAGGGAAAAGAAGTGGCAATGATGGGATAAAAACAAATGTGAATATTCCAAATTCCCTGTATCGAACCGTAGCGCTACACCCCGTTATTTGAGGAGTAGGTTTGTGGAAGCTTTTAATCAGTCAAGAGGTTGCTGTAAAAGCTGAAATAAAACAGAGCCTGCATTCACTACTGCCAAAAGCCAGGGTCATTTGCACATAGCCCATCAATTTATCCAGAGTAGATCTCAGTTAATCCAAGGCATGGAAATGCATGCATTTTCTTAGCTGGGCAAACAAGTACATTATACGGTAGTTGTGATACAACACACGTGGCTTTTATTTGTACTGCACATACCCACTGTACAGCCACTCAGAAGTATTGTGGTTAGCTTGCAGCATCTGCTGTCCGCATTTATACTGTTTACTGCGTATTCTTTTCCCTGGAAGTTTTAAGGAAATTTTTTTCTTGTTGCATTGATTACATTTTATAAATTTGCTTAGCTGGAAAGTTTGGGAAAAGAGGCCTGTTTGTCAATTGTACAACCGATTGTGAAGCTCTAGTGTGAATATTTTTACGTCTGTATTAGACATTTTCTTTGCAAATCTATTGTTCGATTGAAATGTAAATGAAATAAAAGATGGTGTACACCCATCATGTATAAAGCAGGCACCATCGCTACGATGGATTTAATGCTCATTTTTATGGCGCATTCTCAGCTTCTATTTAAAACTATAATTTAAAATCTGTAAAATGAAATGGGGTTATATGGGGGAGTAAATTCTATTCCGTTTATTTCGGTTTTATTCCCGACTTGTACTGTTTCCCTTTGTGTTAGAAGTAGGGCAGGGCCCGGCGGGGCGCTCTGTGCGTGTTTGCTGTAGCACTGAAGTGAAGAGGTTTTAGCTTTGGCTGGTCACAGAGTAGAGCATCATGGTTTTCAGTGTTTGAGAGAATCGATGGAAGAAGTTTGCAGTATTGACATGTATTTGCATGCACAAATAAAAATTATTTGTCCACCTTCACCGCCTCCGTGCCTCAACCCGGGGAAGGGCGGAGGGGGGGGGGGAAAGGAGGTGGTGCGGGCCCGGCTCCCCCCGCCGCGCGGGTGGTAGCGCCCGGGCGGGCCCAGTCCCTGCCCGCGGGGTGGTGGCGCCCGGGCAGGTCCATTGGGCCTGCGGGGGGGGGAGAGGTGGTGGCTTCCCCTGCTCCGCCTCCTTCCCGGCCTGCCTCGCGCGCACTGGAGCGGCCTCGGCTGGCGGTGAGGGGACGGCGGGGCCGGACCGGGACCGGGACCGGGACCGGGACCGGGACCGGGACCGGGACCGGGACCGGGTGGGGACGGGAGGCGGGGCAGCGGCCGGCCCGGGCTGCTGGGCGCTGGTGGCGGGGCGGCGCTCCCGGCATCGCTGCTGGGGACGAGCGCGGCGCCGGGCGGGGCGGGGACAGCGGCCGCCTCCCGGTAATCCGGGCACCCCGGTAATCCCGGCGGTAATCCCGCAGCCCCCACGGAGCGGGCCCGTCAGGCGGGTCCCCGCCGAGCAGCGCTGCGGTGGAGGGGCGCTGAGGGGGGCAGGAGGGTTCCGAGGTAGCGGCCGTTGCCTCACCGGCCCTGACCCTGCCAACAGGAGCCGGCACCGGCGGGACCATGGCAGCCGCGGAGACCTCGCCGTTGGTGCCGTGATCCGCAGCCTGCAGCTCAAATCCGAGGTCGGAGCCGTCAGCACCGAGCGTTTGCGTGGTTTGTGTCGGTACTTAGCAACTATGTGCTCCCTGTTCCAGTAACGGGTTTATTTTAACAGAAAAAGCGGTTGTATTTCCTCTAAACGTTTTTCCTTGCATGCGTTATGGTGTTTAAATGCATGGGCTGCCTGCAGAAGTTTTCATGAGTTTGTCTTCAACAACTTGAACTGATACAATCTGAAATTTCCTCCTCCAGGTTTTGTTAGAAGTTTGTTCCTGAAAGACTGGAAAGGAATAAAGGTCAGAACGTTTGAATTTGATTAATTATATAGAACATTTCTCAGCTCAGAGGAATCATTGTTAAGATAATTCACATAATATTGGAAATTGAAGTGTAAATAACTGGGGATCAACCTAATGGAGCTGTCTGATTGGGGCTTATAAGACTCCCACATCACGGTTAGAAAATTCATTCTCCGTGGGTAAAAATATTTAGTTATATACTAAAGTACACTGTAGTGCAGAAACAGCTTTTATAACAGCATTTTTTTTAGTAGTGAGCCTCAAAGTAAAGCTTTGTTCGTAAAGGTTTTTAACTTAGATACGTTTGAAATTGTGACCAAGAATTAACTTGTGACTGACTGCTCTGTAGACTGTGATAGTGGGCTGTTACCTTCTTACATGGCTAAAAAACTGCTCTGAAAAAGTAGAGTACTATTGTTACACATTTCAAGGGGTTTCTTGTGCTGCACGTTTGAGTAAGAGAAATGTCTGTTTTGTTAATTTATTTTTTAGAACAAAATGACTACTTTGGATGATAAGCTACTTGGCGAGAAGCTCCAGTATTATTACAGCAGTAGCGAGGGTGAGGATGAAGACAGTGAGAAAGAAGATAAAGAAGGGGAGAGCTCCATTCCTGAAAGTGTTGGGGAAATAGAGCTTAGCAGCGATGGAAGCGCAGTCAACACAGGTATTGTTATATCAAGCTAACTGTTTTGTGAATACTTTGCTTATTGGAAGTTTTGTGTGTTTGTTTTTTTTCGGTAATGAAAGTTCTATTTTCCTGTATACTTGAGTCAGAGATTGATCATTTCCTGGTTATAGTCCGACCTTAGTTAATAGCTGGTTCTTTATTTTAGCATTTGCCTTCCCCTTTGAGAGGCTTTGGCTTTATATCTAGGACAGTTAGTCTCTGCAGACTAAAGAGATTTGTACAATTTGGCTGATAATCCATAAATTTCTTTCCTGTAAGCCAGCAGTTGTTAACCACTAGCAGTCCTGATGTAACAGATGTAGGTGCTGAACAAGTATGCGAGGAACAGAAAGTGGCCAGGCTCTCCTAAAGCAGCATTGTGTACTGCCACTGTCAGAGGCACAGTACTGATTTTTGCAGACAATTGGTGGGATCCAGAGGGTATTTTTACATTCTTGTGATATATTGGCCCTCTGTATTTCACAGTGTGTTTTCTAAGAACAATAAAAAACTTTCTTATGTGTGTTCCTATCCATCACCTGAGAAGGAAGAATGGAAGAATTATGGTACTAAACTGGCATATTTAGAGAGGACCTGAAAAAGTACTTCTTTCCACAGGGCCCCAGCAGCGTGGTAGCACATTGCAAGGTGAAGTCTGTGAGAATTAACACTATTGTACATCACAGAATGTACGTCTGTACAGGAATATCGGCAAACTTAATTATAATTTCCCATCACATTGTTTTTGTTCTTATGAAAAGTCACACAGTAGTTGAATTCTTGAGGGCTGGTGATTCTATTTCAAGAGCCCAGATATTAATCTTTGAAATAACCCTTGGGACAATTATGAGAGTAGCCTAGTTAGATAAGCTTTAGTCTTCCTAGATGTACCCAAAAAAAAAAAAGAAAACCCACCACCCAGGTACACACTCAAGGACATGTAAATGGTAAGTTACTTTTATTTCATTTCATTACGGCATTTTGCACAGTGTATAAAAAGTTTATGACAGGCCCACTATTTTACTGCTGACTTGGATGGTATTACTGTACTTTTAAATGAGAGATGTAATCGTATTACACATTACGGAATGATGTTTGTAATTTTGTAGTAAATGCCATCATATTTAATTTCAGGTCCGAAAGGAGTCATTAATGACTGGCGAAGATTTAAACAACTGGAGACAGAACAGAGACAGGAGCAGCGCAGAGAAATGGAACGACTCATAAAGAAGTTATCTATGACTTGTAGATCTCACTTAGACGAAGAGGCTGATAAGCAGAAGCAGAAAGAGCTCCAGGAAAAAATCAATGGAAAGGTAACATGGCTCGAAGGAATTAAAATGCCATTTAAATGTTTGACATTTTTTGTTTCATTGTTTGTGTACGTGAAGCAGATAGGAATCCTTATCTGGTCAGTAGGTTTGTTTAACAGAGCAGGTGAACAGACAAAATGCATAAAATCTTGTTAGTTTCAGTTCTAGAGACAAGATAGTGCATTTGTTTTGGCAAAAGTTGTTTACTGAAAAACTAATTGAAAAAGCTGATGAGAAAGAAGCTGTTTGACAGCGTAGACTGAGGTCAGGCACAGTACCCAAAGCAGTGCTCATAGCTTGGTGAAAGCACATAGCTGCCATTAACCTGAATTAAAGTGGGAGCATGGAGCAGCCACTTGTGTTATTAGTGCAGCCTGTGGAAACTGGAATACCCAAGGCTGAAATCACAGTTCCCACTGGATGCAGTTTCTAATTAGATCAAAATGGAGCGTAATACAGAGGGTGCTTGAGCCTTCGTGGGTTGCACTTCGGTATTATTAAAGATGAGCGACCCACATTAATCCTCTTGATTTAAATCAATTATGTAAGTGACCCACATAGTGATGTAGACCTTTTATTTTTGTCTTCTATCTTTCTATGTATTTTTTAGATGACATTACAAGAATATAACATGATTCACAACGATGAAGATGATGAGGAATTCTTACAGCGATACAGGAAGCAGCGGATGGAGGAGATGAGGCAGCAGTTGTACAGTGGGCAGCAATTTAAAAAGGTTTTTGAGATTACCAGTGGAGAGGCATTTTTGGACACAGTTGATAAAGAGCATAAAAGCACACTGATCATGATCCATATTTATGAAGATGATATCCCTGGCAGTGAATCCCTGAATGGCTGTATGATCTGCCTGGCTGCTGAGTATCCAACAGTTAAATTTTGCAGAGTAAAGAGTTCGCTCATTGGTGCCAGCACCCGCTTTACTAATAATGCTCTGCCGGCTTTGCTGATCTATAAGGCGGGTGAGCTCATTGGCAATTTTGTGCGAATCACTGACCAGCTTGGAGAAGATTTTTTTGCTGTAGACCTGGAGGCTTTTTTGCAGGAATGTGGTCTGCTTCCAGAAAAGACCTAGTGCTCCTGACTTCTATACATAATCCATCTGCATGTTACAGTGAAGACAGTGATCTGGAAATAGACTGAACCACACACACCGACGGGCCAGTAGGTGTAGTTGTACAGTGGGATGTTGTTGTGCTAGGGGCTGGTTTCTTCCTTTCTTAGTGTGGGTATATTATTCTTCCCCTCCATGCACTTTGACTTTTGCTTGTTAAAATTTTGTTTAAAATAATACGAGGAATTCCTAACATTTTCTTAAATTAATTCAGTAAAGTACACACTAAAACAGTCTTGCTTTTATGCAGTTCAAATGTATTTTACTAAACCTGAATTTCTAACACAATTCAGTAAATTTAGGAAATTATGTATTCTATTGTCATCTCTGTTTTCCAAATCACTTAGATTTTGTAAACATTTTGTTCTTGGATCAGTTGTTTATAATCAGTCTCCTTACAGAGAGACATACAGCATATGTGAATACCAGTTCACATACAGCATATGTGAATACCAATTCAATCAGAAAGTGGGCACCTAGTCACTAAGACAAACGTGTTTTTAAGTGCTCAAATCTTTTATTAGCCTGGAGTTGAACTGCTGCCAGCAAATTAACAGTGCAAGGTCCCATCTTCCATTTGTAGTACCCTTCTTGGAAGTACCATTGTTCTAACAATTGGCATCAAATTTTTGTTCTTTTCTCAATTGCAAATAACAACAGCTCCTGACTTGATCCTGAAAATTACTTTTCAGATGGAGAGGGTTCTTCTTTCTTTGACCTTACCCAAGACTTAAATGAGAAAATCTTCCTTCTGTTACAGCTCTTAATGTATTCTTGGGTTCTAAAATACCTACCATTAGTTCATAGTAGTTACTTCTGCAGAAAATAAGCTCTGCCTCTTAAGAGAAAGAGACCTTTTATAAAGAGCTCCAAAGTATGTGCTGAATAGCATCAAGGAGAATTTTGTTGGGAAAATGCAGAATTAGGACTTGAATAGCCTCAGAATTTCGAACATCTCTAAAATTGTTAAATCACTGCCGATGTTCATTTCTGTCTGTCTTCATATTATCTGCTTAAGCTGGGTCTTCAGCTGCATTTTGAATATTAATAACCCCTGGACCTGACAGATGACTGGAAGGCTATGTGGGAAATCACCCTTGAGCCGGTAGACCAGGTCTCTAAATAGGCGTTCAGTAGCACAGCTGATTCCCTTGTCTGAAGCTCAGGGACTCATTCCTGCACAGAGGGTTTGGCTGGATCAAAACCATGGCCACTGTCCTGTTCTTCCTCTGACGGCAGCTCTTCAGGAGCATGGCTTTCCGTACAGCGCGTCAGTGGAGTTCACTAACAGACAAAATCTTTTGGGGTGGGGTTGAAACCTTTGTGGAGACTGTAATTTCTTCACATGTCTTTTGTTACAAACAAGAAAGGTCTCTCTAAAAACATCACAGCTCTTTCAGCTGCCCAGTGATGTTGTTCTTAAAGTTCTCCTCTCCCCCAGAACACAGGGTGGCTCCTACTTCTGGACACAGAGTGAAAGCCGTGCAGCACTGGCTGAGCCCGTTTGTCTTTTCATGAGCATTATTGCTCCTGAATGCAAGAGCTGTATATTGCGCTTTGTCATTACCATTTGTTAGTGGTTACATTTTATTAAAGTGTTTGTTTTGTTTGTGCTCTACTTACTTCATATATAGAGGTAATATGGGGAAGTAATTTTCAGGGTTTCTAGTACGTTACGGTTCACCCTGACTCCAGCAAGTCTAGCGCTACGTAGCTGTGAGATAACCTGAGTAGCATTAGAAGCCATTAGCAATTTAGAGTGAGTGCAAGCATGAAAACCTCCAGAGCAACGCAAAGGCTTTCCTGGCCAGGTTATGGCTGAGTTACTCAAACAATGTACTTAGTACAAATGAGCATGTTGAATGTGTGCACTCTGTACTTAGTTGTTACTGAATTACGTGTCTTCTGCATACTTAATTGGATGTTACAACACTTCTGCTTTCTCATGCGTTCCTTATTTTGCTTGTTATTTTTAATTGTGAGGAAAGTAGACTATCGTTACCTGAATATATGACCCAATGTAATGCCATGTTTAATGATTAAATTTGTTTTTTTTTTTTTTTTTTTTTTTTTTTTTTATTTTTGTTGTTGTTTAGTTTAATTTGCAAGTAAGGCACTTCGGAAAAGCAGGAAGAAATGCATATGTCTGTGTAAGCTCTTGGTTCATAGTAAGACTAGATCTTAGTACAGAAAAATAAGTGTTGGCAATTCTATCTATTTGAACTATATTTTTAAAAGTACTATGAGCAGGAAGATATGTAATTTGTAATTAAAATTACTGAATTGGCACAAATTGTAGCTGTTTTAAGGAAACTGGCAGAAACCCAAATTTTAAAATGTGGTAAGGGAGTCTTTTCTTTTTAGAATTGCGGAAAAAAAAACATGAAAGTTACATGAAATTAAATCATTGAGTGTGGGTATCAGCACATGTAAGAAAAAAGCCGAAGTAGCTGTAATTTATATTTAGGAGGAGGTTCAGTGAAGTCTGTAGCACAGACAGGGTGCATATTAGCATCATAATAAAATGATTTGGAGGGGGCAGAGCTGACTGCTTGAGGTGCGTTGAAGTTTTATTTGTACAAAGTGTTTTTTGTTTGTTTTTGTTTTTTAATCCCTATGTCAGTAAAGCTGTAATAGGATCAAAACCTCTCCTGCTGCTCTGTGTCAGATGGCCTGCAGCAAGGGGACTCGGTTATTAATCTGCAGTGCTCAGCTATTTGACAGATGCTTTATGGTGCCAATAGCAAAAGGGAAAAAAAAAAAAAAGGTGTGGGAAAGAAGTCTGAATTCAATTAATCACTAATCTTGGAGAATACAATAAGCATAAGGGAGAGAGGGATAGAGAGATGTGTTACGATGCTGCTTCTCAGCAGCAGCACAGACAACACAAACCTGAGGAGGAGTCAGAGGTTGGCTGCTGGAGCTGCTGAGAAGCGTTGCGGGCAGGGCTGGGTACTGCTGCTGGTGCTTTTGCCCGTTCTTGAAGCGAAGTCCTCCCAAATCTACCAAGCAGTAATTGTGTGCCCAAAACCCAGCATCCTTCATGCACACTAAGCAACGTGGCAAAGTGAAATGAATTTTAGGATAGGTTAGCTATTGGTTTGTTAGTGTCTGTCCTGTCCATTCAGTAGAACCCAAAACTACAACTCCTGTCTGTAAATGTTATAGTTGAAACGTTGGAGTCTTCTTTATTTATCTAATTTTTTAGATAAGGCCCTGACCAGATTAAAACCGGAATGTGTTTATGTATTATATGCTTTAGAGGACTGAAATTAAAATGAAATTGTACCAACACCTACATACAATAAAACAGTTCTGAAACATCCAGTTTGGCATTGGGAGTGTCAGGTTTTTGGTTTGGTGCAGGTGCCTCTCCTTCCCCCAAAACTATTGCATTCTGTCACCATCAGAACTCCATTTATTTTGATGCGTTGCTAAATGGTTTGGTTTTGAATAAAGGATGTTTTTTAATTTTGTCAAAGATATTCATCTATCTTTTCTGGCACAGCAACTTCCCTAGCACAAAACATTGCTCCTGGCAGAAATGTGTATGGCGTTTTTGGTACCACGAATGGCTCTGGTGCAGGAGGTGGCAGAGAGAAGCTGGCTGCGGTGTCTGACGTGGGTTGTCTGAATTGGGTTATACACTCGAATGTTTTGTCTCTAGCAATGCACCTTATCTTGACTGGGCCAAAAGTCCTCTGCGTGCTGCTAGGGACCAGCAGAAGCTGGGAAAGAGTTCATCTGCCCAGCTCTCCCTGCTAGCTGAGAACTGCTGACCCTGCGCCTTTCCGGAGGGCTGGTGGGCAATGCAGAGCCCGGGGCTACGAAGCTGGGCAGGTACCAGCCTGAGAGTGATGTCCCTTGAGCTCTGCCAGTTGTTCCCTGCCCCAGCTACTGCCACCAGCAATTCTGTTCCTTTTATTAGTGCATCTGATGAAACCGGTCTGAGCTATAAATGTGAAAAGTTGAGGGAGGCTGGGGTGTTACTGCAAAGCGACCGAGGTTGGTTGCCTTTCTCGTGCCGTGGCAGAGCTTGTGCGGGCACTGCTCAGGTTTTAACATTTTGGGATGCAATTCTATCAGCATCGAATGGAAGCAAGCTTTCTTAAATCCGTTATTTCAGTGGGGCAAGAGAGCTAGAAAAGAAAACAACTGGTGCTGGAAAACAAGGTTGGTACTTACTACCTTTAAATGTTTGTGATATTTGCACTAGTCTGCGTATCTGAAATATGACAGTAAGTTAATGCATGGCGAGGATTCGGTGAACAAGACTCTTCCTTCTGAGCTGTTATGTGCTCTGTTTGCAGTCTGTCCTTTCTACGTCGCGTTTTCTATCTGTTGCTTCTCAAGCCTAGGACAAACATGCAGATACGGCCAAGGTGATTTTGGCTTTTCCTGCCTGTTGGTGTAGCTCTGCTTAGTCCTGTGTGTACCCGTGGAGTGAAAAACCACAGCTCCCCTGACGGGCTGTCCGTTTGCTTGTCTCCATCTGTCTCTTCTGGTCATGCAGCTACATTGCATCCCTTTTGGAGCGCTGGGGGTTTATTTGCAGGGACACCAAAAAGTGAATTAGTACTGTAAGGTTCGTTGGTGTTTTATCGGAGCCAGATGATCAGGTTGTCACCCCAAGGAGCTTAACTCAGATGTTGGGTCATGCGCTCACCTGGGTGCCCGACAATGAAGGACAAGACTGAAGAAAATCAGTCTGATTTTATAAAAATAGCTGATTCTTTTTTGTCTTCAGTATAAAGTTACGGATAAGTATCTTAACATACCTAAAAAGTGATACATGCTCACTGATTTACATCTTACAAAAAGCATTCAAAATGTGCCTTTCTTGAAAAATCCAAGCAGACATTCCTGCTCTGGTGCCTGGTGAAGTGCCCCAGCCTGGCTGAAGAACTCATCGGATGAGGGTGAAAACGCTGCTGGATGCCCCCGATCCCACCCAGGTGATGGCTGTGCGCGGCTCGCACCTTGCGGCCCCCTTTGCATGCAGCAGCGCTGCGGGCAGCTGAGCTCCTCCTACCGTCCACTCCGGTCGTCGTCGTGCTCGGTGAATCACTGCTCCAAAGGTCACACAAACACGGGCAGATGTGCGCGCCGCCGTTTCACGCACCGCACGTACGCAGCAGCAGCGGTCTCCTGTCCAGATCGGCCCGCGGGGCGAGCTGCAGCTGTGCTCCCCCAAGGTGCTTGTTTAAAAAACGGTGCTTGTTTAAGGGCATCTTCTGGGCTGGCCAGGAGCAGGCAGAGCAGGGAGCAGCAGAACAAGGAGTCCGTCGGAGCAGGGTGTCCAGCAGCCCCCGGCTCCACGCTGGATCCTGGGTGCGTGGGGCAGCCCCCCGGGCGATGCTGGGATGCTCTAGGCTAAACACTGCATTCCAGAGCCGCAAGCTGCTGTCGTTTGTGCTATGTCAGGCTTGGCAGGGCTGCCTCAGCTGCACTATTCTGGCAGGATGTTCCTCCGTGGTGGCAGGGAACACCTACGCAGCAATCCTTGTGTGCCTGCCGGGCCACAGCGCGCTTATCAGCTGGTAGCAAAGCCGTGCTGGCAGGCTGCGATAGCTACAAACAAGAGCAGGATGTTTGTGGTCTAACTGAAACGAGCCGAGCTTGTGCTGCTAACCAGATGCTGAAGGATGCTCCGAGGCTGGAGCTCTGCACGGCGAGGGCAGTCGCATGCGTGCTTTGGAGGTGTCGTGGGAACACGGTGCGTGGCTCGCGGGGTGCGTTCCCCTAGGGGGAGATGCCAGCAGCCGTCCTGGGTGCTGCTTGCTCTGGTTTTGAGTGCTGCATTGCCACCTGAGCGAGGGCTGGGACCCTCTGGTGGGCTGGCAGCCCCCGGAGCACAAAGCCACCACACTGTGTGTGAGTGTCACCGGCACGCAGCGAGCTGCTGCTGGGAGCTGGGCGCGTTGGTGCCCAGGCGTTTTGGTGCCTAGGCATGTCCTGCATGCCGATGCCTTCCTCAGCAGCAGCGTGTGCAGTGTGGCAGAGCAGGGGTCTGCAGGGGACTAGGACCTCTAGATTGAGGGACATGGTGGGACAGCTTCTCTGTTGTTTTTTGTTTGTTTGTTTGTTTTGTTTTTGTTTTTTTTTTGTGGAAGTTTTCTCACCCAAGAGCAGGAGCACTGTCCCACCTAGCAGACGGTACCGCGAGGTTTCACCGGTGAATTGGCCGCGTGCCGCTGTCTCAAGCCCCATTGCAGGGGCTCACCAGGACAGAGCAGAAGCACAGGGCCGGGGCCCCTCCAGCTGCTCCAGCAGCACAGCAGGGAGCTGCAGCCTGCACCTCACCTGCAGCTGTGGCTGCTTGTGCCCTCAGGGGTGGATTTCACATGATACAAATACCCGGTGCTGGGCTTAAGCTCTGCATTACCAGCAGCAAAGCGCAGGTTTGTGGGGCAGTGGTGGCTGGTGGGAAGCAGCGGGGCCAAAACCTTCATGGAGGCTGTAGCACAGCCTCTGCCGAGGCACAGGGAGCCGGGAAGCTCCGCTTGTTTCTTCTCACGCAGTTGGCAGTGACACGGGCACGCTGTGGTGAGCATGGCCCGCATCGACAGCCCGGCTGAGCACTCACCTTCCACCAGCGCCGCTGAGACGTCTGCTCTCCCAGCTCCTGCTGGCCCCAGGCACCCTGCCTTGGCCTGGCTCTGCCGAGTGAGAGCTTGAAAACTTGCTGGAGGAAATGAGAGTGGCTTTTAATATTGTTTATTCGAGAGGTCCATTTTCTGGGATCTGACTGGGACCAAGGCCAGCGACCCTGGCCTCCAGCGATCGCATCACGCTGTTGGCGATGGCTTACATCTGCGAGCTGTGGAGCGGGACAAGCAGGTTCTGTGTGCCTTGGGGGACGTCATTTACTGAGCTATTAATGCAGGGCAGTGTAATGAGCATAGAGTGCAAGAGCCTTAACGGGTGATTGGCACAGAGGTGGCATGTTCGGAGCAGCCGTTGTCGTGGCTCCGGCCAGCCCAGGCCAGCCGTGCGTGACGGGGCCAGCGCAGTGCTGGGGCACAGGGGCCTGGGAGTCCCACCGAGACCTGGGGCTGGGCAGCTGGCACGGCCACACCGCTGCAACCGGCGTGACTGGGACTTTGTTTGTCCCAGGCCAGGCAAATGAGGCTGCTGGGCTGGGCTGGGCCGAGCCAGTGCTGAGCAGGCTGCAGGAGAGCCAGGTGAGAGCGCAGCCCGAGCTGGGCCAGAAAGGAAGGAAGGACAGACGGACGTCTGCAGCACATCATCCCCATCCCTCCCTCGCTGCCATGTGTGGAAGACAAGGCTGGGAGGGCTCCCTGTGCTTCGTGCCCCTCTCCGTCCGAGTGGGGATGCCCCTGCAGAAGAGGGCTGCTGGTGCTGGGAAGCAGCGGGAGCTGAGGGTGAGCAGGAGCAGAGGAGCTGGGAGCACCCCAGGGCGCTGGGGGTCCCTGGAGAGCCCCAAACGTGGCTTAGCACAAGGCAGGGGCTGGGAAGAGGATGAGGTCTGCTGAGCACGGGCGACGGCAGCTCTTCTCCCTGGGCTCTCGAGCTCTTCCCAGAGGGGGCACCAGCCTCTCCCCGCCAGCGTGGGGCTGAGCTGGAGCCTGCCCGGGGCAGACGATCGTCGGTCCTGCTCCTGCTGGGCACGGAGTGGGCAGGGGACCCCAGCCCTGCCGCTGCCTGCAGGGACGAAGGGGACACTCAGCACTGAGCGGGGGGCTTGTTCCCCAGCACCTGTGTGAGGACAGACCCTACCTGCGCAGGCCGTGGAGGTGCTAGAGTTCCGTAGATGGCCCACCGCCCCGGCTGCTGCTGGCCATGCCTCCTGCCACAGCGTCCGGCACCTGGAACGCCACGTACGGGCACCTCTTCACATTGAGGCACACGAGCTTCTCCAGGGATGCTGTCTTGACTATCTCAAAGCCAGTTGCTCCGCCAAAGGTACTGGGTTTCCAGTACTCTGGGGAGCAGATGGGGTTTCCGAGAAGCCCCTTCAGGGAAAACGGAGCTCCGATCTCTACCATGCTTTCTCCGAAAATGCCGTTGGGTTGGGGTTTCTCAAGCAGCAAGCCCGGATAAAACTCCAGCGCGTCGATGTCTCCATAGAGCTCCTCCAGCTCTGCCGCCTTCTCCTCCTCTCCTGCACCAGGTGAACACCAGACGTATCAGCAAGGGTCCGGCCTTGCGATGCGGCACGGGGGTGGTAGGAGGGAGACCTGCAGGCACCACACTGCCCCCGCTCACCTCCAGGCGAGGCTGGGATGGGGAGGAGCCCAGCAGGTCCCAAGCTCGGCTCAGGACAGCAAAGCCTCCGTGCTGCTGCAGCCAAGCCCGGAGAGCCCCGGTGGCAGCACGGTGCTCATACCTGTTAGCTCCTGGAAGGACGTGTAGGGCTTCATGCCAAACCTCTTCCGATACTCATTGAAGGGCTGCAGCCTCAGCTGCCGCGACTCCTTGATGACCCCGACGGCCACTTTCAGGACGTTGGCGTTGATGGTTTGCCCCCCGCCGATCTGGAGGGCGAGAAGACAAGGAGGGGCACGCTCACCTGAGGCACGGGGAGGCACCGGCCTCCACGGAGGCACAGCCCAGCCTCCGGCCCTGCCACGCTCCCAGGTGCCCACATCCTGGGCACGGCGCGCGGCCGCAGCAGGGCGAGGGGGAGCCAGGGGCAGTGCCAAAGACTGGTGGTGGCACAGCTCGGGCTGGAGCCTGTCTCCTGCAGGAGGAAGGCCTGGATGGCAGCGTCCCACCGGCTGGGGAGGAGGGAAGGGATCGCAGGGTCTGGGGTCGCAGAGGGAGCCTGCACACCCAAGAGCAGCAGGGCTGCGTGTCAGCCTTGTCGCTTTGCCCAAGTCAGAAGCGTTGATGTAATCACTTGGAAGAAAACATCCATGTGATGGCAGCAAAGAACAGCGTGAGACGAGCTGTTCCTGTGCCCAGGCTGCTGCACGGCCGGCCTGGGGCACAGAGGAGCCTGGCTGCACCCAGCAGGGTGCCAGCGTCACCCTGATGCTATTCCAGTGTCCCAGGATCAAGCAAATGGGGCTGCCAAGACCCAACCTCGCTACACTGCTCAGGGGGGGTGGGCTCTCAACGCACACACCACGTGCTGCCCTTGGGAACAGGCTGCGAATGCTGCACACAACCGGACATTTGTTATGGGTGGGCTGTGGCTGTGCTCTGACGATGCCTTGGGCCCGGGGTCCCGCAGCCCCCCATGGGACGTGCTGCAGAGAGGGGAGAGCAGGACCTTACCATCCCCGCAGCCTGCTTGGAAAAGGACTCCACCAGGGCCTCCACGCCATAGTCCAGGAGCATGGAGGTGTTGTAGAGAAACTGCTCGTAGCTGTACTCTTCCCCCTGGATGACGAAGGAGTCCGGCATCAGCCCGTGCCAGTGATAGAGCTGGTTGAACTCCACCGCGATGCGATTCCGGTACTGGAACTGCCTCCCGAACAGCAGCTCGGGGTCAAACTTGAGGCTCAGGAAGTACCGCTGAGGTGTGGACGTAGTCTTCAATGACGATCTTGATGGTCTCCCCTGGGCAGGAGGCGAGAGGAGGAGGTGTCAGCTGGCAGCAGGAGCAGCCCCAGCCCCAGCCGGCCCGGATGAGCCCTGGCTTCCCCATGGCTCGGGGCAGCCCCGGTTACTCATGTGCTGTGCAAGGCTCCCCGCAGCAGACTGTCCCTGCGTCCCTGCACCCTCTGCCGCCCGGACCTGCCTGACATTGGGCTTGTTGTTGGCTGGGAATTTCTGTCCTTTATCTTTTCACCGGGAAAGGTCAGCTTGCCAAAAACGAAATGGTTTCATAGAAAGCTGACCTCGATCTGGAGCTTAAAGACAGTGTGGTGGCATCGTGGGTCTTTCATAAGTCTACTGTAAGTTCACACAAAGTCACCTCCATCCAAAACCCAGAACATTAAAATGGAATAGTACAAAATGATGGCTAAACTGCTCAAAAATAATTTTTCTGATGGACTAAAGCCAACGATCCCCAGAAGGCTGCCAGAGGAACTCCTCCAGCCTTTAAAGCCAGGCTGGCTCCCGCAGAGCCCGACAACACCAGGTCACCGTGGGAGGTGGGACGCGAGGATCCACAGTGCCGCCAGCCCTCACCGATGAGGATGAGCCGAGCCGTCTGGAAGAGCTGCTCGTCACTCCAGGTGGGGTGCCGCTTCAGGATGTCACAGACGCGGTTGTGCTCACGCAGCCAGAGCGTGGCGTACATGCAGAGCCCCGGCAGGAGCCCGAACACCTCCTGACCCATCGCCAGCTGCTTTCCTTGGGGATGGCAGGCGGGTACACCATGTGGACCGGCGCTTCGGTGACCGAGGGGGGTAACCTCTCCATCCACCACCTCAGGGAGACAAGAACGGGGTGGCAGAAAGGGAGGAGGGGAGAAAACCACCCTGTCCTGGCAGCTGCCAGAGGGACGTGGGCTTCAAACAACATTGGAGCCCAGGGCTGAGATGCGTTTTGGCACATCGTGCCACGTGGTACCTGGAATTTGAGCTTCCCATCCCTGAAGAGCCGCAGCTGGTGCTGCCGCTGCAGGTTGTCCCCGTACAAGTGCCCCAGGTCCACCGCGAGACAGCGGGTGGTGTGACGGGAGCGCCAGCCCAGCCGTGCCACCCCCAGCCCCCCTCGCTCGCGCCGGCCGCCCTTGCATCGAGCCCTCACCCCGTGCCCCAGCGCCTTGGTGAAGCCGCGCCCCATCTTCCCGGACGTCTTGAAGAACTGGTGGGTGAAATGCTGGGCGAAGAAGGCAAACATCAGGTTGGTGCCCCGGGGATCGGCTTCAAACTTGTGCCGCAGCAGGAACCTCTCCGCCAGGAACTGGGCGTCGGGGAGCTGCCGCTTCCCTGCGGAGGAGGGGGTGACGCCGGTGCCCCGGCGGGTGCCAGCGGTGCCGTGCGGGCCCAGCCCGCAGCAAGGCACGGGCACTGGGATGCGGTGGTGCTGCACCAGGTACGGACCCGGTGCTGCTCTGCAAACCCAACGTGTTCATCGCCTCGTGGTGCCGGTCCTGTGCTGGGCACGTACCTTTGGTCCCATGGGCGTGGGGCAGTCATCCGGCACGGCGGAGGAGGAGGGTGTAGTAGCTGACGTTGGCGTAGGCCTCCCAGCTGATGTAGCCGTAGTTGGAGTTAAAGGTGGGGGGGCTGGGGATGAGATTGGCACGAACTGGAAGGAGAGAGCAGTCAGTGCCGTGGGGCGGCACCCAGACCCCGCTGGCATCCCAGGAACCAGGAGGTGATGGGCAGAGAGTCCGGCCGCATCCTGCTGTTGCTGTGCCCCCCACACACCCGGCCTTTTAGGGGCTGCAGTTCTCTGCAGGAGCAGGGGGGTTGTAATGCTGCACTAAGTGGATTCCTGCTGATGAATTAGATGAAAACATGCAGAAATGGGGAAAAACAGCCGGAGCTTGCGAATGTGTTCTACAGCTCTAAGAGCTGGAACCTAAATATTTAAGCAAAGTGATAAATGTAGGGACAGAAGTAACAAGGGCCAGCTCCATATTTCCACCAGCTGCTCCCTGTCTATTTGAGAGCCCTGGAAGGGGAGCGCAACGTGCTGAGAGCAGCATGTGTCTCAGCTGGCTCCCAGCCCGGTACGTGCGGGGCTCAGCCTGCGGCCCCACAGCCCTGGGCCCCTGTGCTAAGTACCTGGGGCCGGCTCGTGGGGAGGTGGCCCCAAACTGGTGCCACCAGGAGATGCTCAGCAGCTCCACTGCCCCCCCGTGCGGTGCGTGCTGGAGTCCTGCTCGGCCCCGGGGGACCCGTCCCAACCCCTCCCGGGAATCGCCCCCCGCACTGTGAGCACGAGCCTCATCAGCGTGTCCCTGAATGAAGTGCTGTTGACGATGTCCCAAAACCACCTGAAGTGAGTCAGGACGAAGTGGTAGAAGGCGGGACTGGGCTTCAGCAGGTTGTGGAGGCGCGTCCACAGTTCGGCTGGGGGAGACAAACCGGGCACCGCTCAGTACCGGCTGCTGCAGCGTTCGCCCTGCTAACACAGTCCGGGAGGGGGACTTACGCGAGGTGCAGTTAGCCCCGAAGTACCCTGTCCGCGTGCAGTCACACTCGTAGCCTTCCAGGCCAACCCGCACGCACACCCCTTGGTGCTGGCAGGGGTAATAGCAACACGGGTTCACTGCGGGGAGAGAGACGAGAGGTCACCGGCCATCCACGGTGCCACCGCTGCCCGAACGCAGCTGAGAAATAAAGGCAGAAAGGTGCTGCCAGAGCATCACACATGGGGTTCCTGTGCCCCGAGAGCCCAGGAGCTGGCAAACCCCTACAAACACAATGTCAGCATTGTTAATGGCAATTGTCTGGGCTGGAGTTTGCTTTGGCAAGCGGCTGCTTTGCCCGGCCCCACGGACGGGTGGAAGGGGCTGACCGCTGGGCTTCTTCCTCCCGGCTCCAGCCCTGGCCCTGCCGCTTCCTCCGCAGCCACCTCCTTGCCCGCGCGCCCCAGCTGCAGCCGCCAGATAAGGGCCCCATCCTGCCCTGCCTGCATCCACCGGGGTCCCAGCAGCTGCCAGTGCCCCCCCGGTGTCACCCGGGCACCGCAGCTGGGGCCGGCTCCTGCAGACGCGTGGGCGGCCTGGAGCCGCTGCCCCCCCGCCAGGACCTTCTCCGGCCGCCCTGCGCGGCGTCGGCGTGGGAGGAGGTCGGGGCTTGGACGGACGTGGCTCCAGCGGCGCTGGCACCCCGGTATCTGCTGCTTTCCCTGCCCCAAACGGGGGACGACAAAGCTGGAGAGGAGCAAAACCACATTTCGCTGCCGGAGACAGAGCCCAGTGGGATAAAACAGTCCCTGCGTGTGATGGAGGGATGGAGCACAGGGGTGGTGGGGACATGCGGGGACAGCCGCGGCACCCAGGCGCAGCGCTCTGCCCCGGTGCCACCAGCAGAAGGCTCCGGGAGCTGTGACCGGCGGGTGGCCGCAGCATCCTCAGCGCTGCGGGGCTCTGCCCAGTCGGCTCCAAGTTCTGCTGGAGGCCGGAGCCAGGCTCTAACGCCGGGGGGGTGGGCAGGCACAACGCGCAGCACATTTTCCATAGGAAATTGAAGCTAGAAATTAACATCTTTGAAAAATCAAGCTAATTTTGCAAAGTCTCCCAGTTTCCCAGGCAGCTCGGGGCCAGGACGGGGGGGGGCTGCCTGGGGCCAGCAGCTCTCACGACTGCTCTCAGCCCTGGGATCCCGAATCCCTCACGCTACGGGGGGCGGCTCGCAGAGTTCAGCTCCCAGCCCTTCCTTCGGGCTCCCTTTCATCTCAGCTCTTTTCATGTATCCAGCCTCCGTTACACATCCAGACGGGAGGCAGCGGGCAGGTCCTTATTTATCTCGGACAAATTAACTTCAGACCACCCGCCTGCAGCTTTTTGTAGCATGGAAACTTTTACCGTGCTGCAGCGCAGCCAGAGCATCCCTCGAGCAGTTCCCGCGCCAGTAGCTCTGCGCTTGGCTCCACCACAAACCTCTGCAGGAGTGGCCCCGCTCCCTGCCCCGGCCAGCTCGGGGGGACACGGGAACACCGCGGGTGCCACGGCCGTGGGGCCGGGTGGCTGCTCCGTGCCAGGGCCCCGCAGGCAGCTGCCTCCTGCCGGGGTCACAGCGGTGTCAGCGCCGTGGGGGCCCGGAGGTGGGGCGGGAGCGGCATGTCCCAGCCACAAGGGCGCGAGGGGACGCGGCGTGTCCCAGCCCGTGACAGCCGCCCCCCGTGGCGCTCCCGGCCTCTCTCCACCCCAGGCAGGAATCCGGCCGGGACGGCTCCAGGTGTGGGGAAAGCTGCTCCCGGCCCCCGCGCTGGATCGCGGCCCCCTCCGTGACGGCTGAGCCGGTGAACACGTGCGATCACCGCTGAAAAATGCCAGATTTTGGGGACGACATCCGCTCTGCGAACCGCAGCCAAAGCGACGTGGGGTGAATCATGTGCGGGCTGGAGCCGGGCTTGCCCGGTGGGACATTCCCGTCTTGCGCACGGCTCCGTGGCTGCGGGCTGCGAAGACAACAAACGGCTCACACGCTTGTTTTTCTGACTGGGGATGGTTTCCTCGGGTTTTCCATGAGCTGCTCCCAGCCCGCGCGACGGAGCCAGATTGTCATCTGCAACCACTTCTGGCCGCACCGCCAGCGACAGCAACCTGCCAGGGCCACAGCTGCGCCGCACATGGGGCTGGCGGCTCCTCCTCCCCGCACCTGCGGCCAGGCGCTGGGGGCTGCTTCCAGCAGTGGCACCGGCGCTGGGGGGGGCACATGGCCATGCCACAGCAGCGGCCCCTCTCTGTGCCTGTGCTCTGTCGTCCCCTCCATGCAGCGGAGCCGAAGCCCCACGAGCGCCGCCGCGGACGGGGCAGGAAACCCGACCGCAGGTGGCGGAAATGGGCACAAATCAAAATCGGCTCTGCCGAAGGCACCCGCGGGGTCCGAGCCCAACCTCCCTCCCCGTGGTGGGACCCCAGGCACAGTGGTGACATCCAGGGGCCCTGCAGCAGCAGTGAACGGCGTGGGACCCCGATGAGGAGCAGCTGGAGGGGCCGCGGGGTTATTTTGATGGAATGTTTGCTCTTGAACAAAAGCACAGCCCTGAGGGCACGGCAGCAGTCAAGATCCCAAGGGCAATATCCATGGGTGCAAATGGAGAAACACCACGGGACCAGCCTGGCTCAGCTCACAGCCTGGGAAAACCTCTATGGGGAGCAAACATCAGAGCTCTGAGGCAAGGTGGAGCCTGCGAGGGGCTGAGAAGTGCTCAGAGCAGCAACCATCAAGTGGGCAGGAGGCTGCAGGCAAAGCCCAGCATCCTGTTATTCTGTCTTCTAGAGCAGATCTGAGCACAAGATTAAGGCCATGGTCCTCCGGCTGCATGCCTCCCGCAGCCCATCTGCTCTGCTGGCAGCACCTCGGGGCACGGCACAGTTCCCCAAATTTCTCCATCAGGTATCTCCCTTGCTAATTAAAGCTTGGAGGAGAAGCATCCTTTTGCGTACATCCCGGCTACGGGTTCTCTCCCCACCTGGTGAGCTCTGCTTTGGCCCCGTCCTGCAGCCGGCAGCTCCGGGGCTGGCCATGGCTGCACCAGCCCGGCGTGTGCCTGTCCCAGCCGCTGCAGGCTGCGTGTCCCCAGCCGCTCCCTGGGGCCCATCCTGTGGCACCCAGCGTGCTCAGCCCTTCCGACGGGACCCGCAGCGAGGTGCCACAGCCCCGTGTCGGTCTGAGTGCTGTTCCTCCTCCCGCAGCACTTGCTCCCATGCCTCGAAGTGCCGTAACCCCCAGCTCATGTTCCCGTTTCGGACGCACACGCTGCCGAAAGAGGGAAGTCTCCACCTTAGGGGCATTGTTTCTGGGCAGGAACAGCCGCCTCAATGCCGATAAGTCCCAGCAGGATGGCTGCGGGGAGGGGGTGAGGGGCAGGGGGAAGGAAGCCATGCCCTGTTCCAGCAGCCCCCTCTGCCCCGCTCAGCCCCAGCCAGCTCCCTTTGGGTTGCTGCACCCATGTCCTGCTGCCCCCCCCAGCCCCGGCCCATGGAGATGGGGCCACCATCGACACCGCTAGCACCAAACACAGCCGGAGCCCCGCCAAGGGATGCCAACCACGTTCCTGTGCTGGCTGAGCGGGGAGCTGCAAAACCCAAGAAGTTCCCTGAGCTGGACCCGGGGTGGGCTTTTCTCCATGGAAGGGAGGAAAATCCTCTCCCGGGAGAGGGACCGGAGGCAGTGTCCCCCTGGGGACCTGGAGGAAGCTGCTCCGGGGGAGCACATGGAGGGAGGTGGATCACGACGCCGCGAGCAGCGGTGCCATTGACGCCCCCGAGCCCCCCGAGCAGCCGCGGCGATGCCTCGGGGGGCACTGGAGCCGTCACACTGCAGCCAGGGGCTGCAGCCCTGGGGACTCCCACGGCCGCGGACACGCGGGGGCTACTCCAGCCCCTGCCGGTGGCCCCGGGGGGCACAGCAGAGGCGGGGGAGACCCCTGGGACCCGGCTCCTTCCCCCCCCCCGTGTCCCGATCCCGCGGGGCCGGGCACCAGCGGGACGTGGGCACGATCCTGCCCCGGGACCCCACGCGTGGCCCCCCCGGACACGGCCAGCGCCTGGAGCACCGAGGGGATCCGGGGGGGTCCCGAGCTCTCCCCCCGTGCCCCTCCCGGGGGCAGCGCCCCCAGCCCCGCTCCCCCCCGCCCCCCAACATCCCTCCGGGGCCCCGGCCCCTGCAGGATCCCGGCCCCGCTCCCCCCTCCCAGCCGGGTCCCCCCGGGTCCCCCCGCATCCCCCGGCCCCCCCGCCCCGCCCGGTCCCGCATCGGGCTCCCCCCCCTCCGCCCCGTACCGGTGCCGGTGTCGGCGGCCGCGGCGCTCCGGCGGCGCAGAGCAGCAGCGCGGGGGCGAGCAGAAGCCGCAGCCCGGCCGGGGGCGCCCGGGGCCGGCACCCACCGCCCATGGCGAGAGGCAGCTCCGCCGCGGGCCGCCGCTGCCCGGCCCGGCCCCGCCGCCCCCGCCCCCGCCGCGCCTCCGCCCGCCCCCCGACGGGACGGGGCCGCCTCCGTGCCCCGGTCCCCGCGTCCCCGGTATCGCCGTGCCCACCCCCGGCTCTCCGCGCCCCCCCCCGGTTCCCCCGCCCCGAGCATCTTCGCCGCAGGGACAGCACCCCGGGGGGGCAGCGGGAGGGAGGGGCTGCTGCCCGTGGGGTGGGCGAGGGCAGCACGGGCTGTGGCACCCCCAGCGTGGTGGCACCAAGAGACTGGTGGCACCTGGAGCATGGTGGCACCCCAAGCGTGGTGGCACCCGGAGCACGGTGGCACCCAGAGCCTGGTGGCACCCGGAGCACGGTGGCACCATGAGCCTGGCACCGTGTCTGGCTGCTTGCACTCTCCCGTGCTGGCAGAGGGCCGTGGAGAAGCCCCAGGGCACGTCCCAGGGGTTTTGCCATCACCCCCCGCAGAGCAGCAGCAGCCCCGGGCACCCCAGGGGTGGCCGCGCGTTTCCGCCACCCGCGGTGGAAGCGGCTGCAGCGGGGCGCAGCAGGGCCGAGACAGGAGCCTGCTGAACTGGAAAGTGAAAAGGTGGTGCTGCTGGAACAGCCGACTCCGAATTGCTGCTGGGAAGGAGCACGTGGCTCCACGGCGGCTTCTTGCCGCAGTCGTCCCTCCCGGCGGTGACCTGCCCGTGCTGGGGCTGGCCAGGGACGGGTGGCAGAGGGGCTTGTGAGTGCCCCGTGGGCAAATGCACCAGCCTGACCCGAACGTGAGCTGAGCGTGCCCTCGGTGGGCTCCGGCAGGGTGGAGGTGCTGGCTGCTCCTGGTGAATGTGAGCTGGCACCAAGGGACCGGCACCAAGGGACTGGTTTTGCTGTAACGGTGCAGCTGGAGCTGCGGTGCCGTCAGCACCCTGCCGGACAGCGTGCGTGCCGAGCTCATGCCTTGTTTCTGCTCCCCAAAACGAAATGCGGCCACGCTGCACCAAACCAGCGGGCGCTGTGGGGGCCCTCCCGCTGTGCCCAGCTTGGAGCCCTGGTAGCAAAGTGCTTTGGGCTGAGCCCTGCAGCTCAGCACAGTGGATTTGGAGGCTGTTTCTATGCGCTCCCATCCAGCAGCAGCAGGGCAGCGGTGTTTCCTGCCCCTCTGGCCCCCAGTGGCCCCACGGCACTGCAGCCCTGCGGGCTGGCTCAGGAAGTCGAGTGGTTTACCCCATACAGAGGCTCTTCCCCATCCTGCCAGCTCTGGTGCTGTCCCCCTCCCACATGCCCAGCACCCAGCTGCAGCACGTGTAGGACCCGGCCAAGCCCACGGCCCTGCAGCTGGCCCCACGCTGCCCGCGCTCCGCACGGGACCGGCCGATGCCGACGGCCCCACGTGGCGGTGAGGGAGGCGGCCGGGGCTGGCTGCCCACAGTGTTCACATCTCCCGCTCCCTTCCCTTTCATCAGAATTCAATAATCATTTGCTTGCACAATACGGGAAGCAATTGCAACAGCCCCAGCCCCACTGTCTCGCCAGGACTTTTTACAACCTGTGCCGAGCACAGGCTGTGGGAGGAGAGGCTGCGCCCAGGGCGAGGGATGCTCTGCTTGTCCCATGGCACAAGTGAGAGGTGGGGGGCACCGCAGGGCATCCCAGCTTCTCGTGGGCTACGAGGGAAGAAATGGCAGGGGCAGTGCAGATGTTGGAGGTGGAGCTGGAGCTGGCTGGCAGGTGCACCGACATCACTCCTCCGTGGCCAGGGCGGTTGAAGGGGAAGCGCCAGCGCGGTGGCAGCGGCACGGTGCTGCTGGGACACTGCTGGCATCCACGCTGTGTCACCCAGACAGGGGGGTGGCCCTGGTGGGAAACCAGGGAAATTAAAAGATTTCTTTTGTCCTGAAGAGCCTCATCTTTGAAGAGGTCTGTGCTGGACCCCATGGGCAGGGGGCTCCCCGCCTCGCTGAGGGTGGCTGGGGGTGCCAATGAGGGAGGCACAGGTGGGAGGGACCCCCCGGCTGTGCTGGCCCCGGCACCATGGCCTTACCAGTGTCCCCAGTTTCACTGGTCACAGGGCTGGGAAATGCGTGCGAGTTCCTAAAGTGTACAAACAGCCTGGGGTTTGCACTGGGAAAATAACATCACACACCCCCCCCGGTGACTTCAGAACGGCTGTGGGAGCCTCCGTGGAGCCGGGCGGGAGGCGCAGATGTGGCTGCAGCTGGGCTGAGCTCACAGCTGCATCGGGGCCATGGTGCTGAGCCCTGCCCTGCACCCTGTGGGGAGCGGCGCCGCGGGTCCTGTGCCGTGCCCTCTCCGCGCCCTCTCCATCGCAGCGCCGCAGTGAGAGGGCACGGGCTGTGCGACACAGGCAGCCTGGGGGGGGTTAGGGTCTGGCCAGAGGGTTTCAGCCCCACGCGCTGCTATCTTGAAAACTTATGAGGTGCCCCAGGGGTCTCCCCTCTCCTCCTGTGCCCTCCCTGTGCTGTTTTCTCACTGCTTTTCCACTTTTCTCAGCAGTGGCCAGGGGTCACAGCTTTGCTCCTGTTCCTCACACGCCTTTCTTCCTCCTTTGGGAGGCATCTCCCAAGTTTTGCTTCCTTTTTCTTTAGCCCCCACTCAGGGGGGGCACGACCCTGGCCCCACTCTGTCTTCAGCTCCATCGGGTGCTTCCTGGCCATGTGTCCCCGGGGAGCCGCAGCAGCCCCTCCTGCGGAGCTGGGCCTGGGACACCCCTGGGAGTCGCTGCACGGTGCCCCCACCCCATGTGCGTGTCCCTGGGGCTGGGACCAGGGCCCCCAGCACGGGCTGGCCACGTGTGGAGGCCCAGCGCTGCCGGCTGCGTCCTCCCGTAGGGAGGCAGCAAAACACCGTCTATGGCAGCGCGCAGCCGGCCGAGGAACGCAGGAAGGCTCAGAGCGAAGCTCGTCCCCAGCCCACTGCGTTCCACTTCTGCCCAGGTCTGCAGCGATGTTTTGTCCCCCTGTGCCAGCGGTGGGATGGCAGGACCCCCAAGCCCACAGCTGGCTGGCACCGCAGGACCCCTCCTTTCCCAGCTGCTGCGTGTCCCCAAACCAGCGGCAGTGGGGCAGCGCTGGGAGCCCCTCCTGGAAGGCTGATGTCTGAGGGGGGCAGGCATCAAGACCCCCAGCCCCTGCCGGTCCCCACTGCCCCTCAGCCCCCTGCTCGGGGGTGGCTGTGCCTGGAGGGAGCGTGGCTCCCCCGCAGCCCTGGGAGCATCCCCAGCCTGCCCCGGCGTCGTGCACCCCTCTGAGAGGCGCGCTGGGTGGGGATGTGCCTTGGGAGGCAGACCTGTGCCGAGGCGTCGTGGGACAGAACCGGCCTGGTTCTGCCTCACCCTGGTGGAGGCTGAGGGGACTCGTGCCCAGCAACCCGTGACAGTGCTTGAGGCCGACACGGCGGCACAGTGAGTGCTGATGGCCACAGCCCCCCTTGTGGCACTGCTCCCATCCACCCCACATGAGGCTCAGTGGGATGTGTGGTGTATGAAGCCGGGTGGCAGAAGGACAGCCAGGGGGCACAACCCTCCCTTACATCCAGGCAGGGTCTGTGGTGCCCACGCTGAGCCCAGCCCTCACCTCGCTGCCCAGCCCAGCCCCTCGCCCAGCTCTTCGGGGCATGGTGACAGAGGATCGAGCTCTTCCTCCATCACGGGGAGCTGACGGGCTGTTTGGGGGGCTACAAATCAGAGCTGAAAAGCCCAGGCTGGACAGGCTGTCTGGGAACTCGTAACCTGAGCCCCAGGAAAGAAGGACTCAGGAAAGCGCTTTCAGCAATCATATTCATCATCTTCAGCCCAGGCTCATTAGGCTTGCCGAGCCCAGCCCTGCTGCTGCCAACGCCTCCCGCACGCAGATAGAGCCGCCGGCCCAGACAAATAAATGCTTCCAGCTTCCCGGTGGATGCGGCAGGTCAGGGAGCATCTGATGCCAATTACCTGCGGTGTAGGGTTCCCTGGCCGCTCTCGCCGGCCCCGCACAGCGAGGCTCTCCCACACTCCAGCCCCTGTGCCCAGCAATCCCTGTGGCCTTGGGGGTCCTGGCCCCTGCCCAGCCCTTGTGCTTTGGGGGCCAAGGGGGGAGTTTGGGTCTCCCACCTCTTGCAGGTGGAAGAGCAGCCCTGTGCCACTGGTGGTGGGCTCCTCCGTGATGGGAATGGGGACTGGTGCAGGTGTCGCCCACCCGAGCATTTCAGGGGTCACCCTTCTGTGTGACCGTCCCCACCATGGCTGGAGCATGTGTCCCTGCTGGGGCCTAAATCCCCCAGGTCATAACCGTGGTGGGAGCAGCCACGGGGCCTTGACGAGTGCTGCTGTGAAATGGGAGCAGGCAGTCGTGCTCACACAGCAGCTCTTTGGGGCGCTGCACGTTTCCACTGCTCCGGGCTGCCGTAGGCAGGGATGTCCTTAATGGGCCCAAAGGTCGGCGTCCCCGCCCAGGGCCACGTGGCAGAGGGACCCTGGGCAGGAGCCCGGCACGGATGCGAGTCACTCAGCATCAACGCTGGGGGCCAGGAAATTGCAGCGGACACGAACCTAAATACACCGTGCGTCGCCCCCAGGTAATCAGGGGCTTGGCCAGATTCCGGCTGACAGCTTAAATGCTTTAATTCTTCGGACGCTGCGTTTCAAGGGGGTCCCGTGCGCCGAGAGCTTCTCCCAAACGGTTTTTGTGCTGGAGATTTGTCTGTAATTGGAGGCATGTTTCATTCCCCTGAAACTAGCCAGGTCCCTGCTGGAGGAGGGGCTGCGGGAAGGCAGCAATTTCCCTTATGGAATTATTTACCTGATTAGAGAGTTTATTTTATCAAAATTGCTTCAGAATGGGGCCACTCAGTGTGTCCAGCGCGGGGAGCTCCCTGGTGGGGCTGGCGGCCTGGAGACAGGTAATTTGTGTGGTTAATGGGACTAATCCACCAGGCAATTACACCAATAGATTTCACGGCTGCAAAGTGCTCTGTTCCCATTAATTAAAAATCTGTTAAGAAGATTAGCACTAAAGGTATCAAAAGAAACCCAAGAGTTTCTTTCCCCACCGGCCCCCGAAGGCGAGTGTGGGAGTGCTGGATTGCTCGCATTAGCACAAAAATTATTCTTTCAAAGGTAAGGGCTCCACATCCAAAGTAACTGCTGACAGTTTTCCCTGACTTCCCCACCAAGAGGTCCTTTATGTTTAATTATAGTTTGTTTAAATTAGCCCTGATTGTTCATGGAGTGCTAGTTTAAATATATTCCGAAGGCATTGTTCGCCCTGCCGGGACGTGGGGGGGTTGCCCCTGGCCGAGCCCTGTGCCTGGGGCAGGTGCCCCTGCGCCCAGTGAGGAGAGTGGGGACAGGGGTCCCGTATGGGTGTGGGGATGGGGGCTCCCAAACTGAGCGTCCCCTGCCCAGGCCAGCCCCGATGCAGCAGCAGGAGCCCCACTGGGGCCCAGCCACCGAGCCCGGCCAAGCACCGGGCACTGGGCTGCAGTGGGCATCCCCCCAGCACATGGCGTGCCCGTGCCCCCTGGAGAGCCCCATGCCCCTGGAGTGTCCCGTGCCCCCTGGAGTGTCCCATGCTCCCCCAGAGGTGCCCAGGCAGTACAGCATCACCCACTCCATCGCCCCGCGGTGCCAGCCGCATCGCCCCAGCCCTTCGCTCCCAGGGCCGCTCCTGGCCTTCATCCACAGCCAGACAACAAGTGAAACAAAAGCGAATTCCCCGGCAGCTGAAGGTGCCATTTTTATGGCTTGGCTGAGCAAGGAAGTATTTTTTTGATCTCTTAAAATCCTGAATATTATCTGACAGTTTATCTAGTTTCTCCTCCGTTGTCTTTGCAGCAACGCCAGCTCATTTACATGTGTATTGCGCCTGCCTCCACGGGTGCTGAGGTCAATTGAAACTCAAGAAAGAGGAGAAATTTATGCAAAACTGTTGATTGCATTTGTATGTAATGAAATCATCCAATATTCATCTGACTATAGACTCTAATCTGAAAGGAGAAGTGAAGGACATAAGAGTCACTGGAAAGCAATAATGAGCTTCTGTAGTGATTAAAAAAGCACTTGAGCTTTCTGAAAATCCAGCCAGAAATCGTGTCTAATCAACACGGAATATAGGAGGCAGAGATTACATTGATACATTTTGCAAAGCTCACTGTTGAAAATGTATGCGAGCTGTAAACTCTGACATGCCATCCATGGTCTGTTTTATACAAATCCGGGAGGCACACAATCAGAGCCCGGGCTCATCCCTGGCACAAAGCAATCTTGGTGTCTCTGCTCGATGACTCATAAAGAGTGCAATCACATCTATTTTGAAGAGCAATGTTGTTTTTTAACTGTGTCGAGAGCTTCCAGCTTCCTCGGAGTTTTTCCTGCCTTTCGCTTCCACCCCGCTTTCCCTGCGGCCGCAGCTCTCGGCGTGCGGGTGGCGGGAGGCCGACGGCGCTGCTGCAGCTCCACTGAGCCGTGGCTCAGAGGGGAGCAGAGCCCGGAGCCGCCGTCCTCAACCATCGTGCCGGCACCCACGGTGCTGGGGTAGGGCACAGGCATCTGCCCGGTGCCATGTGCGGGGCTTGATGCCCTCAGAGACCCCACGGAGCTCACCAGCAGCTGGGGCAGGGACAGCAGGGACCCAGTGGATGCCCAGAGCTGTGGCAGGCACTTGGAGGGGAGCCCTGGGGTCAGGTCTTGGGGGTCTGGGCACAGCCCCCCTCACGTCCCACCACCCTCCTGTGAACCCCCCAACGGGGTGCTCGCTGCTGCTGCACCCAAACTGTTTGGTGGCCAAAGCAGCTTGCTGAAATCAGTGCTGTTACACCCAAATATTTTCTGGCTGCGGTCTCTGCTCCTCCTGGGTTATTTGGCGCAGCTGGAGCTCCTTCTCCACCCTCCAACAGCATCAGCTGCAGCTTCTTATCAGCGCTGGGCACAATCCAGCCTCTAGCTAACTGAAGGGTTGCTGCTGGCACTGGTGGAGGAAGCCTTTGCCTTTTTATTTCCACCTTGCGTTGCTGTGTGCAGGAGATGCTGGTGTGGTTGGGGCAGCAGCAGAGCAGATGCTCAGCAGGACCAGCCCGGAGCCACTCCTGTGAGCCCGCTGGATGTGGTGACAGTAAGTGTGGTGTCCCTTGTCTCTTCTCCTGGACTAGCAGTGACCCTGCTGCAGGCTGCCTGCGCTGTGGTAGGCGTGTGGTCGGTGCCATGGTGGTCCTGTGCAGCTGGAAGGTGCCTGGGCTGCAGTTGGTGCTTTGTCTGCTTGTGCCGCTGTTTGAAGGACAGGCGAGTGGTGTGGCTCTAGCTGGTGTGTGCTGTTCCCTCAGGGCTGGGGCAAGGGTGGCTGCTGGTGGCGGAGCACTGGAGGCTGTGGGAGGATATGGGGGCTGCCTCCCTCATTTGGTGCCCTACTGTGTGGTGATCAGCTGAAGCTGCGTGGAGAATGGGTCTCTGTCTCTATTTTCCTGCACTAAATCAACCTCTGCACCTGTGTTGCTGTGCCATTGAGGCCTGCATCTCCCCCCTTGCCTCCTAAAGGCCCCGGGTACCCCACACCAGGGACAGGCGGCCCTGTTCCCAGCAGCATGTGGCTGCTGGCACCTGAGGGAGGCCCAGGGCAGCCATTTTGGATGGTGCTCAGGTGCCTGTGCTGCAGCTCTGGTTTTACCCCCCGCTTTTAATTAACATGGAGTGAGGTGCGACAGGAATAGCAGTGAATACCTGGAGAATTCCCCCATGTAATGGCTCCCTGCAGCTTTGCTGCCAACCCATCACCACTGCCTCGAAGGCTGGGAGGAGGCTGGAGGAGCCCCTGTGCCCTGCCTTCCAAGTGCACATCCCAGCCCCAATGGCCCCAGGCAGGTACAGGGGAAACCCTTCAACCCCAGGCTGCTGCTGGGATGTAGAGGCTGCAACAACAGCAAAAAAGCCCAGTTGATAAATGTCAGAAGAAATACAGTAATCAGCTGAAAGCAATTTACTGAGCCATGTAACCGCCCTGGGCTCGCCATTTTCCTTTATTCATTATCATGGTAAGTGCTTTGGCCAAAATACACAAAGCAGAGAATTGTTGACATGTGGGGCCCTAGCAGAGCAAATCCTTCATCCTCCTCCCCTTCCCACTGTGCACAAACTAACTTTTTGGGAGTTGTTTATTTAAGGACTGCAGAGGCTTGGTGCTCTTTGAACCCAAATGCTTTGGGAGTGGGGCTGTGGTGCTGGCCACCACCTTCCCTCCCTCTTGCCATTGCCTGGGGCTGCTTGCTGCTGTTGGAAAGTACCTGCTGGTAACTAAGGGTTATAGTATGTGCTCAGGACCATGTTATGATTCTACCTCCTCTAACCCTTGGAACGTGGTACAAGCAATGCATGTGGGAAGATGTTGGCTTTGTAGATCCTGTGCTGACTTTCGGTTGTCTTACTCCTGGCAAAAACAGCCACGCTCACAGTATTAATTTCAATTCTCTACCTATGAATCCTAGGGAACTGTAAAGCCACGGTTCCCGCTGGCTGGTGGGTAGCAGGTGGTGCTGAGCTGCCATGTACCCTCCAGGAGCAGCCGGTGGCCAGGCCATAGGTAGCTGTGCTGACTCAGCTGCTCCTCTGGGAGGGGTGAACTCACTTTTGCTTTATTTTAAGCAAGAATAAATGACAAGGGTCACAACAGGAGAGTGTCAAGTTCCTCCTGCATGTGGTGCTTGCTTCCACCAGCCCTAGGCTGACTGCTGCTAGAAACAAAAGCAGGCTGGGGTGCAAGGCGATTCCACAGCCCTGCAGAGGGTAGGGCGTGCAGGAAACAGGGCAGCAAGGAGGTGACATGTCTGGTGGTGTGAGCTTCACCCACTCCTGCTGAATCGATGCCTGAAGCAGAGGGCAGTCTTACCTCCTGGGTCTCAGCTTCTGCTGTGGGAATCCTTCTAACAGCCTCCAGTCCTCCTCAGTATTATTTTATTTTTAATCTTACTTCACCCAATTCAGCTGATGCCTGAATGAAGAACAGCAAGGAGAGTTTCCCCCTTCCCTTCAGCACAGTCCAGGTTCAGGAATCCCAGCGGCCAAGGGATCCCAAAACCCAGATCTGCTCTGGAGGTCTGGGAGAGCCGTCCCTGCCCATCACCTGAGTCTGCCTGACTCCAGGCAGGGATGGCCAGTGGGGTATGTGGCAGTCTGTTCTTGCTTGTGGGGGGAGAGTATGTCGATACGGATGACACTTATCCAAGCAGCTCCTTGGTTTTTGCTGCCAGCAGTTTGTCCATCTCTGCTGCAGCGTTGTCTGCCATTTGCTGGATCTGTGGCAACACAGCACAAGCCTGAGTCACGTACTAGGTAATGTCACAGTTTAAAGGAAATGATCAGACCATTTCCTGAAAGAAAGCCTAAAGCCCTCAAAATCCAAATAGTGCTTGGGCAATAGCTGGCTCTTCCTAGAGCTCACAGCTGCCCTGGGTGAGTCTTTGCCAGTGTTACATCCACACAGCGATAACAGGGATCAGTCAAAGGCTCTGAAAAGAAAGCTCACATGGACTGTCTATGCAGCTCCTACTTACTGCCGATAGAGACTTGGATGCTGGCGTACAGCATGGTGAGGGATCTGGGGACTTCCCCATCAGTGCTCTGCTGTTTCAGTTGGACCTGCTCAGCACCCAAAGATGTCTGCACGTGCAAATGCCCTGTATCTAATTTATACTTGCTGCAATCCTTGCTCTCCTTTCCAAGGCTCCTGGCAAAAATATTGGCTGTGCTTCACAAGTTACTTGGCCAAATCCTTATTTACTTCAGGGAAAGGCAGAGTTAGAGACCAGCTGGTGTCAGCACCAGAGCAGAGAGGGCTTATCTCTGCAACCTTCTATTATTAGAACAGACCAGGTCACAGCAGGAGCACAGCCTTAGCACCAAGAATTCACACATCAAGTAACAAGTCTGTTTATTTCTTGTAAAAAAGAAAATTCTTGTAAACTGTACATTTCTTTTCCTTGTATAAGAAATTTCTTGTAAAAAGAAGTAAACAGCTATTGCTAAAGACCTGTTCATTGATCATGGTAACATGGGATGGACAAGACAACAGTTCCAAAATGGGCATGTGTGTATTTGAGTGAGTGAAGGGTGCATGTGCAGAGAAAGGTAGGAGCCTCTGGGGGTTTTGTGTACTACTTTTATAGGACTAATTAAGATGCACTCAATTCCAAGGCATATGAGTATACGACCTTTCCTCATGCTGAAAAATTTGGGTACAAGTGAAAATTAGACTTGAGATGCTACCTCTGTAAATGCAGAAAACCATCTGTGTGCTGTGGGACAACTGCTTCCCAACAGGATTCAGTTACAATAGCATGGCCATTTTTCCTGCTTGCACAAACGCTCTGTATATCAATGTTTATTTTTTGAGCGCACAGAGAACAGTTCTGAAGCATTTGCAACGTATCTAACTTTAGAGTTTTCTGAAGCATTTGCAACGTATCTAACTTTAGCTGTTAATAAACAAACAGCTAAAAAGTAATGGCCTGCCTTCAGAGGCATCAATTCAGCAAAACACTTATGCTTGTGCCTGAGTTTTTGCCCAAGTAATTGACTTTAGTGACATCTGCTCTTAGGGAATTAGGCGTGTGCTTAAGTATTTTCCTGAATCAGAGCCAAAAATCTCCTAACAGAGAACCTTGCTAGCCTTTTCGTTAACAACAAACTGGAGCAATCCTCATTAATGCCAGCTGTTTTCTCATGTCCAGGCACTGCGTAAGTGGTGGTAAAACTTTGGGTAGCTTTGCTCCCAAGATCAGCTGGTTTGTGTATAATCCCTTGGACTACAAAAGCTTTCGGGGAAAATGTTTTTTCCTGTTTCAGCTTATGGTTCATACCATAAATTTGGCTTTGAGATTCAAGCCTGAAATCTCACAAAGAAAAAGCAAATACAACAGTTGTCTACTCCTCCAAAAATTCAACCCAGGGTTACTTCTTTTCCAGCCAGGTTCTCAGTGCTGGAGGTTTGTCAGCAAGCTCTGGCATAAACGCTCACTGTGTTCACACTACTAAGCTGTGAAACGTGATATGCTAGAAGGAAAAAAAATTACCTGCTTTTCTAGCAGCCAGATGGTATCTTCAGACACTTTGCTCTTGAACTTCTTTACCTGGTTCATGCTTTTGCTTCGCACCTTTCTCAAGGCGTCTTTGGATTTGTTGGTGGACTGTTTGGCAAGCTTGGCCAGGCTCTCCCTGTGCTCTCTGGTGACCCTATCAACGAAGAAGGAAAGAAAAGTGTAATGTGTAGCACAGCCAGATTTATCTCCTGCAATTGGCAGACTGGACTCTGGGTAAAGACAGCGGCCATCTCTGCTGTGGTACCTCTCGGACAGCTCCACAGCCTCCTATGGGGCTGAGGCAGGCCTGCCATGTGGCGCTGTGCAGGTGTTACGATGGTGCTGGCTCTGTGCGAGGCCTCGCATCGCAATGGCGCTGCCCAGGGCGTGCTTTTATCCTGTTTGGTCACCCTGAGCCAGCTCAGCTACCTCTGCACATCTGCCATGGCAACACATCTCGGCACAGAGAGTCTCGAGCCTAGAACAGAAAGTTCCCAGCACAGCTCTAAGCTGAGGGACTTGGACCGAATCTCACTTGTTTTATGGTGGTTGCTGCAGTGCCTGAAAGTCATGCTGAAATGTTTAATTTCTTTTTTCTGCTGCCAAAGCATCTGTGGGGAAGAGGGAAAATCCAGCTCCAGACCTGAGACAGAGCTGAGAAGTGTAATTTCCCTGCAAAGCTGAGAGGAAACCTCCATCCATTCCTGAAACTCAGAGTGGTCTCCCTGCAATGGAAGAGGCTGAATCATGTATCTGGAACCTATAGAGCTTGTATTTCACTTGACCTTATTCCAGCTCATCATGACAAGGCATCTCCACTGAGACCACATGTAACACCCTGTCTGACAAGGAGGTGACAGCAGAAATGGCTCTGTGAGGGCGTACAGCTGCAGGTGACGTGGCACAGATCTCCAGCTCTCCCCTGACACGGCGCCACTCACTCTGTGCTGCCACAAGAAAACTTTCAACTTTCCATCCCAAACTGAAAACCAAAGATGATGAGGGAGCCTGAACACAACGTGGGATTGGCTGATGTGTCACCTTAGCTGCAGTAATGTTCCAGCACCTACAGCTGATCACTGTCAGCATCAACTGTTAGTGCTTAACAATAATATTGTAATTATTTTCATGGCTATTGCGGTTTCCACATCACCTTGAGAATAAACGTAGTGCTCTCACTGAGACTTGCTAGGCAGAGAGCTCCCGTCTGCTCGTGGAAGATATTGCAAAATAAACATTTCACGTGAATATTTAGAAATTGGCTGCAACAGCCTGGGTCACCAAAACACTGAGGCCAAGACTCTTCCTGCAAAGAAGTCAGGAAACGTGGGGCGAGGGCTCCCGCAGCAGCGCCAGCTCTGCCCCCTCGCGGGTATTGCTTACGGGGAGGTTGTCAGCGTGCATCGGCCTGCGCCTCTCAGAGCTTGCTGCAGCCCTGCGCGTCGCGCTGGCTTTGGCACCGTCCTGCAGCAGATGTTTGCTGGGGCTCCGACTGCTGCTGCTCAGCACCGCCGGCTGTTTTTACTTTGAGGTACAGGAGGGAATACGCTTTCCCGAACTGATCAGCGACTGCAGGGATTTGGTATCCCTGGAAAGGCTGACAGACGTTGAGCTGAGACCCAGCTGCGGCACTGTTGTGCCCCCTCACGCCCAAGGGACACCCTGGGGACAGCGGTGTGGCCCCGCTGCTGAGGGGGGCAACCAGCGTGCAGACGGCGAGGGGCTTCTGGGCAGCACAGGCTGGGGCTGGGACTCGAAGGCCTAATTAGAAGCGAGCGGGGTTACTCGTGGTTTCCTACGCATCCCAACGCCGATGCCTTTAGGGCTTCTCTTGTTCAAAATCCCAAGCCAGAGGTCCTGCGGCACATGCAAAGCCAGCTCATAAACAGAGGTCTGGGTGAGGTCAGGTTCTCACAGCTTTCTGAGGGGGCAGGGAGGGAAAAAAATAAAATAAAATCCATGGCTGCTAAACCGGGAGGAGGGAGCTGGAAACCTCTGCTCCCTGCTGGGCGGTGGGGTGAGCTGGTCCATGAGGACTGCCTCAGCCGGGGGAGGCCGAGTTTGCCCTTTGCTATTCACCTCCCTGCTCGCTTCGGCTTGTGCGTGTGCGAATTGTGCTGAGGGTATCACTCGCCTGCTTGGGGCTGCCGAGCGTCTAAGGAAATGTTTTTGTTTATGCAGGGCTGCCAGATTTCCTATGCTTCTTGGCACAGGGTCACAGCTTTCGTGCCTCCTTGTCTGTCTTTATTAACACCAATTTCTTTTTATCACTGCGCAGTGCTGTGGAGTTTCTCAGGGGTTTTACGTTCCAACCAGACCATATGTAAATTCTCAGCAATGCTACCACCGATGCCAGAAACGGACGCTTCTTCAGTCAGATGCTGTTTCTGGTTAAGGAATCCATCAACATGAGCCAGGCCCATGGTTTTTAAGGACAGTTGTTTATTCCTGTACCCAGATCTGGGACTCTTAAGCTGTCTAGTAACTGTTGCAGCTGCTTCCTCTTTAATCCCCCAAAAGCATGAAGCAAACCTGGGGAAGGGGTGCCAGAAGAGGGGTGCAAGGACAAGGTTCCCATCCAGGGGCAGCTGTAGCATCTTGTCAGGTAAAGTAGCAGGGTTCAAACCCTGTGGGGTTTCCAGGGACAATCCTGCCCTGCCAGGATCATGACAGAGCCTGGTGACTGCACACCAGCGTGTTCAGAAACGCACCCTACACCACGGGTAACATCTCTTCTGTTTTGCTTCAGTCAGCAACCAGTGGTTTAAGCACTGCAGCACTTGGATGCTCCTTTCCCAGCATATGGCATGAGCACACCCACAGTGAAAACAATGCAGGCCACATCTCATCTCCAACACAAGGCGTTTATGCGGGTAAGAATAATTTCTGTATCTTAAATGCTAGGAATTTCCTGTGAATGAGAGGGATCAGTTCAAGGAAAGTAGGCTTAACTAGATACTCTGCATGCATAATTGCAGATAAACATAGGGTGCAAAATATATTATTCAACAAAAGCATGAAAGAGACCTATTATGACGAGCGATCTGGAGCAACGCAGCTCAAACAGCTTTGTTTTCTTCAAATGAAATTTCTCAAGTCCTTTCTCCCCATAGTAGGTATCTTTGCATATTTCTTAAAGGGCAAAGGAAAATAAAAGCTCACAATGAGTCATTAAACTTTCAAATGAGTCATCTGGCTTTCAGTAAAGCATGTGTAAAAATATTACTAATTTACAAACAATATCCAGTGTAACACAATGGGTCCAAAAAAGATGAATCTAAAAATGAGGCAATACCATAAAAGACACAAGGTCAGGTCAAATTCGGCCACGAGATCGACCAATACAAATGTTCCCATGGCTGTGTTTTTTTTTCTTTTTTAAACCCTCAGAGAATAATTTTTATACAAATAAATATTGCCTATGCAGTGCTAGCAACACAAACAGGCTAATACCTTAGGGAGTAGAGGGGATCCTAGCAGGAAGCAGAAATAAACACCAACAAAACGGTGTATTTTTAAAACTAGCATATGTTTAAACTGCAATGCAAAAACTTACCTAATAGAATAAATACTGAAAAGTAAATTTCATTTTTAAATGCTCAGTTGAAACAATCTCAAGCCCTGATGTGTAGCTGCACATATGAGGCAAAATATAACGCATAGGTGTCCACCCAATAAGTCTGATTAAAAAGTGTTTTAGTAACAGGCAAAGATTGCTCATGTTTGATTTACTTTTAATGTCTCCCCTCATGAAAGTATCACTTTTTGCAGAAACACTGTCTCTTCATTGTTTTGCCTGTTTTGCACACCTGCTCTAATTTTGGTGATTTCACTGCCTCCATATGTTGTATGTTCTTTGCAAATATTTTTAGAGAGTTGAGAAAATTAAATATTTTGGGAAAAATAGAAAAAATCAATTCAGAGATATAATATTAAAGAGTAGTCTCTGGCAGAACCTGCTTATTTTTCTTCCATTTGCATTAGAAGGCTTTAAAGATTGAAACCGTCTGCTTGTCTTCTTGGTAAGTGGATGAAACTCTGACAGATTCAGTTGTGTCAATAGAGTGGGTCAGAAAATGGAACTAGAGGAGCCCACGAGGGCAGACCTGCAAGGCAAGTTTTCCAAGCTGAAAATCAATTTAACTTAGGACTCCCTGGGCTGCCGATTGTCCAGGAAGAAAGGGACCAAGCACAGCAACCCTTATGCACCAGAGGAACAAGGGAGCATGTTAGACAGATCTTTCTTGAGGAGAGAAAACCTGGTTTTGATCCACGACACCACAAAAGAAAGTGACAGAACGTACATATTTGTTTGAAAAACAATATTTTTTTAAAGATCGAGATTTGTAGTTTTGGAGTTTCCTCCCCTGCAATTCATATTCAAGGATGACCCAAGTGCCCATTAACAATCAAACCACTGTGCAGCAACCCGGGAGCCTCAGCAATTATGAAGATAATGGTGCCCTCCTCCTCTGCCTCCTCTCCTGAGGAATGGGGGAAGGGCAGAGAGCACAGGGGAAAAAGAAAATCAGCAAATAGAATGATAATGTCATTCCCTTTCACCGACAGCAACAGAAAGCTGCAATTAGACTTCTCTTGAATTTTATCTAGCATTTTGATCAGAGAATTTCTAAAGTAGATCTAAGGCACGAGAAATACTCAGTTCATCTTTACTTAGCAGTCACCTGCTCCTAAAACGCAGCGCACACGTGCAGGGTTTGTGCGAGCAGCTGGGCGTGCAGCCATCCCTTTGTGGGAGCTGTTCACGGCACCCCAGGACCACGTAACCCCGGGATGGCAGATCACACAGCGGGGGCTTTGTGCCTCTGCGTCTGACCGGGGCGTTTTGAGGGCTCCGTCACTGCAGGGTCTGAACACCCACAGGTGCAAGGGCCACCCTGGTTCCAGGAATTGCACGTGGGTGAGCTTGCCCTCTGAAGGGCCCTCGCTGCAGCCCTCCGCGTTACCTTACGCGAGGGTGAACTTGGGCAGCCGTGGGCACTTACTTCGGAATTGGCACCCGAATTAGCGTCCCATCCACTTCCGGGTTCAGGTTCATTCCGCTCTCCCTTATAGCCTTCATAGCTGCAGCTGTGCTCTGTAAAACAGATCAAAAGGTAAAGAGAATTAGGAAATAATCATTCCCATATGCCAGAACTCTGTCAATAGTTGGCAATCCATCTCCACAGAACATGGAAACATTTACTTCTGTTACCAGTAAGATCAGGAAGTTACATTGGTGCGGAGAGCTTTGATCAAACTGAATGGGAAACTATGGCTGCGCTCGGTATCGGGGTAGGAAGGGCACAAAGGGGGAGAGGGGAAGGGAAGCAACAACAAAAGAAAACTGTTTTGCTTCTTTGAAACTATTTGAATGGTTTGAGGCAATGCAGAGTGAAACCGCAACAAATTCCCTAGGCATAGCCTGACTGTGGCAAAGGAGATGAAAGATTCTGAGCATTTAAAAATTCCAGTAGAGTGTTTTCCACTAGAAATCACACAGTGCCAATTTAAAAAAGTTAACTAACTTAACCACTTCAGCACTACAACCTAACCACATTACATCAGTAGCAGTTGGCTGAGAACGGAGCCTGTGCCCAGCTCTATGTTTATTTTACAGCTTATTACTTAGGATTAAGTTTTCAAAACTCCATCACTGCTGACTGACGCTGCTCTGCTTAAAAGGTGAGGTGTGCAGGTTTGCTTGGGAACTATAAAGTGATTAAAATGCTTCCTTCCCCATTTTAGAGCGCTGGTGAACTTTCACACAGCATCAAACGTTATGGTTAAATCACAGTTTTGCTGGGAACTCCCACAGTGCTCTGCCAGTTTTTCGTTCTTTGACATTGACAATAACAAGACCGAACTAGTCTATTCCTTTGGCACTAGTGTGGCATTTCCTACAAGGAGCATTGCTATTTCTGATATTCTTTCCCATTGTTAACTTTAGCTCCAGGCTGCTACAGTAGACCACGTTTATGAAGTTCAGTTTCTATCAACCGAGGCACAAAGTAAAGCTCTGCATATTCATTTAGCTCTGCAATGCATGATGTCACTGAATGAAATTAATGCTGGGCCAGTGTTCTGTAAAACACAATGGCCATACTCTAAAACACAAATAGTGCAGAGAAAACATAAAGATTTCAGCATGTTAGGACTGTAACGTATTCTATGCACAGCGCATGCTCTGTAGGAAGAGAAAGCTCACTAGAAGTTGTATTGTTTAACATACATTCTAGAGGAGATAGGATGGGGACAATATTTTCACTATTTCTATCGCAGCACATAAAATAGCCGTAGTTAAAAGACGTGGTCTTGTTTGTTTTTGTAACTCTTGGGCAAATGAGATTTGGCCCTGTAAGTCCTCTTCTATAATTATTTTCTTTTCCAGACTCTTCAGGGATTTTTATTTGCTTTTCAGTGCTATAAAGTATTGCCTATATTCTATAAATAATGACATCACATGAAAGTGAGTGTAACGTTATTAAGCAGTTCAGCCTATTCATGGAACAGTTGTGGTATAAAATATTGCATTGAGAGAAATAGTTACAGCTCTAGTTCAAATGAAAAATGGTCCTTTGGCTTGGAAAGCAAATGTAGGCAATGGTATACGCAACGATATTGATATCTTGATCTCCTGCCTGGACAGAGGCTGCATCATGGCACGGCTCCTCCGGCCCTCTCAGCTCCAGCACTCTGAGGGACCTCGCTGCACTCACTGATGAGGGGCCTTCAGTCTTCGAAGTCATTATATGTGCTGGATACACTTTAAGAAACACTTAGGCATCAAGTGCCTTATGCTGACCTCCTCTGAGACTTTGCTGACTTAATTAATTGGGGAAAGCCTTTGCAAAATAAATAGAGATAAGCTTTGGCAAGCCTCCAGACCCGGAGCGGGATGAATAGCTAACCTTGCGGTCGCTGCTGCTCGCATCTGCAGGTCGATCTGCAGGAGCCCGCTGTGTGGGACCACTAATGCCTGATCCTGAGGTGTGATTCGTACTTGCTGCCTAATTTGGAGGCAAGCCTAAGCCTCCTGCAGAAGGCTAAGGGAAACTAACCCTAATTTAGGGGTTCTGATCTGAAGGTGCTGTTGATGGAGGAGCTCACTAACTACAGCAGGGCCTGTGTTAGGCCTTGTTCCTGTTAGCCCAGGCCCAGCTCAGAGGCAACATCAGCAGCTGCTTTCCATGAGCTTCCAGGGGGTGCCCTCAGCCTCTGTGCTCAGTAAAGCAAGCTTTACAGGAGTTCGATGGTGCCCCCAGCACAAGTACAGACTATTCCAACTGCACTTATGGTTCGGCGCATGGCCATGTCTCCTCAAGGCGCTGCGCTGATATAAAACGTCAGGGCAGATCCAGCACCACTCCCACATGTGGAGATCAGGTCAACCAAAGGAGGACATGTGCACTCAACTACTGGGTGCAGAAAAAGCAGGGGAAGCAGGGACCTGGCAGGGCACAGTGTGTGCAGGTGTCCTGCCAGCACTGCAGCGCCCTAACTTACAGATGCAGCTGACAGCAACCTAACCCCCAAAGCAAACTGACCGGTCAGTGGCGTGCTCTGGGTATGAGCCTGAGGGCCCTCACGGCCTGATGTGCAGCACACCACTCCTGTCTGAACCCAGTGCCGCCACACGTGGGAGGTGCTCTGCTCCAGACGGTGCTGGAGAGTCACTCGCCCCGCACAGCATGCAGTCAGCAGCAAAATACGGCTTCTGTTTTGTGTCAGACAAGAAGCGATACTCAGTGCAGTCAGAGCTCTCCGACCCTGTCCGATTTGATTGATTTTGTCCAATTGTTTCTTTGCTCGGTATCAACCTGTTTGTTCTGTCAGTGATTACCTCCCTTTGCCATGCCTTCAGTAACGTGTCCTTACCTCTGGAAAATTGGTCATGTTCACTATGATGAGCTGAGGTGACTTCAGTGAGATTTGCCCAAGCTGGTTCAGCGGAAACTTCCCATCTTTCGTCACGACAATTATGTGATCGAGGGCCCCTCAAAAGAAGCAAACACACGGGAATTTCAGTACGATACAGCACTTCAGGATGATGCTGTTGTAAAACATGAACAGAGTGTCCCAGTTTCCTTATGTTGTGCAAAATATAGAAGTTACAAAAGAAATTATACATTTTTTCAGACTTCAGGTGCTGTTTATATTTATGCATCGCCTGCGATATTTGCAAGTTAATTATTTTAACATTGCTGTAGAGCACAAAAACGTGAAAGCAAAACTCACTTGTTTTTGTTAGTAGAATAGGAAAACTAAACAGATTGCGAAGAATAAAAGGAAATAAATATTTTTTGATTCTTCAAATTTAAACATTAAAATGTTATTACAAAGATCTAGAAAATGATTGTCTTTAACTTAGCAACGTTCCCTTAAACCCCTCATTTTTTCCAAGTCCCAAGAGGAGGTGCTATACACTGCCTAATTTAAAGTATTCAGTTTCTCCCTGAGCTACTCTTAATCTGCTCTCTTGTTTCTGCTGCAAAATGTTAACAGGCCAAAAGGCACATGGGACAAGAGGTACTTTATCAGTGCAATTAAAAAAATACCTACGGTTAAAATAAATAGTTAAGAGACTGAGCTACACTTTCCAACTCCATTAAAAACTGAAGTGCCCCTGCCAGAGCAGGGGTGGTGAATGATTCAAATTTGGTCATTGTTTAATGTTAAATTTTATCCCTGAAACTTGATACTACTTACAAATACATATGTTCAGAGTGTTAGTAACTGTAGCTTAGTCAAATATATTCACGTTTCTTCCTGAAACACAAAATTCAGTAAGTGAATAAGGCTTGTAAAGGTCAGTAACCACAAAGATGCATAGCAAAAAAAAAAGTTTGTATATGCCAGACACCAGCCTGATGGCAATTTCCAAAAGGCTAATTTAATGGCAATTGGATTTTTCCTGCCCTACTGCACCATTAGCTGACAACCTGCTTCTCATCACATCTGCAAACAGTTCAGTTAGACACTTTTGACATCTCCCACTTAGAAAAGCTATTTCCAGGAAGCTATTAACAAAAATAGATTCTTCCTGGTCAAGCTCAGGGTGAAGAGAGCCTTTAGTTGGGGATGTCAAGGTTGTAGTAATCGGGTGCCCAGTGAATAACTCAATAAAAAGAAAATCAATTTTGAAAAAAACAGACTTCTCTGTTACTAGGATGGGTATCCTTCCTTACAGGCAACAGAGCATCGTACAAGAAATTTACCAACCTGGCGAGGTTCTAACGCTGACATTTCTGTTGAAATCTTCTTTCAGAGCTTCTACCACTGCCTGCATGTCTTCATTGGTTTCCTCCAAATTGATAATATCTTCAACTAAGGCAGCATTGATATTCACTTTGGCTTGGGTCTGCCCTTTACCTTTAGCTGCAGATTACACAAAAAATAATTTCTGTTTCTGAGAACACTTGGTGGTTGTATTAGAAAGTAGAAAGAAGACGTTACGACCACTGTTAGATTCAGAGTTGAGTCCAAGATAAACTGATATTCTTAAATGGGTAAATAGCCCAGCACTTGAGCACAGTGCCGAGATATTTTTGAATGCCGCTGTGTGCACGAACTCTAACTCCACAGCCTGGATGGTGTCGATGGCTACTAGCTGCTGCAGTGACAGCTCCGTGCAGCACTCCTCCCTGAGGAAGGACTAAAGACTCCTGTACCCTGCAGTGCACTCGGGAAAACTAGCTCCTCCAGGGCAGTGTTCTGCCTAAGTTGGAGTGATCCTGGTACAGGAGAGAAAAGGAGTAAGAAGTTCTGCTTTCAGCAGTATCTGGCAACACCTCCAGGGGTTGCAGACCCGGCCAGAATGGCTGCCTGTACCTTTTTTGGTGGCCAGCTGCTGGGTCAGCATCACCTGGCGGACACACTGCCTGTAGCCCTCCAGCAGCGGGGCCGGGCAGCCTGCAGCAGCCTGTGGCAGCCTCCTAATCATGACCAACGGGGAACAATACAGCAGGGAGTGCAGGTGCCGAAAGCATCTCAGTGCCATGGCCATCATTTACAGCTCGCCTTCAGCTCACCTGGAAAGAGGAAAGAGGGTGAGGTGCTCAGCTCACTGAGCAGAAACGGCTTCAAGCCTTGGCTGTGCGTGTCAGGGCACGGTGACAGCTCGGCAGTGACAGCTGAGTGGTGACAGCTGAGTGGTGACATCTGAGCGCCGCAGGCTGCTCCCGGTGCCCCTGCAGCTGCATGGCTCAGGCCCAGGGACACGGCGCTGTCCCGGCCACCTAAAGGGCACAGCTCGGGGAGCCACAGCTGGGGGACGGCGTGCTTGTGGAAACTTTGGCTTCCATCCTACCAGCTCTGAGGCTGAAAGGCATTATTATTTTAAAGCATTTATTTCAGACCGTTTACTGCGGGGAGCTCTGAGGTGTGATCGCAGCACAAGGGCAGGCTGGGGCTCGGAGGTCCGAGCTGCGAAAGCGCGGAAGGGGAAGCAGGTGGAAGCCCGGGTGGGCTGGGCTGGGCTGGGCTGGGCTGGGCAGGGCAGGGCAGGACTGGGCTGAGCTGAGCAGGGCCGTGCGGAGCTGAGCAGGGCGTGCAGTGCGGTGCTGAGCCTGGCCGGGCCGGGCCGTGCAGGGCCGTGCAATGCAGAGCAGAGCAGTGCCGAGCCGCGCCCCGCCGCCCGGGACGCGCCACCCGCAGCGGACGAACCCCGCCCGCTGCCCCGCGTCCCCCAAGCCCCGCCCCCGACCACGCCCCTACCCGTGACCACGCCCACCCCCGTAGCCCCTCCCCCCCCGCGACCTCGCCCCTGCTGCCCACGCCCCACGCGGCCCCGCCCCCTCGCGTAGCCCCGCCCCTTCTTCTGGCCCCGCCCCTCCCGGCCCGTTCCCCTCGCCCCTCCCCTCCTCGCCCCCCCCCCCCCCCTTCCCGTTAGGGCCGTGCCGGGAGCCCCGGGCGGGGGCTGGGGGGCTCCGGCCGCCGCCGCCTCCCCGCTCACCGTCGCCGGGCCCCGCGCGCTGCGCTGACGTCACGGCCCCGCGCCGCCTGCGTCACCGCCGGGCGCCGAGGGCGGGGCGAGGCCTGCGCGGGGCCGGGGCGGCGGGGGGGGGGGGGGTGATGGTGGGGGCCGGTCCCGGTCCGCCCCGTGCCGCCATGGAGCCGGGCCGCCAGGCGCTGCCGCTGGAGAACGCGTCCATCCTGTGCGAGGGCGCCCTGCAGGACGGGCACCGCCTCTGGATCGGAAACCTCGACCCCAAGATCACCGAGTGAGTGCCGCGGGCGGCGCCGCTGCCACCCCCGCACCCCCCGGTGACACCTCCGGTGCTACCCCCAGCCCCCCTCGAGCCCCCCCGGTGTCCCCGTTCCCCCTCCTGGCCACCGCCCTCCCCCCCCGGCGCCGCCCCCGTTACCCCCCCCGGCGCCGCCCCCGTTATCCCCCCGGCGCCGCCCCCGTTACCCCCCGTTCCCCGGTACCCCCCCCCGGTACCCCCCATTCCCCGGTAAGCCCCTCCCGCTACCCCCCTGTAGCGGCCGAGCCCCTCCCGGCCGCCCGTGAGGGCCTGGGGGCTGCGCTGAGCCACGGTCCCGGGGGGCACCGGGAGGTCCGGGGGTGGGAGCGGGGCCCTCCCCGTCCTCCCGCCGAGCACCGGAGCCGAGGCCGCGGTTGCCGCCCGGTGTTCGGGCGTTGTGCCGGGGCTCGGCTCGGTCCCGCCGGAACCCCGCGGACCGGTGCGTCCCTGCCCGGCCGCTGGCCGTCCCGCTGCCGCCCGCGCAGGCCGAGCCCCGTCCCCGGGGGGCAGCCTCCGAGCTGAGGGGACGCGGCGGGTGCCGTGGCGGAGCAGGGGGTGTACGCGGCTTAAGCCCCTCAGCGCCTGCCCGGCCGCCGGCCGTGCTCTTCCAGACTCTTTCGGCCTACGTCGCTCCTCTGGGCGAGGCCAGGCACCTTCACAGCTTCACAGGCAAAACGTCCCGCTTACGGAGCGAGTGGGACGAGTCGCGTGGGTCTCAGCCCGCTGCTCGCACCTCCGGCAGCACCGTGGCTGCAGGGCGGCGTTCCCCGTGTCCTGAAATCCGGAGCGCTCCCGCGCTGCTCGCCGCTTGTTGCCTGCCGCGGGGTTTACAGTTCTGGCTCCAGACCCGCATCTTTTGCTTTTGCTTTAAAAGCGGCTATGCCCTTCTGAAAATGGCATCGTAATCTCCGTTTCCTTGTGGAGTAAAGAGAGGAAGTTCCTTTTAACACGTTGTCAGCACGGAGAAGAAAGAATGTTTGTGTCAGTTCTGCAAATGCTTATAAATCGCCCTGACCCTTGCTTTCTTGTTCTGAGGCTTTACACCCCTGCCTGTGCTTGCTCACCTGAATTATCCCCGTTGAGCCAACTAATCGCGTGGCTGAAAACACGCACCTGAACGCTAAATAGATCTTTCTTCGTTTGCTGCTTTTATCTGATTTTAGAGGGTTGCCCTGCAATTTCTATGTTAGATTCCCTTAAGATGGAGTAAAGTTGATGGGGTTGTTAGTAGGGCTAATAATTGGTTGTGGCTTCCTCGAGCAGAAATGAGTTCAGAAAGTCTTGAATTAATCCAAGACTTCCGCTTAGCGAGCAACCTATAGCTGCAATCATGCACTGGGGAGTTAATAGGTAACGTACACATTTGAGCACAAGCTGTGGTAGTAGGAATTTATAAACGTAGGGCTGCCTGCAAATTACAGCCTGCAAGCTGATGGCTTTCGGGAGGTTTTTGCACGTACCGAGCAACTGTGACTCCAACGGGAGGCTCGGAGGGGGTCGAGCACTGATGCCCCATACGTGGTGGGGTTTGGGGCGCCTTCTGGTGGGCTTCCGTACTGGTAACGGTTATTGGGGGGCTTCTTCTAGGTGGTCAGGTTCTGGGTTTGGTGTCACTGAGCAAGGAAGCCGTAGGGTTCCCTCATCATTGTGGTAAGTGTTGTCTGGTGCAGGGTTTGTCCCCCGCTGGGGCAGGAGGTGCTTTGTGCCACAGCCCTGTGTTCACAGCACTGCCTGGTGGTCCTAGCCTGTGGAAACAGCCCTTGTGTTACGCGTCCCGTGTCGCAAATGGAGTGGAAACTGCCTCCTCTGCCAGTTCTTGTCTGCAAAGCCTTCAGAGACTCATATTTTGTGTGTCCAAATGCTGCATTTTCCAGTGCTGCAGCTACACATATGCTGTCTGGTCTCCAGTAGCCTTTGAATGACCATTAATTGCCTGCAGGTATGAAGTCGTGTGTGTCCAACTTCCTCAGCTGCTCTGCCGCTGTGTCTGGGGTCCCATCTTGATGAGTCCTCACCTCGAAAACAATGTGTGCATGAGTTGTTGTTGCAGACTCCTCCTGGCTCCCCAGTGGGGCAGAATTCCTCGCAATAATAGGTTTAGCATGTGGCCCGGGTACCTTCGCGGCATCCTTGGGACGGCATTGTTCAGAGGAAGCCTTGTCGGTGTTTGAATAGCACTCGGGGTGCCAGGAGGAAGGCTGGAGGAAAAGGAAACGGGGGAGCTGCTGGTTTGTCTCGCGTTCACATCAGATGAGAGGAAGTTGGAAACTGGGGCTGGCCGTGGTGCTCCGCGGGGCCGCATCTGGTGCGAGCAGCTCTGAGGCTCTGGGTAGCCTGGGTCGCTGCCATAATAATGCTTCTAACGCGGTCACGCTTTTTTTTTTTTTTTTTTTTTAACACTTGGGTTTTCCACGACAGGTCTCCCTTGAATACTGAAGTCGTTCTTCGCTGGAGATGAGTCAAAACTGCTGTTAATGCCTCGCTGTGTTAACACCGGCTTGTAGTCACAGCCTGAAACTTTTGGTTGCACACAACTTGAGGTTCTGAGCAGTTCCTTGTAGTGTAGATTGACTCCAGTGGTAAAAATTGTGTGTCTGGTTTGAAATCCGTGTTTGTATCATCTAAGATTTAAAGCTTGTAAATTAAATGGACTATGTAGGTCGTTCCAGGCTCTTCTAATAAAACGTATTTTAAAGGAATGACTTCTGCTTTGCTGCCAAGAAAGCAGAAGTAAATGCTGTTATTTGAGTGCAGAGGTGCACGGGGGACAGCCACCACCACAAGGTAGCTGCAGGGGTTTCCCTCTTGCTGAACAGAATGCAGAGAGGAGCCTCGCTGCCTGTCCCATGGCTGTCATTGCAAAAAGGCGAACAGCATCCCGCTAGTAAAGACTTCATTTCCATACTGCTGGAAATTGTAAGTGCTTTTTGTAGGAATATGTTCACAGAAACAAGCCTGGGGCATTTACATGTTTTGGAGGCTCTGACAATTCAAGACGTGGGATTTATGTCACATCTCCAAAGCTGGTGCTTTTTACTGGCACATCTGTGCCTGCTGGTTGGTAGCTTGAGGTGCAGTGGTGATGCGTGGTTTCTTGCGTAACCGGCTCCCTTCTCTTCCTGCTCTTGTTTTTTCTGTCTCTCCTGCCTGCTAAGCAGAGGCTGAGTGTTCACGAGCCTCTTGGAGACCCCAGCACTTCAGTGCTTCATCTGTATTCTGAAGGACGTAGGAAGCTTCCCCTAATCAATTACAATGTGTTTATTCCCCTGGAAGATAACCTGGCCCTCCTGCACTGCGGGCCTGAACACTTTCTGTACCTTCACCTCTTTGAAAGTGCACATCCTGAACGTCCGCCGTGCCCGTGCTGGGAGATGACTCACGTTCCTGGAACTTTCTTGCTTGGCTCCTGAAGCATACAAAGGGCCACAGCCCGTTTCAAACATCCTATCGGGCTTTATTAGGAAAATATTGTCTGTCCTTCCCGTTTGGACTATCCTAAAATACGTGATGCGCTTGGGTGTTCTGGGGCAACTGCTGATCTCTGTGTCTGGACACGCAGTGTTCTGGCCAGTGCCTGCCATGTGCACCAGGAGTTGTCCCGAGGGACTTGGGAGCTGCGACTGTTCTCTCGTCAGGGAAGCTGGAAATTGGGCTGGGGTTACACGCCTGCTAATGCTACACAGCTAATTGGCAGGAGAAGCTGAGTCCTAAGATGCCCTTTGTAAGCCCTTGGACAATTCTTGGTCTCCAGGATTCGGGGTCAGCCAGTGACTGCCCTAACAGGTGCAGTTGCCTTGTGGGCCGCCAGCGGTGCTCGGCTTGGATCGAGGGAACCAAAAAAAGCTGTAAGGAACTTCCAGGTTTAGATGTGGCCTCTGCAACAAACAAGCTCCCGATTTTAGGGCTGCTCGTTGCACTAGATGCTAAGACAGACAAATGTACTCAGGCTTTTCCAGATGTGTTAAAATACCAACATGCGGGGAGAGGGAGCTCCAGGCTGGAGGGGGGCAGCTTACGGTTGGAAGTAGATGTGGTTTTTAGGCGAGAGGCAAAGGCCCCTCCCAGCCCTCTGGGGAGCCGTTTTAATTGCCCAAAAGGCAGCTATTAATAGGTCTCCTCGGCAGGCACTGCGGGAGGAAGGCCGCGTGCCAGGGGTTTGGAGCTGCCACCGAGCGCAGGGCAGCCCAGAGCCGTGGGTCCGAGGTGCTGCAGCACGCAGCGCCCACCCCCGGCGGGGTGGCTGGGCACTGCTGTGCCACACCACTGACAGCTGGTGGGCCGAGTGTGAATCGTGTGCCTGTGTGTGTCCTTGCTTTCCAAGTACTGCTAGGTGCATTAAATGTCTCCTTTCCCCTTCAGGTACCACCTCCTCAACTCCTTCAGAAGTTTGGCAAAGTGAAGCAGTTCGATTTTCTCTTTCACAAGTCCGGTGCTCTGGAGGGGCAGCCGAGGGGTTACTGCTTTGTGAACTTTGAGACCAAACAGGTATGTTGCTTTTATGTGGAATTTTGTTTTAAATGACTGGCTTCTTTCCCCATCTCTTTTATGTCAATAAAAAGCTAAACCAGGAAGGATAAATTAAATACCTTTTCTACACAGACCTGTAGTCTCCAACAGCCTCACTCTGTGACTGCTCCTGGAAGCAGTGATTTCCTTTCTTCTGTGCCATCTATTCCAGAGCTCTGCTTTCTCGTGCTGGTTGCAGAGGGCCGGTTCTTTGGTTCCTTTCTATAGCGAGCTGGTGGGGGTGTACAGTGGTGGAGCTGTGATCCATGCAGAGCCTTGGATCAGCCTGCCAGACCACTTGGAACCCAGAACTGCTCAGAAGTCCTCCAGGCTTCATGAACATGCAAACACCTTGTGTGATGCTGCCCGGATACACAACATGCTACATCTGCAGCGTCCTGGAGGGAACTACCTCTGGATGCCCGTTTGGGATTTTACTCTTGCAGTCTAAAATTCAAGTCAGGCTAGCTATAACACCAGAGCTATAGTTATTTGTCAAAATTCTGCTAAATTGTTAAAAAAGTTAGGAAAAAACAGCGTTTTTGGAGATTGCTAGTGATTGTATACCCTCATCTTTTTGCTGTGAAATCCTCCCTGAGGATATCAGAAGAGCCGTGATGCGGTGCCAGAGCTCTAGAAGCTCGGCTGGAATGATTATTCATAGCAAGGTGGAACTGCATTGCAAAGCGCGTTTTTAACTGCCGTGAATCAAGTTTTATGGGAGTGTCCCAGAAGTGAGATTCACTAAACCTAGATCAGGGCCAAGTGGCTAACATCCCCAGTGTGCGCTAGCAAGATCTGGGATAAGCATAGGTAGGTGTTTATGAGACATGTAATCACTGTAATGAATCATAGCATTTTCGAGAGAAACCCCTGTAGCACAAACCTCCTTCAGCACGCTGTTCCAATAGCTTCTGCAGCTGAGCTTTTCAAAACTTGTGTTCGTCTTCCCCATTTCCTCCCCCCAACAACTGAAGGAGTCTGCCCTGCTGGTTTATAAAAGTCTGGTTACTGAGATGGGTGTGGGAGGCTTCCAGATATTCCTGGATTGGGGATACAAGGGGATAAACTTTCTTTGCTGTCAGTTAGCTTTACTTACAGAAGACTGATTTACAAAGAGAAAAGGGTCTTTACATCTGCGACAGTTTTGACTGAAGACTCGGTTTGTTTATTGAACGTCTTCCTGTGCGTCCTGTGCAGGAAGCAGAAAAGGCGATCCAGTGCCTCAATGGGAAGCTGGCCCTTTCCAAGAAACTGGTGGTGCGGTGGGCACACGCACAAGTCAAGGTAAGCCTCTTGCTGTAAATGAAAACTGCATTTATTTTGCAAAGGCAGAAATCTTTAATATTAAGGAACAATTCTTATCAAGGCCACCTTATCCTGGCAAGATAATTTCAGTCTGTTCTGGGAAATAATTCTCATGGAAATGGCATGAACGATCTGCCACTCCTCTCTTCCACCTAAGCTGTGCTGGATCAGCTGTGAATGAGAATAGGCCGTTTAACCTGATGTTCTTTGTAAAGGAGCTTCTAATCAGAGCTCTGTGAACAGGTTACTCTGTAATGTCTGCATTTCAACTTTTCCCAAAGGTAGTGAATGATTGGCTGAAAGTCTGTATCCTTCCCTTTGTGGTTTTGCTCCCTTTTTGGGTAGGAGATGCATGGAAATTCCCAATTACTAGGCACCCTGTTACTTTGTTCCACTTGTGAAAGCACTATGTGGCAGCAGCTCTAATTACTTCTGACTTCTAAAGCAAGGTAGTTCGCTTCTAAACTAAATATCATTTTATTGCTTGCTCTATTGCATAAAACATTAAGTTTTTAGTATTAACTTAAGCAGTACCTTCTGGAACATCCTGGTTTTAATGTCACTGAAGTCTTTTCTTGTTTCTCTTGCAGTTATTTGCTAACTGGTATTTGGTAAAGCAACATAGTTTGAATAACTTTCTTTGCAGAAAGATTGTTGGGGGGAGGCAGGGGAACCTGCTTATTGCTATTTACCTGTGGGTAGTTTGCTTTTAACATGTGTTGATTGTCTTATAGACAACTTCCTAGCCTTTCTCTTATTGAGTATACCAATGCATTTGTTTAGAGTCTTGGGAAGGGAAAAGGAAGAAAAAAAATGAAAAACAAGGGCAGGTGTCTTTGTTAAAGGAGACCGTGTTGTTTTAATTACTGGCTTTGAGGGCTCCAGGCTCTTGTCAGCACATCCAAACGTGTGCAGATCCAGTCTCCATTTTCTTGGGCACTATAGGCACTGGAACCACAGGCACCTCTGGGTGCCTGACGAGCGTTCGGGCCACAAAGGAGCTTCAGCCTGAGGAGCGGGCGGCCGCTCAGCTGGGACTTGAGCGGGTAGCTCAGTGCTTGGCCGGCCAGGGTATGGCGAAGAGCATACATAAACAAGCAGTTCAGTTTGCATGGCATTTTCTAATCTGTGACTGGAAAGATTTAACAACACAAAACCTTAGCTTATTGCAACAAGTGTTTATTTTAGGCAATAGCAGCACTGTGCTAAGTAGTTTAAGATGAGCAGCCAAGGCTTACCAGACACTGTCAATTTGAGCAGCTCTGCTGAAAAACAAACCTGAATTTGTGCCAAGCGAAACAAGGAAGCGGAGCACTGTGAATAGTTCAGGAGGCCCGTTGCCCACAGAGAAGACAGACTCACAAGCTGCTTTGTACGGAAAGGAGGTGGTTCCCAACTGATCTGGAATGCGTTTTTCTTCCAGCACTGCACAATTCAGAGGAGTTGGGTGCTTGGGTTATCTTTGCACTCAGACAATGCCTCTATAAAGGGTGTAGTGATGCGGTGCAGTAGTTGCCTTAAAATTTAACATCTTTACTTTGTCTTATGTGGTTGGGAACAGGAAGTAATAAAACAGGATGAGGTGTAAGGATCCATAGTACAATGTACATAAGTGTGCAGTATGTATGCATCATGTTGGTACTAAACAAACATCATGGTTAGGGCTTGTTGTAGTGTTTGGCCATCAAAATCACTCAGTGAAAGATTCACAAAACCCAAGGTGATATTAATCCAAATTTAAAGCGCATCCATAAGCAAATGTTTTGTTTGTAATTCCAGTTGACTTGAATATTGGTTTTCTGCTTGCAGAGATATGATCATAATAAAAATGAGAAGATTCTTCCAATCAGCCTGGAGCCATCTTCCAGCACGGAGCCACCCCAGTCTAACCTAAGGTAGGAGATGGAGTGAGTGAGAGGTGACCAAATTGTGGGAGTGGTAGGGAATTAGGTTTGTCTTAGATTTCAGTAAGATCTAGAGTTGCCATTACCTTTGTACTAAAAATCTAACATGGCAGTAAAGCCGTTTGTAGACGGGCAGCATGCTACAAAGTGTCCCAGATGAGTTACTTAAGACTTGATGTTCATTTTCTAATGTATTAAACTGCTCGGACACTTATGGGAGAAGTGGTAGAGAGAGGAATTGGAAATGTGCAATACTTTAGCTCATTTGGCCAGAACGTGCTTTGTACTTCACATGAATTTCAGTGAGAGGTTTTGTACTCTACTAATTTCATTAAGCAAAATGCTTATGAACAGAATTTCCTTTATAATGGTGAAAGATTTTTTTAAAAAAGATTTTAAAGATTTAAAAAAATCTTTCTCCATTAAATTACAATTAAAAAAAAAAAATGCTGCCAGCATTAGGGTTAGTAGGTCTTGCCTGTGGGATGCGGTTAAATTCTCCAACCCCAGGGCTGCTTTGGTTTACGGTTTGGTTAAAGGTGTGTGTGATTTCCAACCCCACCCCCCAGTGTTCTGTCGGCGGAACCTTATAAGGAACCAAGACTTGGGATAATTAATTTGCCTACAGATAAAATGAGATTGAAATTCAGAAGTACCGTGCTAGGAAAGTAATAAGCAGAGAGATGGAGTCATGCAGATTGCTAGCTACGTCAGTGACACAAAGGAACTGTTCAGTGAGGACGGATGCCGCAAGGAGCTGCCGTGGAGAAGGGAACATTCCTCAGTCCGTACCCAGCGGAGGATAGTGGATAACAAAAGTCCTAGGAATTTTGGGTGTAACCTAGGATAGCTTCTCCCTTTGGGATAAACTCTGGTAATGTTGAAATAATGTTTCTTCCTGACCCAATTAGAGTCTGGGGTTTTCCCATCCCGAGTGGTCGTGTAGCTGGGAGGAAGTCTGGCTTTCATTTCTCTGCTGCTTCCAGCAGCCTTGTCTGAGCTGCACTCTGCTGCACATGCTCAGACCTCCTCAGATGACTTCATTGTGCGTGAACTAGGAAGCCCTGTTCTCATCTAGCTCAGAATCCTTAAGAAAGTGCTGAGTAGGTGCAAGGACTGCTGTTTCGTGGTGCTGTGTTGTGTCATGGAGGGCCTTTCCTAAGCAAATCCCTGCTGAGAATTCAAGTGAAATAGCGTGGGCATTAGGCAGTAGATTCCTGTTTCCTGATCTCACACTTGCGGAGGCAGTGATGGGGTCTGCCCAGCTGCTCCTGGTGCAACTAGGTATTCAACTGTCAACAAAATTTTTGGATTGCTGTAGTGTGATTCCATGCTAAGATCAAGCTCAATTTCTCTTTTTTTTTCCCCCCTCTCTTTTCAGTGTCAGCGCGAAAATAAAGGCCATTGAAGCAAAGCTGAAAATGATGGCAGAAAATCCAGATGCCGAATATCCAGCAGCACCTGTTTATTCTTACTTCAAACCACCAGATAAGAAAAGGACTACTCCTTATTCCAGAGCTGCCTGGAAATCTAGGAGATGATGCTTATGAATGGATGATGGTAGCAAGAAACACTGCTTTGTATATCTGGAATCCTCCAATGCTTTTGTACTCTTCTAGAGCGAGAAGGATACTGCCACCTGAGCACAACACCACTGTACATGGCACAGGGCTTTGTAACACCTTAGGTGGTTTGCTGAATACTCCTTACTGCCAGTGCAGCTTCACAGCTGAATGCTGTTCAGAAAAGTAGGTTGCATTCAAAGCCTCTGATGAACATCCAGACAACCTCTTGTTAGCCCGCATTCATTAGCAAGATTAGAAACAGTAACCAGTGTATGGAGTAAAGCACATCCAAAATACTCCATTAACTGATTATTTTTAAAGTCTTTTTTTTTTAACAAAAAGTATTCCAATTTGTGTTTTAAATGGAGGGGAAGCACTTGGTTTCGATTAGCATTCTGTAGTTACCATGGAAAACTTTTTCATCTTAATAAAACTCATTTTAAATAGACTTTGCAACACTTTAGTAACTGTGCATGCAATAGTTTATATGCACCAAAGCAAATTTACTTTGCATTTGACTTGCTAACTTTAAGATAAGTCATGACACAGCACGGGTATTTGCAGTGCCATTTGGGCTGTAGGTTTGTGCCTCTGTGTTGGAATTGGGGTATTTACACACCACTGAGGTTTGTTCTGTGCCATAAGCTTCAGAGTGCAGCAGTGGCATATCTGATGTTTGCGTTCAGTAATCCCCTGTAGTGGTAGCTCTTCATAAACCAGATGTGACAGCGTGAGAATAACGTTGCAGCCTCAGAGACATCTGTCAAGCACATGACCTCAGCGCTTGCCCACCAACCAGTCCAACTCCTGTACTTTTCACTGGCTGGTAAGGGAGGTTGATTGTCTCTCGGTGTAACTAAAGTGACCCAAGTGTTTGTGACAAAATTGCTTCTGCTGCCTGCTGAGGCTTACCTGTGCAAGGTGTTTAATGTAGAGGTCTAACGGGTGGCGTTTTACTGAAATCATTTGATCTGCAGCTCATGCTTTTCCCTAAATGTTCTCTGCAAAATTGAAAGATCTGAAGAAGGACCACTCTGGCAGCGTTTTCTCCTCTGTGCACATGGTACTGTGACTGCGTGTGCAAGAGGGATATAGGAGAACTTGTGTTTTCAGGTGTGGGAGATATTGTTCTGATTTTGTTGATGTTCACTTTCTCAAGTCCTTTTAGTGGTGAGTCTTTACCTTGTCTGTCACTCTTGAGTTGCTTCCCCAAGCTGGCAAACAGTGGTCTCAAACAAGAGGAAGAAAGTGATTTTTAAACAGCCACCATTTCTGTGCACAGGTGTTGCTCACTTGTATAGCAAAGTAAGGTTTGTATTCCCAAAGCGGTGCACCTGCCTTCAAGTGCTGAGCACGCTTCCTGCTTCCGAACTTAGCATCTAGAATGAAGCTGTGCATGTGTATGATGGATAGATTAAAAGCCTGAATTGTTAAAAAGTAGGTCTTGTACTGTTAAATATTTGCTTTCTAATTTTCTTTGGGTACCTGAGTAAAGAGAAAGTAGTGTCATTTGGAGTTTGTACCCCTGTGAATGTCAATAACACCCATTTACATTCCTCTGTGAACAGCCTGTGTTTGTTCTTACGTGGTCTAACACTTGTACTCCTCACGATGTGCATCAGCATTATTCAAACAACAGTTTTTCTTTTTAATAAGAATTTAGAGAGTATCTGAATTCAAGTCAGGCATGTGGTTGCGTTCTCTTCAGAAACATGCTTTGATATTTATTTGTATTTAAATTGAACTTGTTGAAATTCTTACCGCTCTAAATAAACGTCCAAAACGCCTGTCTTCTCCTAGGGCCGTGAGGGTGGTAAGCAGGATGTGAGGGTGGTAAATGCTTGGCATCAGCCGCAGCCCGCTGCTACGAGTCCGCGTACAATAGCAGCAGTCATTTTTTCCCACTGCCCCCTCGGTAACAGAAGTGCCTTGTGTGTCTGTCGGCCAGACCCAGACCTGGGGGAGCTTTACTGCAGGTCCCTGTCTGTCGGCTGCCCGTGCTGCCCAGGAATGTCGCGGCCTCCTGAAGGCAGCCGCCACTGACGGCACGGCCAAAGCGAGGAGTTTCTCCCATGGGCTGTGGGAGGGGGTGAATGCTCAGAACACTTCTCACGAGCATCAGCGCTCAGGCCCTGTCAACCATCATGAGCTAGGTCTGAAAAGCACCTGGAGACACGGGAGACATGGCACCGCTGTGCCTTTGGCAGAGGACGCAGCTGGCTCTGAAGCTGTGAGTACGGAGGGTCGCAGGCAGGCGGTGAGCAGGGGAGCAGAGCTCTGCGGCTGCTCACTTGAGGACAAGTCTGGGGGCTTTAACCTATGGTCCTGTCCTGTCAGGGTTTCTCTGGCTGCACCCTATTGCCAGCCAGGTGGGATTCCAAGGAACATGTTTACCATCTCCATGATGTGAGATTTTCCTCAATATTTCAGTTTTCCTCCCGGTGGTGAGACCTGCCCCCAACACCCCAGAGCAGAGATCCCATCGTGCTTTCACCTCTGGGGACATGTAGGATGACTGACCTGAAGTCTCAGGGTCCTGGCTCAGTTGCTCGTCGCTGTGGGTGCCCTGTCTGTGTTCCCGTGGTGGTGGTGGGGAGCCCAGGGAGGGGTGAGGCTGGGGCTGGGGTCGGTGCGAGCACCTAGCTCTTGGGCTGCTCTGCCTGCCCCGGGCACTGCGGTGCCCCCAGCTCTGTAACGTGGGCTCCAGCCCCTGCCTGCTCTCATCGGGGCCAGGACGTGAGACAGGGGCTGGGCTGCACCTCAGCCTGTTGTGACTTCGCTGGGCCCTTATTACTTGTTTAATTAGGGTGTACAGCCAGCCCCGGTGTTACTGCGTGACGGCGTGCCGGGGCCTTACAGCCCTGCATCTTTCTGGGCTGCAGACAGAAGCCGTACGGCCCTGCTGGGGGGGCAGGCGGTGTTTGCTGCTCTGTGAGAGCTCCTCCGTGTTCCTGCTGCAGCAGCAGGAGCTGACTGCGTCCCCCGGCGGGGCTGAGGGGTTCCCAGCGGCCTTCCCAGCGCTCGGCACTTGCCTGTGTCCCTCCCGCGCTGCGGCGGCCCCGTGGGTCACGCTGCCGAGGATGGCGGGGAGGATCCGCGGGCAGGCCTCAGGTTGAGTTTCCTGGGGTTTTCGTAGGCTTTCTTACAGCCTCGATGTTTAAACCTAATGTCTTGTATTTATTCTGAAATGGCTTTCATCTGATTTTCCCTCTCGGTTAACAATTTAGCTGTCAAAATCAATAACGGCGAGGATCCATCCCCAGCCGCCATCAGCTCACGTTACCGTCCTCCAATTACTCCATGGTGGAACCGCTGCTGGGGCTTTGCCGGGGAATTATCAGGTTACTAATGAAGCCCGGGCAGCGGCGGGCGGCGAGACACCGCGGCGGTGGGTGCGGGCCCGGCTGCGGCACCCGGCCCGGCCCCGCCGGGGGGGGCTCCGGGGCCGAGGCCGCTCCCGGCGGGGCGGCGCTGCCCGCGGCGGGCCCGTGCGTCCCGTCGGGGCGGGCAGCGCCGGGGCCGGGAGGGGGCCCCGCGACCCCCCCCGCACCCCCCCGCGGGCGGTGCCGGTGCCGGTGCCGCCGCAGGTAGCGGGGCCCGGCGGGGCGGGCGGCCCCCGGGGCGCGGCGGGGGGGCGCCGCTTCCTGCCCGGCCCGCGGCCGCCCCCGGCGGGGGAGCGGGGCCGGCGCGGCTCCCCGCCCTTCCTGCCGCGGCCGCGGGACGCGCCGCCCGCGGGCACGGAGCGCGGCGGCGGCGGCGGGCGGAGCGGGGCGCGCCCGCCCCATGCACCGGAGCCATGAGGGCGGGCAGCCCCGGGGGCCCGGGCCGCCGCGCCCCGGCCGGCGCCGAGGCGGGCAAGGTGAGCGCCGTCGGGGCCGGGAGCGGGGCCGGGAGCGCGGCGGCGGGGCCGGTACCGGGGGCGGCGGGGCCGGTACCGGGGCCGGGCCGGGGCCGGGGCCGCTCGCCGCCTCCCGCGCCGAAGGGGAGGATTTTTCCATCCCGGCGCTTTCTGGGGCGTTTTGTGCTCGGCGGAGGGAGAGGGGGAAGAATTTCGATTTTTAATTACTACCATTAAAAAAATCAAATTTGCAATTCTTTGGGTGGCCTGATGGATTCCCTGATTGACAGCCGGAATTGACACTCTGGGTACCTCTTATCTCGGGCATTTACGGCAATTTCTAATTGCAGGTAGTTTGTGGGGTTTTTTCAGCGCTTTGGCTCGCATGGGAACCGAGCGATTACTTCAAGAGGCCCGGGTTAAGTGCAGGCAGGGAGAGAATTCAATCCACATTCAAATTGCTTCATTAAAGAGACGCAGCTTTTGTTGCAAAGGATTTAAATGGCCACTAGAAAGTTCTTATTTATTGTTTTGAGGCGGTTTATATAGGGTGCCCCGCGCTCGCCCGGCGCATGGAGCCGCAGCCTCCCTCTCCCGCTCTCTCCCGCAAGGTGATGCCGCCGGAGCCGCTGCCCCAGGGGAGCGCCCGCTGCCTCGACCCGCACGCCCGCGCCATGGTAAGCGGGGCCGGGGCCGCGCCGAGGCTGCCGGGGGCACCGGGGGCACCGGGGGCACCGGGACCCGCCGGGCCGAGCCGGGCCGGGGCCGCGGGGAGAGCGCCGGGCCCCTGGGGGGGGTCGCGGGCGGCCGAGGCGGGGCCGCGGCTCACGGCCCCCCGGCTGTGCCCGCAGTCGCAGCCCGACGGGGAGCCGCTGCCCGGCGCCCTGGAGAAGGAGGACGCCCGCTCGGCGCCCAGCACCCCGTCCACGCCGTCCGTCTGCTCGCCGCCGTCCTCCTCCTCCTCGTCCACGCCGTCGGCCGGCAAGAACGTGTGCTCCAGCTGCGGGCTGGAGATCCTCGACCGGTACCTGCTCAAGGTGAGCGGCGGGGGCGGCGGGGGAGGCGGCGGCGGCGGCGGGCGGCGGGCGGGCGGCCCCGGGTCTCAGCCCCCTTCTCCGCCGCAGGTGAACAACCTCATCTGGCACGTCCGCTGCCTCGAGTGCTCCGTGTGCCGCACCTCGCTGCGGCAGCAGCACAGCTGCTACATCAAGAACAAGGAGATCTTCTGCAAGATGGACTACTTCAGGTAGGGGCCGGGCCGCCGGGGCTAAGGGGGCGCGGGGGGCAGCGGCCCCGTCGGGAGCGGAGCGGCCGCGCCGGCCCCGGTGCTGCCGGGGAAGGGGCCGCGAAGCTGCGGGGCCGCGGGGCAGAGCGCCCCGGGGCTGCTTCGCGGCGGCCGGGCGAAGCGGCGGCTCCCCGGGCACGGCCGAGGGGCCGCAGCCGTTCCCGTGCCCTCGGCGGCTCCGGTCCCCGCCGGCCCCGCGGCGCCCGGGCAGGGACCGGGAGGCGTCGGACGGCACCGGCCCGGCGGCTGCGGGCAGGCTGAGCCCGCACCGAGCCTTCGGCAAGGCTGAGCCGTTGCCCAAAGCCTTTTCCTGCCGCGCAGCACCAAAAACCGCCGCGGCGTCGTTGGCGTTAGCGGGAGAAAGCCGCGAAACGAGTCCCCGGCGGCGGGGAGCCCCCGGCCGGCACCGGCACCAGCGCGGCTCGGGACCCCGGCGGCCGGAGGAGCGGGTCCCGAGGGGCGACCGGTTGTTGGGGCTGCGGCAGCCTTCGAGTGGTGAGCCCGAAAGTGGGAATCCTCCCCTGGAAGAGGCGCGAGGGGATGGAGGGTTCCCGAGCTCCGCGCCGGGGTTTGACTGTCGGCAGCGCCCCCCGCTCCGGCTTTGCCCATCTCGCCCGCCGAGGGAATGCAGTTTGCCCCAGGAGGAAGGGGAAATCGCAGGCAGGAAATGAGAATGACCCCGGCGGGGCTGCGCGGGGCTCGCCACGACGGCCGCGGCTCGGCACGGCAGCTCCCCCGGGCAGAGGTGCTTCGGGCAGGGCGCGCTCCTCGGGCAGTGTGCTTTAGGTGCCTCCAGGGGCTTTATTTTATTTAATTTGGTTTTGGTTTTATCTCATTTTTTTTGAGAGGGTCTCCAGATGCGGCAGGAGGAGGGCCGTGCCCCCCGGCCCTCCGGCGCGGTGCTCTCGGTGCCCGGCGGGGCAGCCCCGAGCCCGGCTCCCCCCGCGCCCGCCCCGGCCCCGCCGCGCCGTTGGCCGCGAGCAGCCGGCGGGGGGAACCCGGGATCCCACCGGAATCCTCCTCACCCGGGGCGGAAAGCACCGGGGCAGCCTGGGGTGCCTTTGTGCTGCTTCGGAGCTCCTCCAGCGCCTTCCGTTAATTAATAACCGTTCGCACGACATTGCTATTTTTTAAAGACGGGCGGGTTTTTAAAGACGGGCTCCGAGCAGCGGCTGAGCCTCGGCATCGCGGCGCTCGCCGCCCGCTGCACCGGGGACGCTCCGGGCCGGAGCCGCTGCTGGCCGGGCCGGCCCCGGCTGCCCGCGCTGGGGCGGCCGCAGAGCCGGAGGTGGCGTTTGCCGTTTGCACAAAACGATTTTAATTTTTATTGCGTTTTTGTCGCGCGCGGAACGACTCCGGCGGGGCCGCGGCCGGGTGGGGACGGGGCTGCCCCGCTCCTGGCCGCCCCCGGGGCCCCGCAGCCCGCGGGCACCGGGCTCCCGGCGGGGGACTCAGAGCGCCGGTTTGGGCAGTGCCGCGCCGTACCGAGCCGTACGGGGCCAGGCACTGCCGTGCCGAGCCGAGCCGTGCCGAGCCGGTCCCCGCGGCGAGCCCCGGGCGGTGCCGATCCGCGCTGCCGCTGCCGTCGGTGCCCGGGGGCGGCCGAGCCCCGGCTGCTGCGGGGCCGGGGCTGGGCTTCAGCGCCGCGATCGGGAGCCGTGGATAGCCGGGACCCCGCGTCTCGCGTGGGGGTCCCTGGGGCTCCCCCACCGGCAGAGCGGAGCCGCCGGCGGGGACCGCCCGGGCTGGGGTCCCGCAGCCCCATGGAGAGCCCCCGGGAGCCGCCGGTGCCCGCGGAGGGCCTGCAGCCCCGGGCAGCAGGGACCCAGCGCTTGGCCAGGGCCAAATCCGACTCTTTCGACTTTCTAAATTATTGTTATTATTATTATTTGCTGCAGCCGAAGCGTGTTTTTAAAAGCGGAACAGAACTGTCCCACCGCCCCTTCTGTCCCCCCGTCCCTTCCCGTTCACACGAGAGGCTGTGCTGGCGCTGCCACGGCCCCGCAGCTCCGTGCGCGTCTTTAAGGAAGCGTCGCCGTTTCCTGTGTCTTGTCAAATAATTGCATTTGGCATTCAGGGCTCTAGTGCTTCGAGGAGAACCAAATTAAAACTGGAGCTCGTGGAGCTCCATCGGAGGAACATTGTGTTCCCGGGTGATGCGAGGGCTGCTCGCGGCCAAGCTCCCACGGCTCGGTCTCGGGGAGGGCCAGCACCCCACCATGGTCCCGGTGTGACCCCCAGGGCACCCAGCCGTGCTGGGCAGCTCCGGGGCAGAAAAGCTTGGGGACCCTGTGGGCTGGGGCAGTGCAAGGCCCGCGGGTGGGCCAGGGCCAGCATGGGCTATGTCGCCCCCAGCCTTTGTGTCCCTGGGGTGCCTTTGTGCTCCGGCCCGAGCGCAGCCGTGGCTCGCAGCGCAGGCAGGCTCGCTTCGGCAGCGCGCTGCTGCTCCTCTGCGTGGTTCAGCACGGATCCTGGAAGCCGCAGCCACGGCTGCTTCTGGGGGCTGTGTTAGGAGCTTCCTACAGAGCACACCCAGGGGGAATGGGGATGTGGAGCTGTCGGTGGCCCTGGGTGGCCCTCACCCCAACGCTGCAGGCAGGGGGGTGCCAGGGCTCAGGGAGCTGCAGCACGCGGGTGCCCGGGAGCCTGCACGCACCAGGTACCCTCCTGCCTCTGCTCTTCCTACAGCCCAGATGCTGCGGCCACCCGGAGGAGGCAGGATGGGTCTTTCTGGGATGAATCCCTCCCGGTAATGTCGCTGCTGTTTTCTATCTCCCGGTGGTGGTGCGGAAAGCTGGCAGCATCTGCGCACCCACCACAAACCACATGCGGGGCTGGAGCTGTGTGTCCAGCCGATGTTGGCGATGCCCCGGCCTGAGCTGCTGTGCATGGGCCAGGCTGCGGAGCTGAGCTTTGCCATCAGGGAAACCGCCTGGGCTTGGGGAGAGCCTCCAGCTCTGTGTCTCCTGCTGCAGCGTGGCTCCATCCTTGTCCCCTCCCTGCCAGGCGGGCAGCAGGACCCCAGAAGCCCCTCGCCTGCTGCCCCGCAGGCGGCAGGAACAGGCTCAGTGAATTGAAGTCAGTTTTATTTTTGAAACATCATTTCCCATAGCGATGGGTCAGGGCAGTTTCTCTCCTCACGGGTGGTGACGTCCCTGTGGTGACAGCCCCTGCTGGGTGACAGTGGGTGCCTGTGCCCGGCCCCGGCTCGGTTTGGTTTCCGTCAAAACCCACCAGCTGCAGCCAGTGCTGGAGGCAGGCACTGGCGCGAGAGCTGCGGGCGCAGCATCAGTGGCTGCCGGCGCTGCCTCCTGCACGGCCCCGTGCCCGTGTCCCCCTGCGGGGCCACGGGGTCTGCGTGGGTCGAGCCCTCCCTGGTCTGTGTGGCTTGCTGAGGGGCCTCTGCCGGGAACCGCCACCGGCTGGGGACTCTGCCTGGCCACGGGGACACTGTGCTGCAGGTCTGGGCCAGCTGGGTGTCCCCGTGGATCCCAGCCCCTGTGGGGATGTGTGCTCTTCCCGGGTCCTGCCCATCCCAGTGCACAGCTTGGCCTGCTCCGGAGCAGGGAGCGATTGAACTGGGGAGAGGCGATTACCACGTGTTATTAGTTCGTTTAAGCCTGCCCCCCTCGTTTGATAGCGTTCAGCAAATATGACTGTTTATATAGCACATTGTTCAAAGTAATTTGACTTACAGGAACAATCTTTACTTCTAAATAAAAAATTAATACAGTTCTTTTGTTTGTGCGTTTATATAAACGAGCTGGCACAAAGTCAGTTTACAATGTTCCCATCTGAAGTAAATTAGCGAAGTCTCTTAGCTAAGTCTCTGTATAATTTCAGCACAGAAATGTCCTCTCTAAAGCAGCCTTTTTTTTGTTGGTTCAGTTTCGTTTTTTTTTTTTTTCTTTGGTCAACTATGGTCAGGCTGAAAAATTTAAACCTTTCTCTTCCTCCCAAGTATTTTGCAGTTAGTGACTCTGTACAGGATGGCCTTGCAGCATCTCCCCGAGGCCACGCATGGCAGGCAGCTCTGGGACGGCTCAGCCGGGCTCGTGGCATGCGAGGCTGCGGCGTGCTCCCACCTGGGGCTGTCTCAGGGTGCCCGGAGCAGTTGTGGTCACTGCCACCTGCCCAGCTCCGCAGCCTCGAGGCGCTGCAGCGCGAGGTGCCCTTGGTGCAGTCCCCTCGGTGTTCCCTGCCTGCAATGCAGGAACTGCTCGGGCTGTTCGGGCAGGGGATGGCACCGTCTGCTGCTTCCTGGCAGGGACGGGGACGAGGAGCGCGGGACCAGGTGCGAGCCCCACGATGCAGTGGCTGTGCCACGGATGTGCGGGGAGGCGCAGTGACTGCGACCAGGTCTGTGTCGGGGCCAGCGCCAGCCCTGCGGTGCTGGAGGAGACACTCCTCTCTCCCTGCTGCTTACTGCTCGTTGCATGTATTTTTTTTTTAATGGTTTTAGTAAAACTAAAATGCAAACACCCACCCACGTTAGAGGAGGCCGTGCCTGCGCTGCGGTGGCACCGCCTGGACTCGGTGCGGGGAGCGGCGGCCCGGTGGAGCTGCCAGCAGCGGGGCGCTCAGAAGCGTGCGCCGAGGCACGGCCCCCCCAGCGTGTGGGGATGCGGCGGCCTCGTTACCTTTTCATTTCACTGAAATACTTCCTAGCATAAATAACTTGAGCGCGATCATCATCTTCTCGCCGCGAGGAGACCTCCTCGTAGGAGGAAAAAGCAGATGCATACGTCTGTGTGTGTTAGGAGAAAACACATGTTTTGATTTATTGCAATAGGGGAAAAACGGCTCTAACAAAATTTCCATCTGAGTGTCACACTGCCTGTTATCAAAATAAAAAGCCCACGAACTTGGAAGCTGATTCATTGCACTGCGTGACCTCAGCGCTCGCTCGCACGGCTCAGCCCCGCGGCCGCGCCTGGTGCTGCGGGGCCGCGCTGGGCCCCCTGCCCGTGGGTAGCCCCCGGGGGATGGTTTCCCCGCAGCCCCTTCCCCGCGTGGGCTTTGTGGGGTTGGGGCTGGTTGGGGTGGGCGATGGGGCGGCGGAGGCTGCCCGCCCTCACCCTGTCTCCTCTCCTCCCGCAGCCGGTTTGGTACCAAGTGCGCCCGCTGCGGCAGGCAGATCTACGCCAGCGACTGGGTGCGGCGGGCGCGGGGCAACGCCTACCACCTCGCCTGCTTCGCCTGCTTCTCCTGCAAGCGGCAGCTCTCCACCGGCGAGGAGTTCGGCTTGGTGGAGGAGAAGGTGCTGTGCCGGATCCACTACGACACCATGATCGAGAACCTCAAGCGAGCGGCGGAAAACGGTACGGAGCCGCGGTGCAGCCCTTGGCACGGGCACTGCGCGGGGCTGTCGCTGCCATGGCGAGGTGTCGGGGCCGGTCCCGCTGCTGCTGGAGGCATGCGGAGAGCGGGATGGTGCCTGCCCAGAGGCTGCTGCTGCCCTGGGGTGCACGTGGGTGTGATGGGCTGGCACTGCTTGCGGCAGAGCTGCGTGCCGAGGGCAATGCCAGGCACAGCCCCTGGTCCTGCTCCCACCACACCGCCTGGCCTTGCTGCCGCGTGCGGCGAGTCAGAAAACCGCAGGGATTTTGAGGCCATGAGTCATAAACCTAGAAGGTGGGAAACCTGGTGGGCAGATAGACTGTTCCCGTCTTTTTCCACCGGCCCCGGGATGGGTTTCTAAGAGCTGGACTGTGCTGTGCGCTGCCGTCCCTGCTGCGGCACGTCACCAATGGCCTCCGTGTTCCCACCCAAGTCCTGCTCTCACGGGGCTGGGTTGGTGCCACCAGGTCACACAGCACTGCGGCTCCTCGAGTGCAGCCTGGCCCCAGTGCCAGCCCAGTGCATGCTTGGAGGAAAGAAGTGTCTTTGGAAGGTTTGCGAGGCCATGTCGTGCCACGTTACCACCAGGCTGGGCCAGGAGGGAGCCCGGCCAGGTCCTGCCCCACGTGCTCGGGCTGCAGCTGCCTCTGGCTCCCTCCCGTGCTCACGCCAGTGGTGAGGCAACGAGCGAGGGCTGTGGTAGGGCTGTTTGCTTTTATCATGTTGGGCATTGAGAGGCTGCCCATGGAGATGCTCTGCGGCCATGGGAATGCCAAGAGAAATGACCAGGGACCCCGTGGGGCTGTGCTGGGGCACTGCTCAGCTGGGAGCATGGCTCCTGCCTGCGCTGCCCCTCGCTTGTGCTTCACGGGCACGGGGAGGCAAACACCGCGTCCCAGCCCATGCAGCATGTGGAAGCTATTAACAACCTGACACGAAAATAATCAGTGTTTCTGTTTACAGCATTTGAGTAAGAGAATGGAAACAGCGTGCCCTGTCGGGCTGGGAGGGTCCTGGCCGCGGGGCCGGTGGCCGGCTGGTTGTGGGGGCGTGGGGCTGAGGCCGGGCGCAGGGGGTAGCGGGGAGAGGCCGCAGGTCCGGGAGGAGCGTGGGGCCAGGCTGCTGCTGGGTCTGGCTCTGGGGCCCTGCAGAGTCATGGTCCCAGCCGGGGGCTTGGTTTGCACTGCAAGGGGGTCCCTGCCAGTGCTGGGGAGCCCTGCGGAGCCAGGGCATGGGGCAAGTGTCCCCAGGCAGGTGCCCAGCTCCAAGCGCAGTGCCTCTTGGCTGCAGGAAGGGATGGAGAGGCTCTGGAGAGCAGCGTTGCTGCAGAGTTAGAGGGCCACGCTTTTTTCCCCCTCCAGTAATTACCCAGCAATTTCTTCAGCACATGAGGTTTTACACACAAGAAAAATAAACAGATGTTGCTGAAGTCAGAGTCCCATTCATCATCCTAAAAGAACAAGTCAAACTATATGAGAAAGTCCTTCAACTCAAGCCAAGACAATCACAGCCCGGTCCAGCTTGCAGAGCAAACGTCGTGGTGTGCAGGCACATCCTGGGAGCGGGGCGAGCGCCAGCCCTGCGCAGGCACCCTCCCTCATCCATCACTCCTCCGGGCAGGACGCAGGCTCCGGTGGGGTCCCCATGGCAGGGCGGGGGCCCTGGCCCTGGCCGTCCCCCCGCTGGCTCCATGGCTATGTGAGCGTGGCCAGGCTCACCCCAACACCCCGCTTGGGCAGTGGGGGACGGTCCCTGTCCCTGCTGCACGGCTGCTGCTTGGGGTGGTGGCACCACACAGAGCAAGGTCACCGTGGGCTGCTGTGGGGCCCAGAAGGTGGTCAGGGGAAGAGAAAGAAGCCCATTGAAATGCACTCTGAGCGAATGGGATGGGTGATGGAGGCAGTGCTGCAGTGGAGACGGGGCCACGAGGCACAGTGTGGGCTCAGCAGCATCCAGGGTCCTCTTCTGAGCCGCTCACGGGTGGACACAGCCTGGTGGTGCCACAAGCCGAGGACATCAGTGTGTTCCTTTACACACCGCGACGTCCATCTTCCCTCTGTCCTTTCCCCATCCCTCATTCCCCAACTCTTACACAAAACGGCTGTTTTTTCCAAACTCATCAGGGGCAGCGTTACCACCTGGTGACAGAGAGACTTGGCAGCCCCTTACAGCTCTGGGTCGGTGCCACTGCCCCGTGCCACTATGTCCCCAGGCAGGGCAGAGCAGGGCAGGGAGGACTCTGTGCGTGTGCTGGGAGGTGTACAGTTGTTATTCAGCTCTCGCAGCACTGACTGCAGCACTCTGGGCTTCTCTCCACAGGCAACGGGATCACGCTGGAGGGGGCCGTGCCCTCGGAGCAGGACAGCCAGCCGAAGCCGGCCAAGAGGGCCCGCACCTCCTTCACCGCCGAGCAGCTGCAGGTAGCGGGGCTGGGCTGGGGGTGGGGGGGTCCACGGTGCCCGGCCGCACCCTGACCCCTCTCCTCGCCGCCCGCCAGGTCATGCAGGCACAGTTTGCTCAGGACAACAACCCCGACGCACAAACGCTTCAGAAACTCGCAGACATGACGGGGCTGAGTCGGAGAGTCATTCAGGTAGGGGCAGCTGTGGGGTGAGCGTGTGGGGTGAGCGTGTGGGGTGCGGGCACCATCGGCCGTGGGCACCAGCACCCCCCATGGTGGATGGAGAAGGGGGTGGAGGGGGGCACCAGTGCCCCTGTGTGATGGGGACACTGGTGCTAAATGGGACGAACGTCCCCCTAGCCCCTTGCTCCCATGCTGGCCTCAGTGCTTGCTGCATCCAGCAGCTTCATCCCCTCTCGTGAGCACGTTGGCTGTGCTTGGTCCCTTCGTGATGCCAGCTCCATTCTTCCCCTTTCTCACTCTTTGGTTTTCTGTATTTTTTTCTCTTTTTAATGCAATGAAAAAAATACAGCCTGGGCCAATCCAAACAAATTACAGGGTAGGGAGCTGCCCGTAGCACACTGGCTGCAGCACTCTGTCACTGACATGGGCGCAGGCAGGACCGGTGCTTCCCCAGCAGCAAGGTGCTGGTCCTGCGAGGCTGCACCGTTGGTGTTGGGAAGTTTCAGGAGAAAGGGGGGCAGCAGCAGCAACGTCCCTGTTCCTGTGCTGTGTGTGAGGGGAGGGAGAGCGGTGCCGGAGGGGCTGGGAGGAAAACGCCACCTCTGCCGCTCCTGCAGCCACCCCAGCCGTGCCCTCGGCCACATTCATGCTCCTCACTTCAGCATCCTGCTGACATACTTTCTGCATACAATGAGAGCACGAGTGATTAAAATAAACTTGGAGCTTTCATCCAGGATTGTTTTGCCAAAGACGCATTTAAATTTCTAGCGCGTGAAAATCTGGCTCGAGCCTCAGTTATTGAGACTCTTCATTTAGAGAAAGATCAACTGGTCTACACGCTGGGCTGTTTTTTATGTGGATATTTTTTAAAGGTGCTTCGAGCAGGAAACAATTTGTCAAACGCGTGACTGTTTCCTTTGCATGGTCTAGTGTGCGTGGCCTCAGGGCGCTGATCTTCGCTGTGACTTGTGGAAGATTTCTACTCCAAATTATCCTTCAAAAATTAAAGCTTAAGAAAGAAAACACCACATTAGCATGGAAAAAGCCTCCATGCATGTTTTAGTTCTAGGGTGTAGTCCCCTAACTATTCCTTTAATTAAAAGCAGTGAGATATGGTCAGAAGGCTCCTGCCTGCTGGTGGATGCAGTAGGGCTGTCTCCTGTCATACCTTCATTTCTCAGCTTTATTGTGCTGCTGATGTGGTTTCTGGACACAATAACCACAAGACATTAAATTGTTTTTCATGCCTACAGTCGCAGATGCAGCTTGCTGCGGATGTGCTGTCAGTGCGGAAGGGAGCGGTGTGATATTTAGCGTGAGCTCCTGCACAGCCCAGTCGTGGCATTTCACTCAGCGACTCCTGCGCCAAGCATGAAAGTTTTCATTGCCTTACTAAAGAATGGTGTTGGTTCTGACCACACCAAATTAACCGTAAGGGTGCCACTTCAGGCATGCTAATGTCTGTGCTTTCTGGAGACAAAAGTCTTCCTCCAGTGAGTGCAGAAAAAAGCAGTGGGAGGCAGCGGACACTAACAAGGTGTTTCAGCGCAGAGATTTCCAAACGTGATTCCTTTTGTAAATACCCTGCGGAGGCAGCCCTCACAGGGTCTTTGTGAGTGACCACAGCTCAGCCCAATTACCTCTTCACTCAGTGTCTGCCGCTTTCCTTTCAGGTTTGGTTTCAAAACTGCAGAGCCCGCCATAAAAAACACACGCCCCAGCACACGGTGCCGCCCTCGGGGGCCCCCCCGTCCCGTATCCCCTCCTCGCTCCCCGAGGACATCCACTACTCGCCCTTCAGCAGCCCAGAGCGGGCCCGGATGGTGACGCTGCACGGATACATAGAGAGTGAGTGTGGGGCTGGGGAGGGAGCTGCGCAGCTCGGTCCCACGAAGGTCCCTGCCTTGGCTTGGCTTTAGGGTCCTCGGCCTTCCTTGGGTTCCCTTTGTCATGAAGAGCAGCGTGGGTGCACCCTGCGGAGCTGGTGCTCCCCTGCGCAAGGTCGGAGGAGCTTTTCCTACCAACTGCTGGGTGCCGATGGACCATTTGCGCATAGGGTGGTGGTGTTGGGGTGGGAAGGGTCACCAGGATGGAGTCTTTGGGCTCTGTGAAAACTGTGAGGTTTCTCCCCACCCTCGCCTGCACCAGATGTGGCCTCTCAGTGTGTGTCCCTGGCTGCTCCCTGCCAGCAGCCCGGCCGTGCCGCTTGCAGGGCTCGTGTTGTTGGCAGTAACGGGGCTGAAGCCTCTTCTCATCCACAGGTCAGGTACAGTGTGGACAAGTGCACTGTAGACTTCCCTACACTGCTCCACCAGTGCACCTCAAAGCAGACATGGAAGGACCACTATCTAATAGGGGTGAGAAGGTAATTGTACTCCTTGTTTCAGGCTTTGGGGCCAAACTGCTGCTTGTGTAATGTCGTTGCCACGGCCTGCTCATGACAGCAGGGCTGCTCCTCTGTGATCTCCGGCAGCTGCCAGCTGCTCATGGTGTTGCTTAATTCTGGTGGCCCTAGACTGATGTACCAGCTGTTGGTACATGGCGCCAATTTGTTCTGCACTAAATTCCCCTCGTTGTTGTGATGTGCTGGGTGGGATGTTCTGCCTGGAGCCACTCAAGTCTCTGACCTCCCCCTGCCTTAGCTCCTCTGTTTCTGGTTTCTCCCTTCCCTGTGGTCATTCCCTTCCTTCCCTGCTCTGCTGCCCCATTGTCGGCACGCTTGGTCTGCGAGCAGCGCACGGCTGCTAGCGACTGCGCGGGCAGGACCCACGCCACGTGCTGACTTCCAGTTCTCCATGAGCTAATAAGAAGGATTCATTTCTCGGGGATTCCAGTATTGCTTAAAAAATAACAACTGGCCATCATCATATCTTAAATAGGAATGTTATTTCACAATGCCTGGCTAAGAAACAATATTGCGTATAGATTATTTTTTCTTTTCAGTACCAAAGTATCTGCCCATTCTAACGTAGAGCTCATTTTTGGGGGAAGGCTCCTGAGATGATGTATACATGCATAGGCTCATAAGATTTTATTTAGGATCCCAATTTAAGTGACTTCATTTTGAGGAAACACTGAGCCTTTGGCAACTCTTACTGTTTTAGCTTTCATCTTTACTTTTAGAAGCTCTCAGCATCTCTTTCCAAATCTTTCTCTATTCAGTGCAGCAACCAGAGATTGTTGAGCTCTTCCAATAAATGCAAGCAGGGGCACAGCAAAGTTACTTTTTTGGTCAAAATGCTACCATTTTATCATGATATCTACAAGAAAACTGGAGAGTTTTCGGAAAATATTACTCAGTCCTGACGTTGTCCTTCAAAGAAACTCCCCAGCAGCAACTGGCTCCTGTGACTTCAGTGCAATTACTTGTGGATGTTGCAGGGCTGGGTTCTCAGGACATGGAGCTGCCCCCCAGACCAGTTCCTTTTCCAAACAATTCCTGCCGTGCTCAGTTCTGGAAACCTAAAGCAGCATCTTTTTCCTCATAATTTTTTTTTAAAGGCAGTGATATCCGAGATCCTGAAAAAGCAATTGTGTAGGCAACACTAAGTCTCCCCCTTCCCGTGAGGCATGTGCCCACCTCCACTCCTTGTGGTGCCCCGGGGACGAGGGCAGATGCCATGTTTGGGGGCAGTGAGGTGGGATGGGTAGCCCACGGTTTGAGGGACGCCTGTGGTGATTAGCAAGTGAGGTGTATGGAGTAAGGACACCTGGTACTGCTCTGCATCTTTCTTGGTAGCTGTCGTATCACAGAGCAAACAAAATACCTACTGGCTGTGCTGCGCAGTGCAGTTCTGCAGGCTAACAGCGAGGTGGTGACTCCCTCAGGGGGTGCGCTGCTGTGCTCCCCTTACCTCCCGCTTGTGATGCCTCAGCTGCATGCTGCCTTCCCTGTGGGCTCTGGTCTGTGGGGCTCAGGGGCAAGAGTGGCTCCAGAAAGAGTTTGTCCCACGGGCAAGTCGCTGCCTTCCCTTTCGGCTGGGCACGTGTGCTGCCTGGCTGTTCCCCGAGAGCCTATTTCCGTGGTGAGGGCCGTTTATCTCTGGAAGAAGCTAATGCTTGGTTCACGTTTCTCCCAATAGGTCATCCTCTTTCAGTACTGACTGCGCGAGCTCTTCCTCATCTGCCCATGGCGCTACCAGCACCACTGCCCCTCAGTCGCTGAAACAGCGTCCAGCCCGAGGCAACTGTTCTCAGTCATGCAGGAGAAACTCAGATCCAGCACTCTCAGTTGTTCCCATTGACCAGCATCTAACATCCACTATTATTTCTCCAGCAACACTCTGTGTATGTGTGTGTCGAGTGCAGAGTTACATTTTTCACTTGTTTCTTGTGGACTTGTAGAATGACAGTGAGTCTCTCCAAGGCAATGCCAGACACAGCCAAAATTAGTGACTCTGCTGTGCTTACAAATCCTGCTCCCCAGTCACAGGAATATGAACAGATCAGTTCACGCTGAGTCACAGGGGGTTCGATGATCACCTATGAATATAAAGAAAGGAGGAATTTACGTGGTTTGGCCTGATTCTCTTTTTGCACCAGTGAAGCAGTGTTGGTTCCCGGACGTCCCTCCTTATTTACACTTGCATGTGTGAAATCTGAAATGGGCTCTTTGGCTCAGCAACTCAATATACACACAGGACTCCTGAGCCAAAGCCACAGGTAGCTGTGGCTCCACTAAGTGGAAAACATGATGCCAGCTGGAAATAGGCAGTTTTCCTTCCTCCTCAAAGTGCTTTAGAATCACATGTCCTTTGATCACTCTGTAAGGTAAGTAAACCTTAGTGTTTCCCCCCCTCATTTTGTAGGAGGGGAAATGGAGATGTCCTGAACCGAAAGGAGTGGTGGGGGTTGGTGGCAGAGCCAGGTTTAGCACTCTGAAGGTTTTGATTGCTGACTTGTTCTCAGAGCACTGAATATCTCTCTCCTCTCACAGCCATCTGCCAAATCTTTTATCATTGTTTTTATTATTAGTCTCGTTTTTTATTAACAAGCTAGTTTATTTCCTTGGAGTCATGTTGGATCACAAATGGGTGTACCTACACAGAACTTAGACACTCCATACACTGGGACTGGGGAATCCTTAAAGGAAGCTGATTGTAAATGCGTAGAAAAGTTTTGCCCTGGTACAGACCCCAGGAGAGGGACCCAGCGCCGTGCCCAGTGCTCACTGAGGGCAGCAGGGGAGGAACCCGGGAGCAGTCAGGGAAGTGCAACTGGCGGTAAGGCCGGCAGGAGCGGTCCCCGGCCGAGCGGCAGCAAGGTGACGGCGTATTCCTTTGTCTGGCAGCGTCCGATTACCTCTGCCCTTGCGTTGTTCCCTCTTCCCGGAGCATGACTGTTGCTTCTGCCACGACTGGGATGGAGGCACAGCCCCAGCCGGCTGCTTGCAGAGGAGCAGGTGATGCGGGGCTCACCCTCAGAGGCAGTCTCACTGCAACAACAAAGGAAGTACTCGGCCCTCTGGCCCCAAATCAGGAAAAAGCCTCTGAAATGATACTTCATTGACAGTAATAACAAAAGTAAACAGCTAGCATTTGCCAGCCCTTCTCAGCTTGCACCAAGCCAAGAGCAGGCCGATAACAAAATCTCTCTCCACGTGAGCACACGGGTCTGTCTTGCTGCTCGGTGTCTGCACGGCATTTCCAAGAATGTGAAAGCCTACCATGAGCCACAGTTAGTGCATGACGTGACTAAGCGGTGCCTGCGGGACAGACGACAGGAATCCATCAGTTGCATAACTTGTTTTCGGTTCAAGCCGTAGATACACGTGTTTTTCTCTCAGGGAGATCCATCTCCAGCAGCCCGTGGCGGCTGAGCTGGGTGGGTGGCACCAGGCCGGGCCCGCTGGGCACTGGCAGCCCTGCACGGTCACCGCGGGCTGCTCAGGGACTTGTGTGAGGAGACATGGATATCTGCTGAGGTGGCCACCAAGATCTCTTGATTTGAGGAATAACCGAATACAAGCACACGCTGATACATGTTGGAACAAATACATACATACCTCTGTGTGTGTGTATGTATATAAAGCAGGGAGAGTGATGGTAGTATTCAGACAGTTAGGCCAGTATTCTGTCTAATTGCAGCTAGCAGCTCTACCCCCCCATTTAAAACAACATTTGGAAGGAGGGAGGAAATTAGGTCCGCAAAGTATTATCGTCACCTCCTGACACGCCAATAACCGCTTCCAGCGTGTGACCCATGACAAGGGACTCCCACACGCGTGGCCTGGCAGGAACCACCACTCCAAAGTGTCTCCGTGGGGCAGGAACAGTCACAAGCTGCTCCCGTTCCTGCCACTTTTCTCCCTGTCTGTAGCAACGAGCGAAAAGACTGGCAGACCTTTTGTTGGCTGTGAGTGCTGCTTCCTGGCATGGGTGGCTGCGGGGTGTACGTGGCATGCTGTGTCCGCGTGAAATGGCCTTCAGATGCTGGGGGTGGTCGGCGGGGTCACCAGGGCCCCACTTTCTTCTCCATTTGTGCTCGCGCATTGGAATGATTGTTTAGTTGTGGACTTAGTGCTATAAACTAATGGGTAGCTGTCCAATTTAAGGCTGAAGGAGAGACCTCAGGCTGTAACTTGACCTGACATCCCCCAGTACTTGAGATTTCCACAACTGTTTTGTTGAGGGAGAAAACGGTCTGTTGCATTTATCTTCTGTCTCAGCAGTGCAGTGAAAGGGAGGCTATTAACTGTGTATCTGCTAAATATCAGCTTAGTTACTGACCAAGAGAACCACTTGTGAAATGTACTGTATGTCAAAGTTTTTGTAGCTGATACCATGGACGGGACCACGTGCAAAGCGCAGGGTAACGCGGAGGTCTCTCCCCAGCCGCGCTGTGCTCACAGCGACCTGCACCGCACAGACCCTGCCCGAGGGCAGCTCCCCCCGTAAGTAGCCAGGAGCAGCTTTGCTAATTCAGAAATCAGGCTCTGTTCATATTAAGCCCAAATTGTTCGCAAAAACTGGAAGCAATTCAGCTTGTGCAGTTTTAGAGCTAATTATGTGTATGGAAAATACTCAACTCTACCAAGAATGTAAGAAATTCTCTAATTTATTCAATACGTTGTTTCACAATGTATTTCACACTGACTATTGCCACTGAACCAAACCTTATCTCAGGTCATTTGCATTCATCTCCTGTCTGTAGATTAAAAAAAAGAAAGAAAGAAAGAAAAAAAAGTAAAACTCATTCTCGTTTTCTTCATTTATTCAGTAATTGCCAAATAAGTCCTGGTGCAGCAATGCAGACTCCATGTATTAAACTTTTTCCAGTTGCTATTTACAAAAACTTTTGCAGACAAAATCCAGTGAAGATAGGCAGTGAAAGGCTTTTCACTCGAATTTAATAAGGTAACTACATATGGTGAGGGTCTGAAAGTGGAATGGTTTACAATTTTATTGCCTTTTTTTTTTCTTTTGGCTCACGCTGGTTAACCCCAATGCCCTAGCTAAAGGTGCTTACACAACTTACTAGTTGGGATGGGGGAGTGGGAATCAATCCTGCACTACTATCAGTGATATATCTGTAGGATGCCAACTATAGACACATCGGTTTTATTTCATCAGCCAATCATTTTGTTGTAGCATGTTGCAATTATGCATGTCTTGGCTACAATGGTTAAAAAATTCTCTAAATGAGTGGACAGTCAAGACTAATATTTATTTTAAAAATTAAAACTAAATTGTAAGCACTTTTTTGTAAAACCAATGTCTGTTTTGTTACATACTTTTAATGTTGTGCTTTGTAAATGTCTTATTTGTGTAATAAATAAAGTTAATGCAAGTAGAAGTGCTGGCACTTACATCCAGAAAATGATGTAATTCCATTTTATTTTATTTTTAAATACTTTCTGGCTTACTAATCAAGCAGCAACCCACCCAGTTTTCCTCTTTTATTATTTTGTTAAACTCTGGCTTCAGGAGAGTTCAACAAACGTTCGTAGTAAATGGATATAATTTCCTAGTTAGCAAACCAGTCATTAAAGAATACCTCTGGTGTACATTATTACAATGATCAATCAATATCAAAGTACTGAGCAAAAAGAGAGGAAAGGAATTCACCAGGACAGCTAACTAAAATCTGGGAAAATAATGTTGATTAAGATGGATTTGAATGACTTCAACACTGAATCTGAGGCACTCTTTTTAACAAATTGTTTTCAAGCTTAATAACGTGTATATATACTACACTACACACCTCTCAGGAATATTACTGTGAGTACAGTCTGCTCTTTTTCCGTGGCTTTTTCTCAGCATGACTGATTAAATGATTATTTCCATTTTTGTTTATGCTGACAAAGATGACGAAAAGATTACATTCCTGTAGAGGGAAGGGGTGATATAAATCTGCGAGGACAAATTAGACTTATTGTGAATCAGATTACCTGTTTTGGATTATTATTGTCTAGCAAAACCCATTTTCATGGTTTAGGTTTATGCCCAGTTTTTTCATCCTCAGCTTTCCGGCAGGTACGAATGATCCACTCATGCTCATCATCATCTAAAAGGGAGAGAAAGAGAAGGCCAAATATCACCACTTCACACCTGCTTTTTGCATTACCAGGGTCCAGCACAAACAATTTTTCCTTTGAGGAAAAAAATATCCGTTCTTAGCCATTGGCATCTCTTAGAACACATTTTTGTTTCTTGAAAAGATTTTGTGCTGTTGTGCTGGAATGTGTCAAGGCAGGAGACACTGGATACATGGCAATGATTCTGAGTACTCAGCTGTTTGATAGGATTAACTTGGGCAGAACTGAAATTTATGCTTTTTCTGGACTTTTTATGACCATTTGCAGGAAATATGTTGAAAGTATCAGAAGTGAAGTTACACTTTTTTGAATACTATGTCTGCATTGCTTGTCAGGTTATGAAAAGTGAAGGTAATGAAAAATCTACAGTCAAAGCCTAAGTTCTTCTCTTTCAGTTTTTCTTTCGGTGCTGTTTTTGAAATGTACGTTATGATCGGTATAAATAAGCTGATATAGTACTGATGGACGTGTTATAGATCATCTTCTGTGTCCCTTGTTAGTATTCATGTCTGTCATATTCTCAGAGAATAATAGCGTGAAAAGAAAAAAAAACAACAAAGACAATGTAGGAAAAAACAACTGTCCAGCAAAGTTTGAATAGAAATTTTGTGTATGATTACAAAAAAAAAATAACATGGCAAATATAAGTTGTGGCTTCTTTATTCCAGGGACTTAAACAGTCTTATCTTCAAAAACTGTTCTGCAGACTTTTCTTTTTTCACTTGCTTAGGGGAAAAGTGATCTGTCTAGTAGACCAGGAAAAAACAAACTTCAAAAAGCCATGGGAAAAATCAAGGTATTCCTTAAAACAATACCTGTATTTATTTTTGTATAAATGAAATATATTAGAGTTGCTTCTTGTGTTTACCACTCTCTTAAGAAATTCACATTATCTGCTTGTGACATGTGCTTCTCACTTGCTTCCTCCTAGATTGTAAGGTTTTGTAGCAGCCTTTATTACCTGGAAGCCCAGATGGTTACAAGAAAGATGGAGCAGAGGGAGCTGTAATCATGGTGCTGTGAACACCACTTGGCATAGCTCATGATCCCACCTTGCACAGCTGAGAGCCATGCTCAGTTAGGTCAAAACAGATCAAGAAGGAAGAACGCTGCTTGTAAGGAGTCAAATTTTCCTGGAAACCTTTTGACTAGGGAGTTGTACCTTTCAGTTAAAGTGACATGGTAGCATTTTAAACGTAAAGGTAGGAAGGTCCTGGGAATACAACTGTGCTCATCTCAGAAGTGAATGGTCACAGAAGGGTATGTGACAAACTAGTTTTGATGTACAAGAGTAAGCATGTGGCTAAATCTTACTGACTCCAATGGGTTTTGAATCAAGTCAGCTTTGTCTCTCTTTTTTTGTTGTTGTTCCTTTCTTTTTTTTTCCTTTTTTTTTTTTTGTTTTCTTTTTTTTTCTTGATGCTGCCCTTCCCTATTTCTCCTTTCTGTTCAAGTGAGCTGAGTGCAGGTCTTCCCTTCTCATAAGGTGCTGCTCACAAGGAGCTCTATTGGCATCCTGGTAAAAGCAGGCTAGAGCGAGGTCTGTGCCAAAGCATTCATCCCTTGTCTAAATGGCAGCACTTGTCTGACACCCTTGACAAATGGTAGTCAGAAAACTCTGTGAATCTCAGGAGGTTTTTCCTAGGAGCCACTTCCCCAGTCTGGTCTTTGCCTGCAGCCACTGGTCTCCAGTCAACGTGGCTGCTTGTGCCAGCTGACCATGCCCCAGTGACCGTGCATGGGGTAGAGAACACCCTTGGACTGCAGTTGTTCCAACAGCACAGGCTGTAGGCTTGCCTTAGTGACTGTAAAACAGTTACCATTTTGATAGCGTACCTAAGTACTGGTCTTTCTCTGTGTCACTGATGTGATACCTCTTTCACTCTCTGTGTTATTTACTTTGAATCAATAGCTCTGTAACAATACAGCCCATTTATGGCACATTTCTTTTTCAGGCATAAACTAGGAGAAAATAAATGCTGGAAAATAAGCTAAAAAGAAAATTAAAAAGATAAGCAGAGAATCTTGCTTAAAGACCACACAATCCTTACACAGGCAGAGATTCCATTGAGGGCTGCAGCAGGAATGCAAATGTGGTCCTTAAGCTTTCTTAAAAACAACATCAAAGCCATAATCAATGTGCTGGCTTTTGTTCTATGCACTAGGTGTTCCGGCCCTGTAATGATGTGATCACGTGAGCCTAGGCTATGACAGACGTTGTCCAGTCCGGTTATCTCTGCGGTTTTAGCTGGGATCTCCCTGACTAAGAAAAATAGTTTAATCTGAGCTTGTAATAAGCGCAAGGAAATGAAACTTTGCCTATTTCTATGACAGTGAAGGAATAAACAAACTCTACACATGCTACATGTCAGCACTGTCTAGCTCATATTTGGGTAATGATATAATTGTCTCACCAAGTACTAATCAGTTCACCTTCCTAGTGAGAAATGTGTTGTAGTCACATATTAGCATCAGGGCTATAGGCACTAAGAAAGGCAGATGCTACACTTGGCTTTGTATCACGGATTTCCACCACATCCTCGCTTTGCCTAAGTTGTTTCCTTCTGCACTCTATATTCTCATGATCTCCTAGGAAAGCACACAAGGCAGATTGTGGTAGGGCTTTTAGCCTCCACAAACCAGTCTCAAAACATCTCGGTTCATGCAGCAATCTGAGCCCAGGCAAATTAAATTCATGTTCATAAACACTGCTTAACTTGCATATAGTTTAATCAGCTGCAAAAACTGAATGAGCTATATGAATTTCAACTTTATATATGAAAATGAATAATAGATGTAATGACTTAATATTGAAAAAAGTAATCTAAAGCAAATCCCAGAGCTGCCATCCAACCCAAGCACACTGCGCAACTGCTCCTCGGTCTAGGTAAGGGGAAATGAAAGCTTTGATCCAGCATAGCTAGAAGAACCACAAAACCAGACATCAGAATGGCTCTGGGGCTAGCTATGTGAGAAGAGGCAGAGAAATATTAGAATGTAAAGAGTTAAGCTATGGTAAAACATACTTTTGCTACACTAAAGAAGACTGGTTGATAATTACTGTAGTTTTAGGGCTATTTGAATCAGTGCAGCTGCAACCTCTTCAGTAGTAACCCCTGAAACAAGACAAACTGGGTTTATTGTACTGAACAAGTCTTAAAGCTCCTCCCTGATTGTTAGTAATTGGCAGCAATGGACTTAACAGCCTCTTGACTACCCTTTTTACACTCTACCTGACTGTGCAGCTAACAATTTAAATCACAGATGCCGATCCTTCTTTGTGGCAGCTGCTTGTTAACTACACGTTCCTCTTTTTCTGTCACTGGCTGCTTCCATAACCCTGCAACACCAGGGTTAGATTGGAGAATCACATTTCATCAATATTTAAAATGGAATTAAACCTTGAAGTTTGATTAATGCTACCAGATAGTGAGTTGTAATTACTATTTTGCAAATTGCGATTGTTTGAATATGTTAATATGATTGTCTAAGCACATCTTCACCTTCAGAAGTAATTTTCCCTTTAAAAAAGATTTGAAAAAAATACAAACTCTTTAATCAGTGGTAAATTATCACCCTGTGCACAATTAGGTAGTATGGGGTTCTTCACGTTGTGCGCTGAATTTTGTGTCAGCATTTTTATCTTTACAAGTTTATCCATTTTTTTAAGATTTTCCTCAGTAGAATATACAGTCATGGAACAGACTTTGCTGAAACAAGACTAATGTTTACGTTTGAAGGTAAAGAAAACAGGTTTGGCTAAAAATTTTATTGCAGTCTAGTGTCTCCCTGTTCAGTTAGTAAACAATAACAAGTTATTTACTCAAAAGTTAGTGAAATATAATGATCATTATCATGACATACAATTGAAATCTTCAAAGAGAGAGAGATTGAGTTAGATCTTAATGGATGAGCTGCTAAAATATATGTAAGTATTGATTGATTCTTGTGAATTATTTCCTTACGCCTCAACCAAAAAAAAAATCAGTTTTCTACAACCCACAAAATATATTTTGAATATTGTGAGCCACATCCTCAGCCAGCCCAAACTGAGACAGCTCCTCTTTAATTTATATGATTAATTCAAGCTGTTTTCATTAAGCAGGCCCAAAGCATATGAGGCCAACCCTGCTAGCCACCTGCACAACCCACCCCCAGAACACCATCTTTCCCAGTGGATGATTGCCTTGGGGTGGAAATCCTAGTGATCTGCTGTTAGATACTGCCTACGTGGTCAGCAGGGACAGAGAATTTTTAGGCAACTTAGACCCAATTAAGCCTGTTGGTCCTACTGTGTTTCTGTAAGTAGCCACTTTTGTATTAGTTCTTCTTAACTACTACTTTGCAAGTTTCTTCCTTGTTCTGAGCGGCTTTAGGGGAAGCTGCAAATAGCAACAAAATTCAAGCAGTGTATGTCAGAAATGCTGTCAGGTGTATTCCAAGGTGAGCTCAAACTCCATCCCCCTCAAAACAGTGGATTTGAGCTCAATGTTTCTGCAAAATGAAACCACTTGCTTAATTTCCAATGTTCAGCTAATAGTGGCAGAAGAGACTTCCCCAACTACACACTCCATTTTCTCTCTCAAGGGGGATTAGAAACAGCTGAAAATTCAGGGTGGGCTTGCTTCAGGGTGCTTCCAAAGGATGGCTTGAAAATACACTGTAATTTAGGTGCATTTAGTCTTTCTATATTAAATGCATATTGCAAAGTTTAGAATGGTTTTCTCCTAGCTATCACATTTCTGTATTGCTTCTGGAAACCTCAGCTGTGAGAGATTTCTTGGGACTCTTCATGCTTAGGTGTCTGCCGTGATGCAGAGTGCAGACTGCCAGCAAAGAGCGCTGTTGTCTGCAGGCTTCAGGATTTGCCCTCTACCTAGTGCTTTCTCAGGAAGCCACCCAGAGGTGCGCAGGAGGATGCATTGCATTGAAACTAGAATGCTTAGTGGCTCACCCAGGGAAAAAGCTATACTGTTCAACTTAAGAGCCTTCCACACACTCTGGTCTGACTGCGTTAGGCCTTCATACTGCACTTTGCAGCTGCATGTGGTTCTGGTGTCTTAAAGGCTTTATCTACAGCGGAGGCTCCATGTGCTACTCCTGCTGCACTCCAAAATTCAGATCCTTGGCTCCTTCCTCTGCCCAATGGTGAGCTGGGACCAGGCGTGAGTGTGCATCGTCCCTTTGTTCTCTCTTGCTGCTGTTCAAAGCCGTGTGAGCCAGGAGGGAAGTAGCTGTGCCATGATACATCCCTCCATCGGGACAATCGGAGGCTCACAACTCCAGCACACCCCTGTAGCTGTGCAGGCACGGCCGTGTGTCAGAGCAGCTTTCCATGAACACGGTTTGTCAGAGCGGGTGTTTACAGTAGACAATCCTTGAACTAGAGCTGAGTTTCCTCTCTGTTTGTAGAGGGCCAGGCACACACAGAACATTGTAAACAACAATATCAGTTAATTCTTTCACATGCCTGACTCCTCCCATCACCCGCAGTGCAGTTTATCATGTTCTTCCACTGCACAATTACAATCATATGTGATAGCATCTCAGCCGTGGATTCTGCCTGCCTGGCACACCCCTTTCATTTCCACTGCCCCTCTAGGTCCCTAGCACCACTTTCCTTGCTGTGTCTGACCTCACCAACATCAAGGCTGGCAAGAAAATGGAAAACACGTTTTCAATTAACCTTTGCTTCCACCCACAAATTCTCACCCTTCCATTTACATTTAATTACTGTAATTCCAAAATGGCCCAAAAATGAACTTTCCATGTCTTGTAAAACTTGTTTGCGCATGAACTGTATAGCTGACTATAAGTGCCTATAAGAATTGTGTATAACCTGTCTAATGGATTCACAATGGGATGGCTAGCACACAAACAAAGTTGTTTTTCTTGGCATACCACTATTCGGAGCTGAAACTTTCACAGTTTTCAAAACGATAAGTATTTTAAGACCAGGAAACCACAAGGAACAACATATTTGCAAAAGCTATAGCTACTGAAATTCCTGTATCATGATGCATATATTAATATTACTGTTGCTGGTTATAGTGTTGAATATAAATCATGTTGTTTAATAATCTATTTTACTGAATGGAGGATATTTTTTATTAAAACACATGAACCAAATTTAATATAAAAATATTTTCTTGGTTACACAAACAAGGGGTCTCCAACTATGCCGGTCACCTGAATATACTTTGATACTGAGAAGGACGTAAGTATGCATTTTGCAATGGCATTCAAAATGTGCCTGATCTTAATGCATTTCTATATAAAAAGAAAGGAGAAGAGCAGACAAAGGGTAGGAGAATCAGTCCAACATTAAAAAAGGTGTTTAGGGTAGAATAATAAAAGATATGAAGCTACTTCTCTTAGGAGTTGGGATCTTCTCTTTAAGCGGACTCAATTTCCTTCTGCCATCTTCTCTTCAACATTCATTCTCTTGTCATGCCCATTCAGCTGTCTCCAGTACGATATGTGCTAATGTTCTGCCTCTCTGCCTCCTAACATTTGGGTCCTCAACTAATTTATTTGTTGAGCACTGTGGATTATTTAGGTCCAAAGCTCTCACATCGGGCCAAAAGCTACCTATCTAAAAAAAATAGCAGGAAATAGGCAAGAGACACTTGGAGATCCAGATGAAAGCGTTACGATAGAATTTCTAACCTTCCTCTTAGTGTAATATTTTTCAAGGCTTCTGACTATCACAGAAGTAATGAGTCTGGAAAGCAAGTATCAGAAAACTGCGGTTTTATAGGAATGTGGGCAGAAAAGCTATCCTAGGACTAACTGCAAGGGAAAAAAAGTATACGGGAGATGGAGGAGACAAGACCAAACGGTGAATTTGTATGGACTCGTGTAGAACCTTGAGGGTAAAAAAACAAGCTGAGTGCAGTGGCAGAGAGACAAAATACTTCTTGCAAAGGTATTTTGGAGGAATTTGTATAAAACAGGCCAGAAAGATGGGTCAGCTGTAGTCAGAGGAGAATGTGAGAAGGACAAGAGCTTCAGCTGTTGGAAGAAAAGCAAAGGGCTTCTGACTTTCACATGCTTGACTGGTGTAAATGGAGAGTAGTATTGGCTCTCTATTTTATAAAACCCTTTTTTCAGAAATAAGTTTGCTAGCCAAAGTAAAGAGAAAAAGATCAATGGAGTGCAATAAATGGCATTTATCATAAAAATACATGAAATTTACAATTCAGTTAACTTGTCAAATGTTAAAAAATCAGCAAACAATAGACACAATTTGTTTTGTTCAGAGCCCAGAGGTAGAGACCAAATTCTCTAAATTAATTTCTGCAAAAGCTGTTTTTTTTTTTTTTTTTCAAACAGGTCTGGATCCTATTCGTTGTAGAATATACTGATTACCAACTATTTTTAAGAGCTTTACACAAACATTATTTCTTTTGTTGTGTGAAATGCAGAATCAGCCATCTGGCAAATGCCCCAGAGCTAAAATCTTTTACATGACATATAATTCAAAATGATTAAATATACAACAGAAAATAGCTATAGCATTGCACTTAAAATAGCATGAACTTTTACTGCCGATCAAAACTGATTTCTTTAGCTTAACAAGTATCCAAAGAACAATTATTTGAAGAGCTTTTAAGAGTTTCAATATGTAGGAACTAAACCTCATCTAAATTCAGTATCTTAAGTCAAATAAAAAAGAAACAAATGTACAAAAGATTAAATGGTCCTGTGTTATAAGTAGACATTTAAATCTATGGGAAGCTAAATTCATTCGAACAAAAATACTATATTCCCTGTGTATGTGTATTGCTGAGGCTTTCCTCTCCACTGCTAAGGGCATCTGCCAAAACAACTCTTACATTCTTAGGCAATGACTAGGGACTAGCCTGGAATCAGACTGTTCATCCACTCCCTCCATCATCAGAATGGGCAATTTCAAAGAAGAACAGGGAATAAAGCTCAGTGCATGATCCCTTAGTGCAGTCAATCTTTTTTTTTCCTTTCTTTTTTTTTTTTTTTTATCCCCTGCACCACAGTCAACTTTAAGTTAAACTTGCTGTCTTCTCTCCAGAAATACTCCAGGCCTGAAAAATTGCCAGGTCCTCATCCCACACCCAATTCTCCAGTAGTTTATGAGAAAGAGCACGCAAACATCTGCATGTATTTGGGGTACATGAGGGTAGGTACAGAAATATTACCCTGCGTAATTATTGAGTGGTTATGGCTCTGTTTCTGCACTACATTTTTCAGACAAGTCAAAGTCTACTTTTCTCAGAAAGCACTTGGTGCAAGTCACTTCTGAGCTTTAAGACAAAAAAAAAAAAGTCTAAATGTAGATTTATCTCATGGATTTACATACTTGGATAAGCCTGAAATGGATTAATAGATCTCTGCTGACTTTCAAAAAAATTGCTTCTAAATTCTTTCAGACCAAGCATGAGAACCTTCATCCCAAGGTAACAATGTGAGGAAACTCTAAGGCCATGATTACTAAGACTTAGAATTAAAATGTGTTCTCAAACTTGCCTGTGGAGTTGGGTCAGCCTCAAAACCAAGGAACCTCAGATGTCCTAAAACCAGTCTTCTTAAAACTAGAATAAAATTATATTCTTGAGTCTTGACCTTTTCAGGTTATAATGATTCCTGAAGCAGCAGGACTTTCCCTGCTGCTTTTTATGAGACTTTCAGGCTTGTAGAAATCCTAAGCTGACTGCTGGCTGGTTTGGGACTGCAGCAACACCAAAACCACTCCTCCTAATAAGCACTTGCCTTGGTTTTCTGGGCCTAATCCTGCTCTTAGTTACATGTATATTAATTCAGATACCTTACTGAGTTTAAAGTGTAAAGTCTGACTCTGGGTCTTCCTGTTCTTGATCTTATATGAAGAGATGCACGTATTTCAGGTAACATTGACTGCAGTATAGAAAGCTACCCTATGCACCATATTCATACTAATTAAGCCTAAAAATGGAACATGAAAATAGAAGCACAAATATTATCATGCTTTTGCTCTTTGTAGTATGATTTATACTATTTAACCCAGCATCAGGGTCAGTGCAGGAGAAACATCAATTTTCATCAGACGTATCTTTGCTTTTCATCAGAAGAAAGGTGACTCAGGCAATCTCCTATCATCCTTTCCTCAGTAGAACAAGCCTTCTATTTCTGACAGTTTTTTCTCTTTGAAAGTTATGGGCCCCTCCAATATTTGTGGGTCCTAAAATCTGAATCATTTCTCTTCTTGTACCTCCCTGCTTTGAATTAAACATAACGTCACATATTTCCTACTTTTCACTGAAAAAACGGGAAATCTTCCCATCTTTCTATTGACTGAACTCGGTTACAAAGATGCTAGGAGTCCAATTTTTTTTGAGGGGGGAATACTCTGAGTGAAACAGGAGGCTAGTCCCAGAGCCTATTCAAAATAAACAACGTATCTTCTTACAAATGAGTATTCCTATTCTTATTTATGTGTCCAATTTTGTGTACTTCACAATACAAGAAAAAAAAAAGAAAAGATTGAAGAACGCATGAGGAATCAAGAGAAATTTGAGCATCCCCAAGGAAACGGAGGTTTAGGGATGGAGTAATAACTGCAAGATTGCAATGAGAATTTGGAAAACCTTGCTAGATAAAAAGTATAACAAAACTGTTGCTGTCATTTCGGTCCCTGGACCTGATTATATTTTCATGATGGGCCTTTGCACTGCTTTAACAGTAAGAGCTTTAAGTAAATGAGGATCAGACCTCCATGCTAGTGAAATGCAAAGCTTGCCAAATTTAACAGGAGTCTCTACGGTACTCTACAAACACTCATCCTGACAAAGAAGCGGTGGAAGCAAACTCAGTAATTTCAAATGGAGTCTATTTGTTTCTCTTCTGGAATGACACCTGGATGCTGCCAATTTGGCAGGAAAGTCAGTGCCAAGGCAGTATGCTTCCTTGCCCTGTTTCCCCAACAGCCAAGAAACAATCAGCAATTGCTTCATAATAGGGCCAGGGTGAAAGGTGAGAACTGGAGTATTCTTAAAGCCTGCTTCCAGACCTGAGGAAGATAGTGTCATTTTGGTAAACCTGTCAAGCTGTTGTAAGAACTTCCTGAATGCTTCCTACCATCTGCTTTTGATGCTTTCAAGACTTGGCTGGAAGCCTGGAGGTTTTCCTGCTCCTTCCTGCCCAACCTATAATGGAGTAATTCTGGATCTGTTCCCTGTCATTCCAGCCTCTTCCTCAGTTTCTTCTGCTTACAGCTGGGGTTTTTAATTTTTTTTTTTAAACTGCAGTGGCCTTGTGCCCTGAATCATCTCTCCTGGGGCAGTAAGAGTTCCTCTGATGTTGAACAAGTGCCGGGTTTTTCAATTGTGTTCATGTTCTTAAGAGGAAGGGTCTGGCCTACATGACACATTCCTTCTTCACGCTCAAATCAACAAGTTTAACTGTGTGTACACGGTTTTCAATGGAATGGTCACACAAAGCACATCTCCAACAACTGTGTCAGACTGCATGCTGTGCTGGTCTGGTCGGTGAATATTGATTGATATGATTTGTAGAGTTTGAGATAAATGTCATCAAGGACAATGAGTTCAAAGAACAGATTAAAAAACAATAAATTGAATTCCAAGGCGTTCCCTCCTGTACTAATCTGTGTAGGTTCCTGTGTTTTTGGAAAGCATGTTGCTTATCTTCCTCATCAGTAGGCCCACTGCATTCCAGTATTTTGGATCAATGCCATTTGTAATAATCTAGATCAGTTTTTATTCAACGTTTATAAAACAGGCCATGTATCATAGGGTATATTTTATAGCAGATGGTATCTCCAATTCATTTAAGCCCCCCCCTTCACTTCCCTCCTCCAATATCACAGTGCATACTTATAAAAGCTCTTGAAAGTAGAGCTGAGCGGATTTTTTTTCAACAAATAGTAAATTTGCTGAAAAATAGTTTGCAAGCAACAAAACGGTTAAACTGTGGCACACTGAAACTGAAATGTTCTGTCTTCTAGAAATACCACATCTTCCAATTTGGACGTTTGGGGAAGAAAAAAAAAAGTGGGTGGTTGCTTTGAAAAGCATTTTCATTTAAAAAAAATAATAATAATAATCTGCACTTAAAAAAAAGTGATAGGTTAAATAATCAGAACACAAAGTATTTGCTTCAGGTCATATTACATTTTTGAATTATCCCTGTGTCAACCATTTAGGGATCTTCTGTGTGTATTTAATTTGAAAAGTTTCTCTTTTGGCTTGATGAGAACTAATTTTCCTCAAGGTTTGTTAATTTGGGGACTGATCCACAAGACCTAATATTTGCCAGATTCTACTCAAAACACAGCTCTAGAAGGTGCCAAGAAAGTTTCCTATTCAGCAAGGTATTTAAACATAGCCCGAAGACACATTTAAATAAAGTGGACTCTTCTAACATTTAAAGATAAGCACATGCTTAAGCTCTTTGCTGATCGCAACAGAGTTTATTAGTTTTCAGGATCAATGATGTACATCTTAGTACAGTTCCTTTGCTTGAGATTGTAATGGAAGGGATTGAAGATTTTCCTGAGATTAAGGTACTCAATGGTAATAAACTTCATGTATTACTTCATTATAATTTTGCAAAATATGATTTGTACAACTCTGGGGATACATAAATAGCTGATAAAATTAAAACCTAAGAAATATTTTAGTTCAGTGATAACAGAACCCAATCATGGACTTTTAAAAAAACTTCAGCTTTAATCATACATCGTAGAAGATATGACAAATACACTTACTGAAATTTACCTTGCAGAAGTTAATCATACCTGCGTTTCTCAGAAACCTCAGTTTGTAGTCAATGACAATTCTGGTTTCAGGGTTATAGAATCCATCACCACAGTCGTAACATCCTGCTGGGATTTTTCTAGGAGGATCTAGATTTGTAAGCTGAGAAATGCCTGAATTAAAAACAACAACAACAAAGGATTTGCTTTGTTTTGCTTTTTTTTCTGTACTCATGCTTTTGTCTAGATAAATAGCGTTACATCACCAAAGCATTTGCTATAAAAACAATATAATTGGTTTACAATAAATTTTATAAAACATTTTTTCAATTTTGCAGATGTAGAAAATGAAAATGGTGGAATTATGCACAAAACTTATGGGGTAAAAATATATCACTTTGATTTCCTCAAAGTCCTGTGACTCAGACCACTCAGCCAACATTACAAATATGAGCCCAAACTACAGAACGGGGCCAGGAGAGTCTTGCTGGCCTCACAGAACTACTACACGTCATCCCTAAAATATTCTATTTATAAAGAGTATTTTATGTATTATGTTACATGTTTCACTCACTTGTTCCTCGCAAATCTTTTCACATTTTAACTATGGGAAAATATGTTTCTAAAGTCTTTTGCAGAAATATAGATTAGACATACACGTTCATCGTGGTTTCTGCTAAAAAGCTATGCGGGGTAGGTGCGTTCAAACTTTATTTGGTGTTTGGTGCTTGGGTGTTAACTGCTTCTGTTCAATGTGTCTATGCTGAAGGCATGTGGTTAATGTAGGGGAAAGTGGAATCTATTCATCGGGGTTTGGCGAGGCACTGGTAAGGCCGAAATTGACCACACGCTCTGGCTGCACATCGCTCAACGGATGGTCCTGGAGCAGAGCCGTTAGCTTGGCTCCTTCCTCAGGACCACAGATACGGTTGCCGGTACCTGCGGGCTTGAGGCCGGAGCAGATTTCTGTGTAAAACCTCCTGTCGTAGCCGTCGCAGTAATGCCATTTCTCGTCCTCGTACTCGAGCCCATCTGCGAAAGTGTACTTCCCCTGCGAACACAAGCGGGGAGTCATGGCTGGGGGGGGGGGGGCAGAACAAACTGGGGGGGACACGGGAGGAGCCGGGGGCGACAGAACAAACGGGGGGGACGTAGGAGGAGCTGGGGGGGACAGAACAAAGTGGGAGGGGACAGAGCAAACGGGGGGGACACGGGAGGAGCCGGGGGCGGCAGAAAAAAGTGGTGGGGGGGGGCAGAACAAACGGGGGGGACACGGAAGGAGCCCGGGGGGGTGGGGGTGGGGCAGAACAACCGGGGGACACACGGGACGAACCGGGGGGGGCACCGGACGAGCCGGGGGGACACGGGACGAGCCGGGGGACAGGGAACCGGCGCCAGCGCTCCGCACCCGCCCACCAGCCCCGGGGATCCCGCCCCCCCCGTCCCCTCCCCGGTACCTCGGCGGGCACCCCGCGGTGCCAGACCGCCTGGTATCTGCCGCCGCCGGGGAAGAGCAGCACGCCCTCGCCGTGAAACATCCCGTCCTTCAGCTCGCCCCGGTACTCGGTGCCGGTGGGCAGCGTGTAGGAGCCCCGGCCCTCCATCCTGCCGGGCCACACGGGGCTGTCAGTGAGGGCAGCCCCCCCCTCATCACTCCCCCCTCCCCGCCCCGCCGCCCCCACCTGCCGCGCACGGTGCCCCCGCAGCACCGCCCGCCCGTCACCTCCATGGCGGCTCCTCCGCTGTCGCCATGGCGACGCCGCCGCCGCCGGGGCGGCCCCGAGCCCCGCCTCCCGCGCACGCGCCCTGCCCCCCTCCCCTCCCTCCCGCCCCGCCGCCGCGCATGCGCCGTGCCGGGCGGGCGCTGAGGGGAGCTCAAGGAGACGGCGCCGCCATGGCGGGCGGCCCGCGGCTGCCCTCGCTGGAGGAGCTCGAGGTGCCCGAGGTGAGTGAGCGGCCCCGCGGGGCGGCCCCCGGCCCCCGCCCGGCCCCCGCCCGGCCCACATTGCCTCTCTGTCCCGCTGCAGGTGAGAGTCAGCTCGGCCGTGCTGAAGGCCGCGGCCCACCACTACGGCTCGCAGTGCGACCGGCCCAACAAGGAGTTCATGCTGTGCCGCTGGGAGGAGAAGGACCCGCGGCGGTGCCTGCGCGAGGGCCGCCAGGTCAACCAGTGCGCCCTCGAGTTCTTCAGGTGAGCCGCCCTGCCGCCGCCTGCGGGGGTCTCGCTCCCGCTGCCCGGCTCCTGGAGGTATGACCGGTGCCCTTGAGGAGGGGCGCAGTCGCCGAAGAAAAGGTTGTGCTCTTATTTTATTACTTGCGTGGTTAAACCTCGGCTTGTCCTTTCGCTCAGAGCTCCGTGGGCTCAGCTGCAGGGTGAGCGGCACCAGGGGCTTGTCAGGTTAGCAGAGGAGTGCCCTCGGGGGTTATAGGCTCGCTGCTTCTGCACCTTGCAGCTGTGTTATGGGATCTAGGAAATGAGCCTAAATTTTACTTCGTCCTGGGTTTTGTATGCATGTTGTTATAAAAACTTAGGTAGGTTTGAAATCGATGTCTTGTGACAAAAACATAGGTCATGGTGTGCATTGGTATCTTAGGTTGCTGGTAAAGGGCTGTGTCAATTAGCTCAAAGTTTGTCCTCTTCCAGTGTAGCAGCCACCCAGTAATGAAAAACCTCTGTCCTATGCGTGTCTTCTCGAGTTTAAGATTTCCAACTAATTTGGAAGCATTAGAGTGTTGTGTAGCGTGCACTATGCTTACCTAGCAAAGCAGACACCCAATATGGGGGAGCCGCATACATCTGTGTAGGAAGAATACCTTCCACATATTGGTGAAGTTATCGCTATCCCTACTTGTAGCTACAGTGCTACAGACTACAGTGGTGTTGGTACTAAGTTCTGTTTAATGGTGCTTTAAAGACTGACTTCTGAAGATTTTAAGTGTTCCTAAGAACAACAACTACAAAAACATTTTAGCACAAGTTAAGGCTTGAATGAGCGATAGAGAAAACATTAAAACTACAACAGTTGCTAAACGTTTTCTTTCTGTGTTGTCTTGCAGGCAGATTAAGACGCACTGTGCAGAGCCATTTACTGAATACTGGACGTGCATTGACTATACCAACTTGCACGAGCTTCGTAAATGCCGAAAGCAGCAGGCAGTATTTGATAACTGTGTGCTAGAGAAGTTGGGTTGGGTGAGACCTGAGCTGGGAGACCTCTCTAAGGTAACTTCCTATCTTTTGGATTGGATAGCCGGGTTCTTCTTTCCTTATGTGCATTTTTCCAGACCGGGTCTCAAACTTCCCACACCTAGAAGGTGATGTATGATCTCAACACTGGAAAATTGTGGATTTTGCTAAATGCAGGACTCTTTTAGCATTCTCTAGAGTTGGGAGTGCATGCATTGCTTTCCTGGAAGACCTGGACTTTTCTCACACAACTCCAGTTACTCTTTTTGCTTTTCCTAATGCAGAGACTTTTCCTTCAGGAGTGAGGCTCACACGTTTGTAGAACTATGATGTCACTATGAATAAAGTGCTCCTCCTCTCCGTTTATTTAAAGTATCCTGCAGATAGGAGCTCTTATCAGATCAGTGATGTATCCCTAGTGTGGTTTGGTGGTACTTATATTAAATTCTGACTTAATCTAGCTTTTCTGTTAAATGCCATGAGAAGTTGTATCATTCCTTTCTTTTTCTTTCCAGGTCACAAAAGTGAAGACGGACCGACCTATCCCTGAGAATGTCTATCATTCTAGACCTAGACCAGAGCCAAATCCACCCATTGAAGGAGAGCTGAAGCCTTCTCCACATGGCAGTAGGCTGTTTTTCTGGTCCTGGTAAAGTGGGCAGACTGTCCTGTAATTAAAATGCAAAGATACATTGCTCTCAAATGTAAATTGTTCAGTACACGTTGGGTATAACTTTAAATGTAATGATTAAAAAAAAAAAAGTTACATGGCTTAGTAGATTTCTTTAAACGTATTTTTTAGCGACTATGATGTGTGAGTGTCTCCCTGTTTTGTGCTGTGGTCTCTGCAGTCCTATAGCCTTTGGGACCATCTTAACACAGTGATGTCAGTTTCCCAACGGTGGCTGCCAGGCTTGTCTGAGAGGCATGTGAGTATAGCCTGAGTCTTCGGCCACTGCTTTAAACAATCGAAATGGTGTGAGACTTTGTTTGCTTATTGAGATCCCTGTCACTTGCATCAAGCAAGCTTTAAGCACAAATGAGTCATCCATGTCTTCCCTTACAATCTTGCAACCAATAATAGTGCATTTTTTCCAAGAGACTACTTCTGTATAGATTTTTACCTAAAACCTGTCTTGGAGCAAGACCTTAGTCTCGGTGGTTTTGGATAGATATGAGGTCAGTACTGGTTTTGACATACAGATCCTTATTCTAATGACCAACTACTTCTCCCGCAGACAGGTTAGCTGCTTCCATTGGTTTTTAATGGGGAGCATAAGCTACTTCCCCAGCAAAATCACAGTAAACTTTCAACTCCTTTAAGATGATCTTTTAAAGGATTGCATTGTTCTGTTGAGCAGCGTGAGAAGGTAGCTCATCTGCTGACAGAAGGGCCTGACATGAGGGGCTTGGGGCAGATCCTTCCTGTAGTCTCACCGTGATTCTTTCTGATGGAGGAGTAAGGCAGCTTCCTCCAGCTAGTTTGTCTGCAATATCCAGAAGTTGCATGTTTCGTGGATCTAGTCTTTCCTCTGCTCTTCCCCTCCAATAGCAAGAACCGTATTACAAAGGTCAGAAAAAACAAATGAACTTGTTTTCACAAAGCCATGTGCAGTTCAGCTTGCTCTAGACCAGATGTAGTCTGAACCATAGCAGGCTCAAATAGTATTTTGCTCCTCGAGTAGACTAGCAGTGAAATTAGGATCTGAAGATTTACCATCCCCTTGTTTGGGGTAGGATTAAGTTGTAATGGGTCTGTAGCTGCAGCATATGTTTCTGATCCATGGAGCTAGAGGGAAAATTGTATAACCTTTATCTAAAAATAGCTCATGTACTGTGTGGCTGATGGGTTCTTGCTACTTCTGTTTGGGTATGTTGACTGAAACTCAGAAAGCAGGTGCTATGGCATACATGTTTGCATTTTAATGTACATATCATGCTGTCTTAGCACCTCCTTGTCTAAACCTTCGCGGTTTTTCCTTCCAGATGACTGCCAGCATTTCAGAGCAGCCATGTATTTCTGAAGAACGATAACCTCTTCTCTAGAGATTGAAATTACAGCAAGCTTGAGGTCTAATTACATTCAGCTGAGTGAGTGAAAATGAAGTTTGGCCAAGTAGAGGAAACATTTTTTGGGGATGTTAACATGTATCACATCTGATCTCTGTGCTGACCCATTCTAACACTTAGGCAACCCTGCAAAAAGACTTTTTAGATGCTACGTTTTGTTAATAACTTACTGTTGTCAGCATAATGTATGAAATACTGCAGTGCTGAACATCTGCTTTTGAATAAACAGGCATAGGCATTCCCATAGTCAGTCCCTAATCATAATTAAAAAGTATTTTCCATTAAATTCATTCTGAACAGAATGACATTCATAAATGTGGGGGGATGACATTTTTTAAACAGCCTCTTACAAAACCCAACCTTAAGTTGTAAGGAGAAAAAAAAAGGTGACTTACACTGCAGTCTCAAAGGTTTAAGATTGTTCATCTTTCATGACAGCTGAATCTACTACCTCTTGGATTGGAGGTTGTTGATCCTATAATGATGCATTGATTATGTTTAAAAGTCAGAATTAACTGCTTGCTTAGATTCCCACGTGAGTTTCGTGCAGGGGTGGGAAGGTGAATGAACAAAAAAGAACAGCAGAGGAGGACAATGAAGTGATCATAAAGTCAAGTAGAATTCAGCTGCACTATGAGCACTTCTTTCATTAACTTCTTTGAGATAATTACTTCTTGTCTCTATCTCTTGGCTGAATCTGCAAAAAAGTCTTGCCAAAGTTCTGTTTCTTGGTGCTTTGGACAGTGCCTATATGTAGCTATTTCTGTTCAAAATTGTTGTGTGGCTTTACTCAAACATAGATCCCCCTTTGGAGCTGTAATGTTTTTTTGGGAACTTTAGAACAAGTGAATGTCAAGATTGAGTAAAGACCATAAAACTATTTTTGAGGAATGTATCTTGACATTTTTTTGGCAGATGGAGGGCAGACTCGCACAGATTCAACACAGATATTTTATTGGCAATGTGAGAAGTGTTATTTGTTATGTTGTCGTCTCTAAGCTCTGCCAGAGCTTCTAATCACATGTGAAATTAACAAAATTTCAAGCCAATGTCATGGTAGCTTGCCCCGCACCATAGGCTGGATTAGGCAGAACCTGCTCCCTGTCAGATTACGGATGGCAAGAGAAAAATCGTATTGCAATTTCTAATCTTAGTAAGGGAGGAGTGTGCGTTTCTAGCCCAGCAGTTACTGCATGGCACTAGCATGACAGCATTGTTCCACAGAGAATGGCCCCCTCCATGATACCTGGCAGTTTGATAAGCTCCGATCTCGAGTGGTTCTGTTTAACTTGCAAGGCAAAAGGACTGGAGAAGGTGTACTGCTAGCCAGAAAGACCAGAAACCCGACAGCAACACCCGCTCTGCTTGTAGCCACCACATTGTTCATCTGAGAAAGCGGTGGAAAGGAATTGGTTTTATTTAGCTCTCCGAACAGTTTCATAAACCTGCTGCATGCCATTATCACTCCTGTAAAAAAAAAAAAAAGTCAGTTTAGGTGGAACTAGCCTCCTGAGCATATGTAAACGGAGATTTGCTAGGACAAAGCCATTCATGTATTCTTCCCCTGCCTTCAATTTCAATATGGTTCTAGAATGGAGCTATGATAAAATGGATTTTTTTTTTTGCCCATTCATAAGTAATGAAAAACCTTCAAGAACCTTTACCTTCAGAACAAGGATACTTCTGTGAATCCAGAGAGAAAGATTTGGAGTTCGAGATGACTTTGTAAAACCCTTTTGAAAGCTTGCTGTGTACTTTGTACTAAAAGCATTTTGAAACTAGAATCTATCTGGATATTAATAAGAGATTTAAGACTCCCTCTTGTGGCTGCTTTAAGTTGGTCTTGGGCATTTGTGATGAAGATTTTGCCATCGTGCAAGTCCTAAGGCTAATTCAGTATTGCTAATAGAAACTTGATTACGGATTAAAGATTTCTCTTTGCTATGAGCCTCAATTGAACATTGTCTCAACTTTGTTTTTTCTACTATGGAAGAAACTCTTGAGTGAAATGAGAAGAGGAAGAAAAATTGGTTGAAAAGTTCTGATCACCTCAATTACGTTTGATGTGAGTTCAGGAAGTTAAGACAGCTAAAGTAGATGGAGGTTGTTGGGAAATCCCAGTGCAATTTCCATTTGCTTCTCTGAATGCAGAGGAGAGGCGTTGGTGGCACTGCAGAGGGCAGGATGGTGCTCAGTTCTGAACCTGCTGGGCCGGCGTTAGCAGTGGGTGACAGGCAAACACAGGAAGCAGGTTAATTGCAATATTTAACTTCATGTAAAAACCCATTATTTCTCTTTATTCTATGAGGAATGGACGTGACCTTACCAAATGGTCTTAATAATGTAACCTTGCCCTCCTGTTAATAATTTTATGGCTGTGCTTTTGCATGAGCCCTTCTGGGTGGGGTCTCAATGTAACTGTTCTGAGACACCTCCTGCGTGGCTGAGAGTGGTTCGAATAGTGCCTTGGCAAGAAGAGCTGAGAAAATACAGCCCAGCAAACTGGAAGCAAAAAGTCTGCAGGGTTATTTTGGCTATTAAGGCAGTAAATCAGCCCAGCAACCAGATGCTGTGCAGGGGGTGGTTCCTGAGTACCCGAGGCACGTCAGCATCGCTTTGCTTGGCAGTGCAGGGGTTATTCCTTTTTTTTTTCTGCTACAAAGGCAAGTTTTTCCACTCCCTTACACACACTGCAAAACCGTTGGCAAGGCTAATGTGTGCACTGGTGCAGGTTCCTCCTGTGTGTGATATCTGGGGTTGACAGCAGCGGTGCTGCATTGCCTCTGTGCTCTGAGTCTGCTCAGCTGGTCGTGTGCCGCTCCAGGCTATCGCGGGGCTAGGGCACAAGCAGAAGCTGGTGGGAGTGAAGAGCTTTGCTGTATCTGACTGCATCCAGGAATAAGAGGGCTCGGGGAAAAGAAATAAGAGCATTTGATAAGGTAAAAGCTCCTCTATCTTGCCTGCATCCCAAGCATCTCGTTGCTGCTGCCCTCACTGCCTGGGAAATAGCTTAGATCACGTTTGTCTGCATTTGCCTACTGCAGATGCCCAAACAAAAGGATTCCAACCTGCGTGTTCTTGTGCTCTTGGCTGGGCTGGCAAATGCGGATGGTTCAAGCGAGTATTTTGTTCATGCTGTGTTCTGCAGCACAAAATAGTGAACAGCTTTTGCTGTTTTGATAGGGTTTAAATTAATTTCTCCCATCTCACCAGGGGAAATGAGGGCTGGGAAGAATGGCCATGCCTGTTGCTTTGTTAAGCTTGGCTTTGGCTCCGATTCTGGCACTGAGAAAGGAAATAAAATACAGGGGAAGGGGAGCTTTCTGAAAGAGCTATGGGTCTGCTCCCAAGTTGATAGGTTAAAATGTATAAAACACTGACTTCGAGGCATTGCTCTAATATTTGTAAAATCAGCGTGGCAGCTCTGTTAAGGGCTATGAGTCACCCCGAGGGTGGTTTAGTTCTTTATGAGCAGTAGCGCAGCCTTCTGCTTCCACGCAAACGGGAGCTAGAATTTTAATGGAGTCAGAATTACCCCTTTGGTTCGAGCACCGGCTGACCTCCGCTTTGTTCGCGCTGCCTCCCGTTCACAGCTGTGCGGAGTGAGCCTGACCCATCTTTGTCTGAGAGAGAAGGACTGGACGCAGCCCGTCAGCGCCAGCCGCAGCGACTGCAGCCGTTCCCCCGCCGCTCTCCGCAGGCTCCCGTGCCGGGTCCCTGCCCGGCTGCTCCTGAGGGACGCGGTCAGGTGTGGCCCGACTTGGCTGCGGTTTTCAGGAAGCCGCTGACAGCGGGCCTGACCCCGGCCATGTGCACGCAGCGGGAGGCTCTGCCTGTCCCCAGGCACGGCCTCAGGCGCTCGTGGCAAGCCTGCGCTCCAGGCTAAACAGAGGAAGGTGAGGGTCAGCAGCAGAGAGCTCTGCCCAAGACTCAGGAAGCACATTTTGGCAGAGGAAAGAAATACAATACAAGCAGGGAGGGAAACTCAGCTTCCATCCAACCCCCTCCAAGAAGCTTTTGGCTCCCTACAGCCGCCGGAGTCTTTACTATCAGTTATTGTGCTCTTTATTGTTACAAGCTCTCGTGTTTTTTCTGCCTTTTACACCAGCATGTTGAGGAGGGGAAAGAACAGAGCGATCCAGGAGCGGTGCGGTCTGCAGGGCAGAGCCCTGTGCCAGGCGACAGGCTGCCCAGCTCCCCCCTGCTGCCTGCCACTGCCTCCTCGTGTGGCCCTGGGATGTGCTGCTTCTCTCTGTGCCCCGGGGTGGTTCCACCGACACACCGCCCTTCACTTGTTCACCGTCCCTGCCCTTGTAAAGTGCCTCCGAGGGGTCTGGGGCAAAGCTCTGCACGGCCAGGGCAGGCACAGGCCCACCGCTCGCTGCCCTCCTTCCCCGGAGCAAGCAGAAGGAGCTGTGCCCAGCCCTGCCCCGGCCACTCAGCCCTGTGGCCGTCAGCCCCTGTTCCCCTGCAGATGCTGCCTGCACTGGCAGCAGCGGGAGATGCCCCTGCCGGAGAGACCGGGGTGCGAAGTGGCACCCTGAGCACCCAGTGCGCTGTGAGCACTCTGGGAGGAGTGATCCCCGGTCCTGAACATCACGGCTCTCTCCTGCCTGCTGGCTCGCAGATCCGAACCCTTCTTGCAGCTGTGCCATGTGCGGAAACCTGTGCAGGGACCCAAGGAGCAGCAGAGTTGGCTGCAGAAGTAGACATCCGCAGCACGCAGGCAGCACCAGCACGCAGTGCTCAGTGCTTGTCCTTGCAAACCCTGCTCTGCTCCCCATCATCACTCGCTTAGAGCCTTTGTTTCTCCTAACCATGAGTGAAACCAGTTGTGGGATTTTGTGTTAAGGGCATGACATAATCAGAGTCTGGGAATTCCACTGGAGGAATCCTTTTGAAGATTTACTAGTCTGGCTAATTACAGTAAAACTATGAAGGTGCTGCAGTCTAAATGATTAACAGTTAATAAGTGGAGGTTTCTGCTTTCTTGTACTTTTTTTTTTTTTTTGCTACGAAACAAAACAGACCAATTCTGGCTACGTCACTAGCGGTTTCTTTTAGGAAGGAGATCTGCCAGAGGCGTGCTAACAGGTTTTCACAACTCCACTGTCCATCTCTGTTGGTGGTAGCAGATCATTCAATTAAAAATGTAAGTCACTTCCTTGCTTCTTTCTATGTTTGTTGCTTTTCTGCCTTTCTTTAAGCTCGAGTAGTGACAACAGCCTGGAGGATTTATTTGCTGCTTGTTGACATTTTCACTTTCTGATGCACATCCTTACATTGCCCTGTAGAGTTCAGGCCATCTCAGCCACAGAGAGGTGGTTTAAGGAAAGGTAGCCTTAGAAAATCTCTCTTCCACACTCCTTCCCTCCCCAAAAGCCCACATTATCAATACACTTAATAATTCTAAATTTGAGTATCTACTTCCATGTATAGCCCATTTACCTGTTATTGCCATTAAAATATTTGCTCTCTGTCCCAGCATCTTTATCATGTTTTTGATCGGATGTGTTGTAATAAGCCTGCCACGTCTCATTCTCTGCCTGCTCCGCCTCAGAGCTCCTGCAGACCCGGCCCTGCCTGCCTGCACACCCCTATCCTCCCCACTCGCTCCTGCGGCCTGCGAGGGCTGCCCTCGTGCCGTGGCTGAGGGCGTGCAGGTTGCTACCGTGCTGGTGGCATCCTCAGCTTGTAGGGGTGATGTGGTGCTGCTTCAGTCGGAGCTGCTTTTCCAAATCGGGCCCTAAATTTCCCCGTGCCACCTTCTGATGTCTGTACAGGGATCTGGAAGCAGCACTGGGTGCCCGGGGGAGAAGCACTGTCCTGTGTCTGCTGCCATGGGGCGAGGCGCAGTGGGACGGGGCTCGGTGCCACGTGGGGTTGGAGCGAGGGAAGTGAGTAGCCATGGGAAGGTGATGAGAGGGGCCTGGGCTGAGCTGGTAGTGGGTGCATGGAGGTGGCAGCAGGACACCTGAGAGGCTCAGAAGCAGCAGAGAACCTCGGTGACTGCAAACCCCATCTCAGGGCTTGCTTCAGCCACCACAGGCCAGCTGCCCTGCGCATCCCTGGGGCGAGAGGCCTGAGCCTGGGTGCTGCTGGAGTCCCGTGTCCCTGGTGCTGCCAGGTGCCAGCCACCACAGAGGACGAGCAGCTCCCGCAGCGCGGTGCTACCGGGTGCTGGCGCCGTGCTGAGCCGCCCGCTGGTGAGCTGTGGGTGGCTGGGCTGTCGTGTGGTAGGCAAAGTGCTGCAGAACAAAACTGAATTGAAGTGATTCTTTCCCTCTCCCCTTGGCCTGCGAGGAAATCTTTTTCCATTTACTATAAAACATGGTCCTTAATAGTGCTGAAGTGTTCTATGTATTTTAAATAAACATGAGTGGATTTGAGCCCAGGAGGACATGAAAGAATGCAGCGTTTGCGGGGTACCGGCCCGGCACACATGTCAGCAATTTGGCTGCCTTGTGTACTTTGGCTTTTAAAAAAGCATTTAAAAGTAAACAAATGAAGGAAAATCTGGCAGCTGGATTTCAAAGTAAATTGCTTTCAGCTGATAGACCCTGTTTCCAGCTTGGTTGGGTAGTATCAAGCCGTACACATCCAGCGAGAAGAGCAAGCGGCCAAGGAGGAGAGCGGGGGTGGGAGGGAGAACAAAAGCAGGGAAGTTCTGTGGATTTAATTCTTCCATTTCCTTCCTTTGCACCAAACACTCCCTGCCTGTCACTGCCCTCATGTCAGACGGGCAAGCTCATACTTCAGACAGCAAATTGCGCTCCACCGTCTCCCAGCCCCTGCTCTGCTGGGGCTCGCTGCCTCCTCCGGCCAGGCTGGGAGCATCATACTTGGGCCAACGCTGTCCCCGTGTCCCCTCCAAAAGGCACGGCGAGGGCTCTGCGCTCTTGTCCTCGTGTCCTGCTGCCAGCCCCGCGGTGCAGCGGGGTGACCCCCACCCGCGCAGTCCCTGGTGCTGCCAGCCCCAGCAGGCATCGCCCCGCCAGCGAGGGAAGCAGAGCTGGAAGCGGCAGAGATAACACAGGCATCAGGAGTGCGGGCTGCGGCGAGGCCCTGCGCCTCCGGAAGGGCCTGGTGTGGCCCCGAAGGAGGAGACTCAGCAAATGCTGACAGATAATAACGAGGTCCCGGGCTGGACAAAGAGGGGAGGTTGCTGAGGTCACGCTTTGGCTCAGCTTCGGGCTCCTTCTGCTTTGACTCGCGTTTCCTCAAGTTTATAAAACTTTCTGTGGGTTGGTTCGGTGGAAAGGGCAGAGGAAACCGGTGGGTCTGCAATGCTGGCAGCGTGGGGCCAGGGCCGGGCTGCTCCACACACGCACAGACAATGTGCCCAGGGCTGTCCTGCTGGCACTGATGCTGCGATGCCACCCCAGGGCTGTAGGGCCCTGCAGCCCCCCGGGAGCAGCGTGTGGGTGCAGCAGGAGGAGGCAGCACAGGGACGGAGTCCCTGCAGCGCTCGGCATGCTGATCCCCACACCACATTGCAGGACCCCACTCTGCTCCCCGGCCGTGCTCATGGCAGAGGACACGGCTCCATGCGATGCTCCCTTTAAGTGTGCAATTAATCAGAAAGGCTCGCTCTAATGGCTTTCCTCCTCCTGTAACTCAGCAAATGGAGTCCCTTCCCGGCTCTCCTGGCCGCGCTGAGGTGCTGCCAGCTGTACCCCACAAGGGAAAAACGTGGCGAAACCTTCTGGGTGAGCAACGCTGAGTGCAAAAGGAGCCGGGGCTGAGGCAGCACCGCACGGCCGTGACGGGAGCCAGCCGGGCCGGCTGTGCCGAGCCGCAGGACAGCTCTCATTATCTCTTGGCACAGGAGGCCTCTGGCACTGGTGTTGGGAGCTGGCAGCGCCCGCACGCACCTGCCGGCACCAGTGGGCTCACCGGGAAGTTCCTGGCTCTCGTTAATGCCATGGAAAAATGTTTTTGAGGCTCCCCAAGTGGCCCGTTCCTCTCCGCCCTGGCACAGGCTCCAGCACCCTGCCCAGGCGCTCAGGGCCCAGCCCCAACACCACGGCCCTGAAAGCTGCAGGGAAGAGGCTGCAGGACACAATGCGAAAGCACCTTCTGGGTTCTGTAATTTCTTTTTCTTCCTCAGGTAGGCAAATGGGGCTAGAAGGCTAGAAGTGGGGACGTGGAGGATTCATTCGCATGGGGAAGCGGCTGCGGGTGGGTAAGGCTCCAGCCCTCGTTCAGAGGAATGGAAACAACCCCCAGCAAAGACAGTTGCTTGGATGTCCCTGTGATTAACGGGAAGAATATGTAAATGTATATAGCGGTTGCCATGGCTACCAGAGGCATTACGCGGGTGCTGGGGAAGGCAGAGCCCCCGGCCCAGCCCGGGTCAGGATTTGCATTCGTGGCGCAGCAGCACCCCGGCACCCCGTGGTGCTGGTGCAGAGCCACCAGGCTGCGCCCACCCCATGGCACTGCCACGTCCCCAGCACCCCCAGCAAGACCTGTGCACCCCTGCCCGGCAGGATTCATCCTGAGGGAGCGATGTTCCTCGGTCCCACGGGGCCACACAGCAGCACAAAGCTGGGAGCGGGATGGGGATGGGGCCTGCACACAGGTGCACCAACCCCCCAGAGCCACCCAGCCCCACCTCACACCAGGCCAAGCTCGTTGCTGGCTGATCCTATAAAGCTGGGAGGGGAAAGAATCTCCCCCTAGATGGAACCTGCAGAGCTGCCCCTGCCTGCCCCCAGGCCCTGGTAAGTGCTGTGGGCGCCATATTGTGTCATGTCACATCATGTCACTTACCCCTGAGGCTGTCACGAGCCCTGACAGCAAGGAGCCCCCGGGGGCTTCGTACCCTCAGTAGTGCTCGTGTCCATGCGCCAGCCCCAGGACCTGCTGGGCCACTGCAGTTGGAGGGAGAGAGCGAAACCAACCGGCCTTCAGCACCCTGACCCGAGAAGGTTCTGGCTGACAGCTGCTTGCACATCTCACTGCTGCTGCAGCATGAGCAAAGTGCTTTAAAAACCCTAAAAGAAAGCAGCATCCCCAGGTAATCTGAGAAATGGCACATTGGGGGGGGTGGGGGGCAGGAACTGAACCTAAACCTTGTGTGGGAAGGGGCTGCTTGGGAACATGTTGCTTGTCCCTCTGTACCCCACACTGGTGAGGCCCCACCTTGAGTGCTGTGCTCAGTTTTGGGCCCCTCAGCGAGCTGCTGGATGTGTTCAGAGTGGAGCAGTGAAGCTGGTGAAGGGTCTGGAAAAGGAGGCGAGGAGCGGCTGAGGGAGCTGGAGCAGGGGAGGCTGAGGGGAGGCATCCTTGCTCTCTACGCCTGCCTGAAAGGAGGCTGCGTGAGGAGGGTGCTGGTCTTGTTCTTGGGTGACAAGTGACAGGATGCGAAGAAATGGTCTCAGGTTGCACCAGGGGAGGTTTGGGTTAGACATCAGGAAGAATTTCCTCACGGAGAGGGTGATAGAGCATTGGAATGGGCTGCCCAGGGAGGTGGTGGAAGCGTTCAAGGGATGTGTGGCTGTGGCACTGAGGGACATGGTTTAGAGGTGGACTTGGTAGTGCTGGGTTGATGGTCGGACTGGATGATCTTAAGGGGCCTTTCCAACATAAATAATTCTAAGCTTTTGTTTAATGTCGAAAGTGTAAATTTCAATATTTACCCTCAAACTGCTTTGCCAACCCAAGCTGAAGCAAGGCTGTGAGTTATCTCTCAGAAGCCGAAGCCCCTGCTGTCAGGGTGGATGGGTGCCCTGTGCCTGACCGGCTGGGACCTGCAGTGCTGGCAGAGCCCGTGGGTGCCCCCGCACCGACAGCCCCTGTGCCTGTGGCCACTCCTGGCTTTGGGGGGCAGCAGGGGTGTGGGGACCTCGAAGGATGTGGGGATCTCCCTGGTCCCCTGTGGCCGGCCCTGGGCTCCTTCGCCTGTCCGAGTGCTCCGCTGTTGTTACAAATGGCAGGCGTGCACGCCTGGGCTCTCGTGTCTGCTATTTCCTTATAATTTAAGAGCCTTCCTCACATTAATCTTTTTATTTTTATTTTGACAAATGTATGTTTCCAGGAAGTTGCTGAGGTCAAAGCAGCATCTGTTGCTCGTTATTTTGGGGGATGCAGAGGGTCTTTGTGAGGGTTTCCAAAGCAACAAGGAATTAAGTGGTTTGTAAAGCGGAGACCAGGAATGAGGAGAGGGCTGGGGCTTCCCGAAAGGCAGCTGAAGATGCTGATGAAAATCAGATCAGCTCGCCTGTATTTTCTTGGAAACTTGATCTATTTTTCTTGTACAACTGTCAGCCTGACTCCCGTATTTCAAGCACTTGGCCGGAGCCAGCTCTGCGTTTTGGCGCTGGGATTAATGTGGCCCCGGTCAGACTCGCGTTCCCCGGCCCGCGCCGGCTGCTACGTGCTGCCCAGGAGCACGTGCGTGGCACCGGCCATAGCGTGCTCCGAGGGGCAGGGGCGAGTGAGGTACTGGGGACCGGTGGTGCGGGAACCCAGTGCGGTGCTGGCTGCAGACATGGGCGGGGACCCCTGGGACGGCCCTGGGTCCCCTGCACTGGGAACGGCCCTCATCCCCCAAAATGAGGGGCTTGGGGCTGAGCTCACACCTTGAATTGCCTGACACCCCTCCCAGGGGCACGATGCTGCTTTGATCGCCTGCTCTCGGGCAATGAGCTCAATCAGCAAAATCGGCTGAGAAATTGGTGCTGGGTCGGTCCTGAGGCCAGGGGCTCTTGTGCAGGGCTGGTGTAGCGGTGAAAGCTGCTTTTTCTTGCAAAACAACCCAAGGAGGGTCTGGTGCCAAGGCGAGGGCTGCTGAGGAGCCCAGGAGATTTATCGCTGAGGAAATACTTTCTCCAGCAACGGCCGACGGTCGCAGCAGGAACAATAGGAGATTCGCAACGTGAACAAAGCTGATTTCGTTCTTCTTTTTATCAATGCGTTTTCCTTGTGGATCCTCCCTTCCTGGAAGTGGGAGATGCAGCTTCCCCCGTGCGCTGGCTGTGTAATCAGCAGGAATGGCAATATCCTGGCTGGGAAGCGAGCTGTGAAACGCTGTCGCCCGCGCTGATTTATGAGCCCGGGATGGCGCAAGCTGTGGCAGCGGCCAGTGGCGGGGCTGGCCCAGGGACAAAATGCCAGGGCGCGTGCAATATCCACGTATTCTTTCTCCTCCTCACCGGGTCCCTGGGGAGCCCGCGAGAGGAAGTTAATGGATTAGACACACACGTTCCGTTTTATTTTATTTTTTATTGCCCTGTCTTTCCAAACGCCTTTAGCAGACACACGATGACAATAGGGCCAGGCGGCGAGCGTCCTGGCCGGGCAGGCGGGGGGGTCAGCAGCCTGCTTGCAGGAGGTCAATGCGATGCACGGCCGCTGTGGGGACACGGGGACGGACCTGTCCTGAGCGGGCTCTGGGCAGGGGCAGCACGAAAGTGGCTCCATGGCACCCATGAGCTGGGCACCACCATGGGAGCAGGCAGCCTCTGCGGGGCCCTGCTGCCGCCATCCCATCCCTGCCTGCCAGGCTCCCGCGCCCCCGCCGTGCCGCACCGTGCAGTCCTCACCCAGTGCCGGGAATATGAAATAATTATTCCAAGTGATCAGATTTTAATTATGCAACACAGAGGATGATTATTGTACGCCAAATTGGTGCCGAGTGCTTAGTTATGTATATGCCAAATTTAGTCTATACTATTATACCCAGTGGGTGGCCGTAGACAATCAGGAAGTAATTAGTTTTGCTGGAGGTTGTTCGCCTGCCTGGTTCGCTGTGCTGTCTGGGGAGCGTCTTGCTGCGCTCCGTGAATACCGCGGGCTTTGAGTTCAATACCGTCTTTTTGTGACAAGCTAATAAGCTGTCTGCATGGCGGCCTGTAATTAGCGCTGTCGATATTCATTTGGAAACCGAGACCGTGCGAAGCGTCTCTGCCGACGGTGCTTCCCTTTGTCGAGGCTCGGGGCCGGTCCCACCTCTCCTTCGAGGGACAGGGACACGGCCACATCCCGGGCACGTTGGCGAGGGAGCAGAGCCGCGGGGAGAGCACCACGATGTCCAGCCGCAGCCCGGAGGTGTGGGAGGTGCTGTGCAGCCGCACCTTCCTGGGAGGAGGGATCCTGCGGGGTCCCTGCTCACCTTCTGGGGTCTCGCCGGCAGAACCAGCGGTGCTCAGGGTTGTGCTGGCTGGGAGAAGCTGGAGCCACCGCGGCGTTGCCCCCGGGCAGCGTTTGGTGGCAGTGCTGTGGGGCATCGGGATGCGGCCGCCTCGGCAGAAATGGCCTGGGTCTGCCGGGCGGGAATTGCCTGAAGTATGGAGCAACTTTTACCTCTGTTACACAAAGGAAACTTTCCTCCTCTTTTTGTCAGAGATGCTCACTCCATTGAAATGATTGGCATACTGGAGAGCTGAGAAACTAAATTGTTTATACACTAATGAATAGAAGCTTGATTGCAAGATCCTGTTTGGAAAATTATAGTGCTGAATTGAAGCCGTACAATTACATCCAAAATGCTGCATATTCATTTCATCTGCTTTGCATAGAGATTAACAAGCGAGCCCTAAAGCAGACTCTGAAATTAAAGCTAACACCAGATTTAGTCACAGGTTACAAACTAAATGGCATTGTTTGATGGATATGAATCTTTACCACCTGCCTGCCTGATGATTGCTAGCAGCTTACCAGACAGCAAAGGAAAAAGTTTCTTCCCATGAAGGAAGCATAATAAAACGTGGGGTTGGACGTGCCCCCTCCCCGTGCGGCCCCGCCAGGCAGATGTCTCTGCGGAGGCTGTGTTTCCATCCCGCCCATCGGCCAAGCCCCCGAGGATGCCTTCGTCCTGGGCCCGTTCTGCTGCTGGCTGCATCCCCTCTGGGGGCATGGGCACTGCGGGTGGCCTGGGGGCATGGTGCTTGGGGTCCCTGTCCCCACCTGGGTCACACCCCACAGGGCTGGGCTTTGCCTCCTCGAGGGCTCTCCCTCCCTGTGCACCTGGGCTGGGCTTGGTTTGGGGCCACGATTTAGTTTGGGAGCAGGAACCAGGGTGTGGAAGGGCAGAGGGAGCTGTGGCTGCCCCGTCCCAGCTGGGAGCCTCAAGGGGTGTGGGGGCTGCAGTGGGTGGCAGCATCGGGTGCGGTGCAGTTGGGTGCAGGCACCGTGTGCTTGCGGGGTTTGCTCTGGAAATGGGCCCTGTCCCTGATGAGGAACCTGTCCCCCACGTGGCAGCACCTGTGGGGACACAAGGCCTCCTGCTATCCTCACTGGCATGGTGAGGGGCAGCAGCTGGGGCCCGTGTTTGTGCTGGGGCTGGCAGGGGAGCAGGCTGGAGGCCAGGGGCTGCCCTGGCTTCCAGCTGGGATCTCACTGCCCCAGGAAAACTTCACAGCCCCAGCCTGCACCCCAGGGCACTGACATGGCTGGGCGGCGAGACGTTTCCCGCGAGCAGGTCAGGGACCACAGCACTGGCTCTGCAAACCCGAGACGTTTATTTTCTTTAAAAGTCAGTTACCAAACAGTAGTGTACGTTATCTCCTAAGGAGCGGTCGCTCTGCCTCTACCATGCTAACGCACAGCCCGACCACAGCTCCACCAGCCCGCAGCTCCCACCACAGCGGTGCCAAGGGCCCTCTGCTGTCAGCTCCCGCTCGGCGGCTCCTGGCCAGCGCTGGGCCCCGTGGTGCTGTGCAGCCGGGGGGCCCTGGGGTCCCACCACCCCCTCGTGCTGCACCGGGACTGGGGCAGAGCTGCTCCGATTCTCCATCTCCTGACACTTCCCCACCTCGACCCTCCAGCACCTTCCCAAAGCCCCTCTCGCAGACACCCACATGAAGATCACCTCCCGGGGTCCCTCCCCAAAACCCGCCCCAGCTCCCGTGCTGCTGGGGGACGTGTGGCAGCACCCGGCATCCTCGGGTGTTCCCCCAGGGCTGGGTTTCTTCCTTAAACCTTCAGTATGCAAACTCATCCCCAGACATTCACACTTCCCAAACAAACCCAAACCGTACCGTAATGCCCCAACATGACATAGCAGCGTCCGCCTGCGGCCCCCGCCTGCTCAGAGGTACGCGAGGCTCAACCACGGAGCAGCTGCCTCCAACACTCCAAGGTGCAGGCAGCACCCGCTGCAGCAATGGGCTCTCCGGGCTCCCCTGCACCCGATCACCCCGTAGTGGCCTCCTGTGGGGCGGCCCCCAGCCCGCATGGGCAGCAGGAAAAGGCACCTTTGAGGGAGGCAGCGGTGGCATCGCCGCATGGGGACGTGGCAGCAGGAAAGTGAGGCTGCTGTCCCCAGAACAGGGCCGGTGTCAGGGCAGCGAAGCACCCGCTGGGGTGGCACATGGTGTTAGGGTGGATGGACTCTGATGGGCTGGGGTAGCAGCAGGAGCCTCGTGTCCGAGTATTTACAGCCCTGCCGTGCCCCTCCCCAGGAGCTCCAGGGATGTTTCTGGGGTGGGACAGGCGGGGTGACGGTGAGCACAGCACCGTGCGGTGACCGCTGGCTGGCTGGGAACCGCCTCAGAGCAAGCCCAACCAGTGCCATCCGCATCCAGCATGTCCTGGTGTCCAGCAGCACTGTTTGCACCCTCCCAAGACCCCCACAGGCCACCCCACCGCACGGGGGCCAGAGGAGGCAACCCTGCTGCAGGAAGTTTGGGGTGGCCCCGGGCTGTCAGCAGCAGGGACGTAGTGGTGAGCGTGGTCTGTGCCCCTGCCTGATAGCAGCAGCGAGAGCTCCCCAGAGGCAGGGACCCACGTGGCACCCCGAGCAGAGGCAGGACAGGCAGACAAGGACAGGGGACAGCAGGAGGGCAGTGTGAGCTGGTGCAGTGGGCAGGGACAGAGAAGGGACCTGCTGCCCAGCTGGGGCGCGAGGGCCCCCAACCCCAGCGCAGGTTGGGGAGAGGTGTGGATGGAGCCGCTGGGGCTGCCTCCAGCCAGCTGCCACACGCCGTGGTCCGACTAAGAGGGGACCCTGCTGGGCCCCACCGCAGTGTCCAGCTCCGGTTCCAGCAGCTCATCTTCTGAGAAGCTGATGTGTAGGCAGGTGTCGTCCACAGGAGAGAAGGGCGGTATGCTGTCTGTGGGGCTCACCAGCACAGCCAAGTCCTTGCCCAGGACCTCACTGGCTGCCGGGTCGTGGCAGCTGGCTGGTGGGGACGTGTGCCCGTTCTCCCCAGCCCTGTCCTTGCTGAGAACACGTTGGAAGGTCCTGGAGGGGACGGGCTCTGTGCTGGCGGCAGCGCTCCAAGCAGGAGTCCTTGTCTCGGAGTCCAAGAGGGTGAGGGAGCTGGCAGTGATGTTGGTGAGGCTGGACACGCTGGGGCTGGGAAGGCTCACGTGGGCAGTGCTCTCGGGCTTAGCCTCCACTTCCAGGCTCGGGGAGGTCTTGCTTGACCTCTTGCGTAGGATGGGTGGCGGCGGGTTCAGCTTGGGAATGGGCTGCTGCCGCCTGGGAAGCAAGAGCAGAGAGGAGGTGATGGGCAAGTAGTTACTTACCTGTGCAGATGGCTCGGTCCGGCTGCCCCAGGCTCTCCAAAAGGCAGACGCCTTTTGTGGCTCGGTTCAGTGCAACCCATCGCTGCGTATGTTGGAGCTGGGGTGCTGCAGTGGTGCGGCATTGACCACATCGCTCCAGTTGGACAGGAGCAGGACAGGCAGTGACCCTCATCCCTGTCCCCAGGGGTGGAGACGGTGGATTCCACACCCCAGCTCTGCCCTCCTGGTCTCAGCCAGCGCACAGACCCTGTGCTGCCCGTCCCTGCCCCTGAGCCACGGGACCAAGAGCACAGCCCTCCCTCCCCGGGCAGCTGTGAGCGCCCTGCTGCAGGCGCTGTGCTGTTGTACTGCTTTTGGCTGGGATAAAGTTAATTTTCTTCATATTAATTCGTGTGGCGCTACATTTTGGATTAGCGATGAAAGCACCGCGGTGCTCCCGCTCCGGCAGGTGGGAGCAGAGGCAGCGGAGCCCCACCTGTCCTCGTCCCCTCTGTCCGCGTCCTCTGCCTTCTGCCGGCCGCTCCCGTTGAGCAGAGCCACGTCGCTGACCTCGGAGCCCTCCACGCGCCTGCCGAGCCCGTCCTGCCCCTCCAGCGCGGCGGCCAGGCTCTCGTCCCCCTCCTTGCTGCCGAAGCAGGGGCCGCCCCTCTCCAGGCCCAGCAGGTTGAGGTAGGAATCCCCAGCGCCCAGGGCCGACAGCGAGCGGGGGCCCACGGGGCTGCCCAGGACGCTGGCGGGCGTGGAGGTGGAGGGCAGGGCGATGTCCAGGCTGTAGTGGTTCTTCAGGTTGAGGGACAGCGACTGCGCCAGGGACAGGTTCTGCAGCGAGCGGTCAACTGCGGCGACGGGGAGAGAGCCGAGGGGTGAGCGAGGAGCCGCGATTGTCCCCGGAGCTGGCAGCGCCCGGTCCCCGCGCCCGCTCACCCGGCTGCCGGCGCTGTGCCCGGCTCTCCAGCGCCTTCAGCTGCCGCACCAGCAGCGAGACGTGCTGCAGCAGGTCGCGGTTGGTCAGCAGCAGCTGCCGCACCCGGGCCTGCGCCTCGATGCGCGCCGCCGTCTCTGCCGCCAGCTGGTCCTTCAGCAGCTGCACCTGCGGGGCGGGACGGGGCTGCGGGGCCGGAGCCTCCCCGGGCGCCCCCGGAGCATCCCCGGGTCCCCCGGGGCCCTCCCCGGAGCGTCCTCGGGTCCCCCCCCCCCCCCCCCCGGCCCAGCTCCCCGGGCACCCCCCGGCTCTGCGCGGGGCTTGGGCGCCCTCTGCCGGTCCTCGGGGCCCCCGCGGGCCGGGAGCGGCTGCCCGGTACCACTCGGTCCCGTCCCGGTCCTGCGGGGCGAGGAGAGGGGCTGGGGGTGTCCCCCGGGACGGCAGGACCCGTACCTGAGCCACCGCCACCTGCGTCTGCTGCTGCTGCTGGAGGAGCTGCTGCTGGAGGAGCTGGAGGCAGTGCTGGGAGGCCAGCGGCGTGATGGAGGCCGAGGAGCAGGGGCTGCCGGGGCTGAGCAGCTGCTGCGAGCCGGCCGGGCACAGGGAGCAGCTCTCGGGGTCCTGGCAAGGGGAAAACGCCCGGTGGGAGGGTTGGTTAGCTCGGGCTGGGGTTCAGACAGCAGCTCCCCAGGAGTTCGCTGGGGCCTCGCGGCACTGCCTGTGGGGGGGCAGAGCTGTCCCCGCAGCCCTGGCACTGCAGGAGCGTTGAGGGGGGCAGTCCTGGGTGCTGTGCATCTGTGTGAGAACGTTTTGGAGCGAGCCCAGCTCCCTGCTTCCCCCAGGCAGCAGCATCCCTCAGGGCTGCCTGAGCCTGGCTGCAGCGCGGAGCAGGGAGGGCAGGGCGCTGGGACGGGGGCGGCCGGCAGCCACCCAAAAGCCCCCCCTGCCTTCCCCACACCACCCAGACCCAGGGTGGGCACTGCTCGCTGTGCAGCTGCCAGAAACAGCCCTCGTGTCCACGCTGTGCTGTGCGCCCCCAGCCCCCGGCATCCCAGCGTGGGCGCTGCAGAGCCCCGGCCAGCGCAGCGCAGGGATGGTGACCCCACGGCCATGTCACCTCCTGGGCAGCGCGGTGGCACCAGGGCAGCAGCGGTCAGATCCACACCTAAACGTTAAAGCAGAGCAAAGCCCAGCCTTCTGAGCCAAGGAAATAAATCCAATTGAATGCATTTCATCGCAGCTGTTTGCAGCCAGGCTCTGCAAGCGATACAATTGTGTGAAATGAAATGATGCCATTAAGGCAGCCAGGAAACGCTCGCTGAACAGATCTGCAGAGCAGCTATTCATTACGGCGTGCCCACGGCCAGCACCGAGCGCACCCTTGGTGCCTTCACTGCGGAGGCCGGGCTGCCCCGAGGGATGCTGCTGCCTGGGGGAAGCAGGGAGCTGGGGTCACTGCCAGAGCACTGACAGGCGACCGCTGCAGACCAGCCCTGGGGCCCAGAAACCCACCTGCACGGCGCAGAAATGCTCGCCTTGCTGGAGACACCTCTTAGTCTCCCCCTGTTAACAGGGCGCTGCTGCTGCTGGGGTCCCTGCCTTGTTTTCCCTTTCCAGCGCTGTGTGATACTCTCAGTGCACTCAGTCAGGACCCTCCTGTGCTCTGCCCTGCACCAGGGGACTCTCACGGGTTGGGGAAGCTCTCGGTCACAGCCTAGCCACAGGTCAGCTGGATGCTGAGCAGCCAGCCCTGCCGTGGGTCTGCCCAGGGAGACGGGGGTGCTTCGCCCATGGTGGTGACAGCCCTGGCTGGCTCTGCGTGCTCTGCGAGCCCGAGCTGCCTCGTGGCGTGGGGCACAGGGCTCTGTCTGGTCAAGGCGTGCTTCAGCTGCTGAGCTGCCCCGGGGCGCCGGGAAGGTGGGCTCTGCAGGGGGGTCTGCATAGAAGAACCCTCCCCAAAACATCGTGAGCAGAAGGACATCAGCAGCATCCTCAGCTTGGCCCCGTGCACTTTTACCTGGCAGTTCTTGTCCTTGGTGCCTTGTCCAGGTTTCAGCACGCTGAGCTCACCCCTGGCAGCAGGCAGCTCTCCTGGTCCCCTCTCAGACACGCAGATGCCATCAGAGTCGAGGCCAACCTCGTCCACATCTGTGATCTTGGAGCCCTTTATCTGGTGCACTTCAAACGAGACGGATAAAATGAACCAAGCACAGCCGCCAGCTGGGGCCACCAGCCCCACAACAGCCCAGGAAGAAGAGCCAAGGAGCCAAGCCTTGCTTCAAGTCCCTGTGTGCTGCGGTGGGGCAGGAGTGACGCGGCGTGCCAGGTCACCAGCCTGCTGGAAAAGGAGGCTCAGCCTCCGTGTTCCCAGGATGGGGAGGTGGGAAGGCCGGATCCCCCGTGGCCCCAGACAGATGGGCCACGAAGCTCTCGCTGTCAGCAGAGCCGGCCCACGAGGACAAGTCACTGTGCAGCCCCCCCACCCCAACACATCCCTGCCACCCGGACCCCGTGGGGAGCTGGACGTCACCTTCGGGCGGCTGCTCCTCCGCTGACTTGTCGCTGGCGCCGTCCGCCTGGCCGTCGGCGTTCTGCAGGGCGTGCTGCAGGCTCAGCTTGTGGCACACCTCGAAGGCCTGGCCCACCGTGCGCACCACGCGCATGGCCTGGCTCTGCGGAGCAGAGACCCCCCCCCACCCCCGTCAGCCCTGGGCGGGGGTCCCACAGCCCCATCCACCCCCCGGCAGGCGGGGCGCAGGGCCCGACGCGGACGCAGCGTCCTACCTTCTTCTTGGATTTGAAGACGTTGCACCTGAAGGAGTTGTTGGCGCCGTCCCTCGCGATGTAACTGAATATTTTCAGGTCTTGCGAGTCGTGAGACACGTAGAAGATTCTGGGGGAAAGCACAGGGGGAATTAAACATGCAGAAGCAGCTCTGCCCCCAGACAGACGTGTTGAAAAAGCCCCCGGACAGAGCCCTGAAGGATTTTCTGATCGCTGCCACCGCCAGGCACAGAGCAGCAGGAGATGCCTCTGGGTGTGCTTCTCTTCTCCAGGTACCTGGAGATCCCAGAGCAGGTGCTATGGCAATCAGTGCTTCCCGTATGGGTTAATTCCCTCTAAGAGCTCATGCCCCAACATCAGGCCCTTCTTCAGAGGCTCACAGCGTCCAGCGAGCCGTGCTCTGCAGGGGACCACAGGCAGCTGTCCTCTGCGTTAGCATCAGAGAGCAGTTCAGGTTGAAGGGATCTCTGCAGGTCATCGTCTGACCCCTGCTCAGTGCAGAGCCAGCTTCAAAGCCAGCTCAGTCTGTCTGTCTCACTCCCAAAAATGCATGAAAAAGATTCTCCGCCAGCAGTAATTTTGCGGCCTCGTTAATTTTTCACGGAGCTTTGACAGCCAGCCCTCCCGGAGGTGGAACAAGCAGGAGGACAGCTCTGCATCCCCCCAGGGCTGGATAAAAGCACCTGGGGTGCACCCCCGGCACGTACCTGTACACGGGATCATGCATCACCACCATCTTGCTCTCGTCCCAGGTCCACTCCTTGCGCTGTAAGCAGGGCAGAAACACAGTTACGGTGGATTAGAGGCACTGAAACTCCACCACGCCGATGGGCAGGACCCACGGAAAAAGGCACATTTGTCCCCAAGCCAAGATCGGGGCTACAGCTGGACTGGTTTAATGGTGGTGGACTTGGCAGTGCCAGGTTAAAGGTTGGACCAGATTTTCTTAGGGGTCTTTTCCAACTGAAATGATTCTGTGACTGTGTTAGCAGTGGCTGTTTGGTCGGTATCTTGGATTAAAATAGATTTCTTTGATCATTTATCATATCTGGTCATCTGATCATAGCCTCCAGGGCTGAAAACTGTTCCGAAGATTAATTTATAGATTAACTTATATCATCAAATATGCAGAAGATTAACACGTTTTTGGGAACAAGGCTGTGAGCGGGGGCTTGGGAGATCGGGGGCAGCCGCTGGCTCTCCTCGGGTGTGAGCCCAGGCACGGGGCTCAGCCGGCGCGGAGAGCTGAGAGGTGCACAGCCGAGGCAGTGCGGAGGAAGCCTGCCGGTATTAACAAGGAAAAGAAACTGCATTTCCTGAAAGCTTTACATTTTTTGATAGAAAAAATCCTCCTCCCACAGTGTAATTTTCCCACTCTTTTTTTCAGTGAGATTTTGCTACCATATTTTTTTTTTGTGTGTGTGAAAAATGGAGGTTTTTTTCCTTGTGAAAATTCTGTGTGTTTCTTAAGAAAAGGCCACTTCTGGTTAGAAGTCTGGCTCCTCTGAGCAGCAGCAATACTCTGACATGGTCAAGGCCAATGTCCCGGGTACGCTGGGCTGGAGAAGCCTCACCTTCTGCTTCTTGCGCAGGATCACCTTCACGCCGTCCACGGACACAATGATGCTCACCTTCTTCTTCTTAATGTTCTTGGCTTTGAATTCATACTGATGGGAAGACAAAGGCGGGTTAGAAGAGAGGTAGGACCGGACTGTGCAGCATTAGTCAGTGCGTCACATGAAAATGTTTTTGTTTTTAATCCCAGCTGCCGAGGGAAGCAGTCCTTGCTTATCCTGCTGAGAAAATCCTTGTTGGAGGGACCTGCTGCTGGAGCTGGGGTGCCGGCGGGATCCTGCCCTTGGCAGGAGCGCCCCTCGGGAGGGGACAAGCGGCGCTCCGTCCTCTGGACCACAGCAGGAGCCAGGTGGTTCCAGCCTGTGATGGGAACTCGGCTCAGTAAGCAGGGTCCTGGCGGAGCCCAGCGCAGGGCTCCCAGGGGCAAGGGCGCTGGTGACAAGGAGGGGCTTTGTGGCTGGTGCTGGACCACAGACCAACAGCCCAGGTGCTGTGTGGACAGGGCACAGTCCGGGGCTGTTAATCCAGACCCACAAGGAATTTCCTGACGTGCCGGCATTTGAAACACCTTGCATAGTCCAGTGGGACCTGCACCAGCAGCTTGCCGGGGGGTGGCTCTTGTGGCAGGCACTAAGCAGTGATTTCTGGCATCTCCAGTGCCCTTGTATTTCAGCGCTGCAGTGCATGGGGAATATAAAATCACTTACGAGTTGCAGGGAGGGCCAGATGGGTGGCGGTAACGCAATTATATCTCAGTCATTGACATAATCACATTAACCTCAGTGCGCTCGGTATCTCTAGAGAAAAAAACAACTCCTTATCTGCAGGTGTCTGCAGTTTGAACTCGCCTCCATTTGTGTTAAAAATTAAACTGCTGGCTTTTAAATGTTGCTTCTGATGATAACTAAGAAGCATGGCAGAGCCTTTCCACTCTGGAGGCCTGTATTAACCATGCTGATCCCTGCCGGCCCCATTTTAGGCACTGGTTTTGGCTTCCAAACACAGCATTTTGATACCCCATATTTTTTTCTGTCAGTCCCTATCTGAAATCCAGCTTTCCTGGGCCAGACCCTCGGTTTATCTAAACCAGCACACAGCCGTTACTGTCAGCGCAGCCACAGAGACGGACCCCGTGCATCTATTAAAAAAGAAATCCTTTGGATTAACTCGATGTACAGTTACTGTATCTGGAAAGCAGAGGCTACAAATCCCCCGTTTTGATAGCCTCATAATATAACCGTGCCGTGGCAGGGCTGGGGGCCACGTACACGGCAGCAGTCAGCCCCCGGGATGGCTTCTGACCCCTTGCTCCGGAGAATCCAGGCAGACCGCGTGAGTCTGGTAATCCTGGTACGGGGAGGACAAGGGGATGCCAAGAGGCAGAGCGCAGACCGAAGCTTACCTACGCTGTGTAATTAGACATGTAATTAGCAATCTTATCTCTTCGTAGAGTCAGTGGAGCTGCAGGCAGCAGCTCAGTCATTAGGGGAGTCCAGGCAGCTCCATCAGAGCCTGATGTTGGAGTGTGTGGGGCTTTGTCAGCACAGCACCCAAGCACTGCAAAGCAGACAGGAGTCTGTCCAGCTCCTCAGCACCCCCTGTAAGCCACACTAGCCCTACGGGCAGAAAATTGGATGGCTTTTCATGCTTATCAGGCCTTTGATGATGCTCATTGAATTCTTAGCACTCTGCAAGGTTGCTGGTATCAGACAGACCCCTGATTAAACCCTAGCCCTTTGATCTCCCCATGAATTATTACTCTGAGACGAGCTCTTTAAAAATCTATCTATAGCACCACTGCGTGTGAAGCCAGAGCTAAATTTGATGCACACGTATATGTAGGGAGGAGTGAAAGCGACGGGCGAGGCGGCAGGCGCATCCCTTGGATTTTGGGCAGCCTGCACGGGCTCAGGGGCAGCACGCAGCAGTGGGGCTTCTCCCAGCCTGCGCCCCGGCCTCAGCCCTGCCCTGCTGCTGCTCCCGGCTCCGCCAGGCTGCGGCTGCACCCTCCCTGCTCTCAGCTCCGCCAAGCTGCTGCTCCTCGTGTGCTGGCATGGATGTCAAAAAAAAAAAAAAACAAAAAAAAAAAACAAAAAACGGGAGAGATTGTTCTGCCCGCTAAAGAGCTATTTATCTTTCTTTGTACACAAATGGCTGGGAAAATACTAGCCGAGCTTTCCAAGAAAGAGAGAGCAATGCAGTGTATTTTCCCCTTGTAGCAACAGGGGTGCAATTACATTCAAACAAGGCTCTTTACTCAGAGGCTTTAAGCAAAGTCCAAGTCTGGGTTTTGCAGAGATATTTTTTTCTTTCTGTCTTGGACAGAAAGCAAACGACCGGGAGCAGCAGCAGTGCACGGCCAGGCGCTGCCAGAAGTGAAGGGGAAGCCTCCTTCAGCACCGGGTCCCGCACAGCCTGACCTTGGGACGGGCTCTGCAGGGGACCCACGCTGGACATCAGCCCCACAGGCAGCCACAGGGCTGCTGTGAGCTGCCCGGCCCTGCCCTTGTCCCTCCCGCTGGCTGGTGTCAAGCCGGATGGTCAGAGCTTGGCCTGAAAATGATTAAAGTCCACAGGGCCCTGAAATCCTTCTTGAAGAGTGAGACCCCCGAATCTGCCTTCTGAGATTCAAGTTATTCTCCTGCTGCTTGTGTTATCCTATGGAGGATCTTTCTGGATGTTAAGGAGTCGGGAGCTGCCCCTGTAAGTGGAGATCCAGTAGGCAAACCTGGCGGTTTTATTAGCTATGGAGAGAGGAGGGGACATTTTATTAAAAATGCAGGTCAGAAAAGGGCATTGCATCTCATTTAATTTAGCAGCTTCATTAATTCTATTTCTGATGTGTCTGACCTGGAATACTTTCCATTTTTGTTTTCAAATCCCTGTGTTCAGGTCCTTGCCTCTCATACGGTCCCTCACACTGTTGGCATGTAATATTAACTTACCCAAGAGCTAAAGACTGTATGACTAGAAATGTTAATGGCGCTGTGTAATGCATATTTCATCTGATAATTCCACCCAAGCAGATATAAATTACACATGCAGTTACCCGCTTCCATCTGCTGATGAAAGAGATGGGCTAATGCACATCTGAAATCATATGTAGTTTCCAGCACTAAGAACAACTTGCATGAATAGAGTTATTCAAGGAAGCAATTCTTAATGTGATTAATTACTGAAGGTATCAGGGCCTTCATTATGCAAATGAAAAATGTCATAAACTAGAGAGTTTTCAGGTCCTGGAGGCAGGCTCTGTTTCCAAAAAGTGCACCTTCCTCATTAACAAAGAGCAGAAGGGCCGGACCCGAGGGAGCTGCGGGAGCCAGCACCCGCTTGGTGCTGCGGTTTGTAGAGGTGTACGGGAAGGAGAGGCAGAGGCTCTCTGGGTTTCTGAGACAGGAGTAAGTCAGTAAGTGGGTAGGTACTTTGTTTGCATGCCCGAAGGACGATGCCACAGGCTTGGGAAGGGCCTGTTTCTTCCTGCAGTTGTAAATTCTTCAGCCAGCCCAGCCTGCTGTCCAGCCCCACTCCTGGCCCAGCAGCCTGGGGATTTCTGTGTCCCTAAAGAACCCTGCGGCGAGGCGCAGCCCCGGCCCCAGCAGCTGGACACCGGAGGCACGGCAATGAGGGAAGAGATCTGCTCAGCCCTGCTCTCCTGCAGAAGGAGAGGAGGCCTCTCCTCCCGGCCGCAGCCTGCAACCTCTGATTCCGCCTGGATGCCATGCTAGGAATTAATACCGCAGAGAATCCAAGTACTTCTGCTTCAGGAATGTTATTAATTTCCGACCAAACCCGCCCGCACGGAATGGGGACACGGTGTTATCTCAACTTCTGTTTGAATTATTGATGCTTGGAGGGCTGCTGCTTGGAAATGATGCCACAGAAACCCCGTGGGCTTTGCTCTCAGCAAGGGCAGATTACCGGCGCTTTGGATCTGACAAACAAACACTGTCAGCTCCCACACCCTTCGGGCCACCAGCTACAGCCCAGCCTCAAATCCCCTGGCGAGTCACCACGTCCCCTGCTGCAGCACACCTTCAGGTGACAGCCCCTCGGGGAGGACACCCTCTCAGGTCACCCCTGAGCCCCACGGGCTCCATCTGGAAGCCGCCGGCTCCCAGCCTTCCCTCTGCTCCTCCTGGAAAGCAAGCTCCTGCCCGAATCCTCCGCACTGCCGCACTGCCAGGGCCAGGGGCCACAGCTGGTCTGAATGGGGCTGGGCATAGCCCGGGGCTGTGCCGCAGTAACTGGGCAACACGGACACAAAACCCGGCAGGAAGCGGCGCAGCCCAGGAGTGCACCTCCTGCCCAGTGGAAAAACGAGAATTTATGGTCCTTGGAAACATAAAACTGCCCAGGGGAAAGCAGAAGCCAAGCAGGGAGTACAATAGGCAAGGAGAATGCTGGCAACGGACCCAAAGTCTTTTTTTCTCATTTAAATTAGCTCTTTCCCCCCAAGCAAGCTCTCTGCAGGCCATCCCCGCGCAGTGACCTGGGGGGTGCCAGGGGCAGCCACAGCGAGGACGCAGGGTCACCGCTGTCACGCAGGATTTACAATTTCCTTGTTGGCGCTCCGGCTGTGCTGCCTGCTGCCTGGGGAGCCGGGGAGGACTGGGGATTGTGCGGTGGTGCCGGGAGGAAGGACAGCCTGCAGGCTCATGCACCCAGAAGGTCTCCCCGTGCTCTGGCCTGGTCTCCACCGCACACAGAAAGACCCAGTACGTGGGTGCTTTCCTGCCCATCAGCTCTGCACATAGCTCTGGGAGACGCAGGCAGCAGGCACAGGCTCCCTGGGGAGCTCCACGCTCCTTCACCAGGTCTCCACCTACACCTCAGGCCCGCGGTCGGTCTGTGTACAACCACCCCACGGTGCCGACAGCCCTGACCACAGCCTGAGCTGCAGAAACTTGCAGCCTCGGCTTTGATCAGTGCTGGCGAGGAACACAGGGGTTAGGCCAGGCCCCAGTGACTGATTTATGGGGCTGCTGCGGGCTGCCTGGAGCCAGTGCCCCACGCGTGGTGGTTCTGCTCAGGTGCAGGAGCTGGAGACAACTTGTCAAATATCTGTGTTCAAAGTATTAATGGGAAAATCCAGTCTAGAGCTCAACGTTTCTTCAACACACCTCAGCCAAGGTATGCAAAACCATCTGCTTCCTGGCAATGGCTCGGTCCAGCAGGCAGGCAATGGCTTATTTGAGACGGGAGGTGGAAGCAGGGGTACTGGCAGGCTCGTACAGGGCAGGGGACGGACTCCAGAATAATGGAGCCCTGGCACTTGGATCTAGCTGGAGGACAGCCCCTGTCCTCCACAGCCTCTCACCAAGCCCAGCTCCACGCCACGGCTCTCTCTTGGTGGGCTGTGCTGATACCTTGGGTTATTCTCATTTTGACAACTTCACCATGACAGCAAGTGTGCACAGGCACAGGTGTGCATTTATCTGCAGAAACGTGGAAAGCTAACAGCTCTGCAGCTTACTGCCCTGACCACAGGGTGCACAGAATTAAGCTTCTGGTTTCCACATAGACAACACGCACCCAGTGCCAGGGCCCTGAGGCCACAACAGGCCTTAACGGTCCTGACCAGCTTCACCTGCGGCCTCCACCACACCCCCACGCACCGGGCACATGGGCTCCATTTAAGCTCGGCTCTGGGCCTTCAACCCCTTCCATGAGCTGTGGTGTGGGAGCGTTGGTCTCCAGCTGAGTGCCAGCCATGACTGCCATGGACCCGCTGATCCTGACCTGTGTGCTGATGTCCCACCTTGGCCTCAGACCAGTCTCATCACCATGGACCTGCCTGATGATCTGGACTCCTGGCTGAACTTGGCTACTGCACCAGGCCTGCTCTGCTCACCTCGCTCAGGTATTATGGGATGGGCCCAGGATGGTGAGGTCCCTGTTGTCCAGACCTCTTGCTAGTGGCCAGGCTCTTGCTGCAACCTGAACTGAGCTGTGCAGCAGTTTGGGAGAGGGATGAAATAAAAACCTGAACTATGCTAGGATAATATTAGCATTTCTGGACTTTATAATTTGGCATTGTCAGCACTGTATGAATGGGTCTAATCTGCAGGTCTTCATGGCCGTGTACCTCCCAAGCCCCCAGGCAGCAGGAGGGCACTTCAGCCCTGATCCTGGCTTAGTTCACAACTGCAGCTCCAAAATAAACTTCTTGAAAGTTACCTGTAAATGGCAAGGGGCATGTGAGCTTGGCCTTGCTCCCATTAGTTTTGGCTCTGGACATGTTTCAGCTCTCTGCAGAGACACAGGCATTTTCTGTCTCTTTTTAGGATGCTCTTTAGGGGACCAAGGTTTATGGATGAGGCACCACCAGGAATGCTGGGCATGCCTGGCCTGGCTGCCTCATGCAGACTCCTAGTTTGCCTTTGTAGTCAGTCTCCAGGGTGGTTTATGTGAGTGAAGCCACAAGACTGCTCAGCATCTAGCAAAAAATCACTCGTAGGAAGCTGTACCACGTACTGCCCCCTGCCACTGTTTTGGAAGCTGCAGAGAAGCAGTCTGTGGTAACAGGAGGGCAGCCTGTGGATCCAGGCTCTCTGGATGCTCCCTCTCAACACCAGTTTTCAGGCTCCAGTTATATTAAAAAGCAATGCTGCATGGTTGTTTCAGCTCAAGGAGCTTGTGCTGCATCCCCTTGCAGACACCCTGCTTTTGTCATCCCAGACTTTTGTCCCTCACCCTGGTAGAGTGAGGGTCTATGGAAAACTTGAGGTAAGCAAGCACTGTTTTTAAGAAAACACTTCCTTTCAGGTAAGGAGCTGTACAGCTCGGCAAAACGTGTCTGACAGTCTTCTGCTTTCATAAATATTCAAAACCAGCCGTACTGGGAGCTGACTAATCTGAAGACCTTCCCCTGAACAGAGCTTTCCACTCAGGTCCTTTTGCAGACATGAATCTTGAACTGTAGCTTCTTTCTGGGACCGGCAGATGTTAACCGGAGTCCCAGCATGGGAAACTGAGGCAGGACGACTCATCAGGAGCTCACCAGGCAAGTCGAGGCACAGCACAGCTGAAATCAGGAGTTTCCAGCACCCACTCATGGTAAGGATTACACATCCCCACTACACAGCATGTGCAAACCTGTGATCCCCTGTGGGGCTGCAGTCCCCACAGCCCACCCAGTAACCACCAGAGCAGCTCAGGACCCTGTCCCAAGCTGGCAAGAGGCTGTGCTGCAGGGTGTCTTGAGCCATGCTCTCTGAGGGCCTTGCTACAGTGCAGATGAGCTTGGAGAGAAATCCTGCAGGAGCTGTGAGGATGCTGCCTGCAGCTGGAAGTTGGTCAGGTAAGGGCAAGGCAAAGAAAAGCACTGCCTTTCATGCACATCCCCTTTGAGTTCTGAGGGAATCCTGCTTCCTGAGGTTCTGAAAGCATTCAGATGGGCATGTTAGTTTAGGCCTTCCTCTTCGTCCCCTTTCTCCCCATCTCTGACAGACCTTATCACGGGAGGTCTCCAACTGCTGGAGTTCCAGGAAGCCTTCGAGGCTAGTCTGGTCATTCCATGAAAAGGTGCGGTGGCAAAGTGAAGAATGTGGCCAGAGTTTAGATGTTCCTCTGAGCCAGCCAAAAGGATGTGGAGCAAAGAGTGCTCCAAGTTGCACCCATGGGGGAGACTACAGCTTCTGCAGATGATGGGAGCTGGTGGGGTACAGGCAGTGGCTCTTTAGCTGGGGGTTTCTACCTCTGAAAACAGCCAAGTTGTTCTGGAACAAAGCTTCTTCATCTGCCCTTTAAAAAGGGTGGGATAAAAGCAGCCTTTTCATTGCCTCCTCCCTGTTAAAAAGATATGTGATGCTGCTGAGCTCCATCCTGAGGCATACAAGCCGCCTCACAGCCCAGTGCAAGGTGACATCATCTGGCCTTTGGTGCCTCTCTGACAAAAGCACCATTGTGTGACTGTCGCTTCCAGGAGCCCCCCGCTGTCCCCAGGTTTAATAGGGAGCTTTCCCACACACAGCCATTCTGCCCTTCTCTTGCCAGTGTGGGCCAGCCCCGCTTCACAGGGAAGCTGGGTCTTTTTTTCCCTCCCTACCTCTATTCACTTGCAGGAAAAAAAAAAAAAAATTACCTTTTTTTTCCCAGTGCTACCCATCTGCAAGGGGAGGCTAGCAACTGGAGGGAGAGCTGTGGGAGCCAGACATGAAGCTCTGGCAGTGAATTTGCACTGAAAACCAGGAGGGCAGTCTGCTGGCTTCCTGGCCGTGCTGAGCCCCATGATATACCTTCAGACTCCAGGTGCTCCCACCAGGGTGCAGTGCACAGATACAGCTGCCATTGTGCCAGGCTGTCCTTCAGCAGCTGCTTGGAGCTAATGCTCTTCCCTGCTCTTTAGCTTGGGTTATTAATGAGCTTCAGTAATTGAAGTAGTGTCTTGGGACCCCACCCCAAAGGAGTCTCATGTACCAGGCACTGAGTGTATGTGAACATAGCTCCTACCCCAAAGCTGCTAAATTATTACAGATAAGGAGTGCTTGTTTCATCAGAAGCAAGTCAAATTCACCTGAAATAACCCTTAAAAGTGACACTGCAATTATGCACTGAGACACCTTCAAGTAATTCTGTATTTCCCTATAAAAATCACTGTAGAGGCCCTGGCAGAAAAGGTCTCCTGTTCTTGTACATGCTATTTCGTATCCTAGTTGCCTTCTAGTCTGGTATGTAGGACAAGAGACAAGTCAAGATATTGGAATTTTTTTTTTTAAACCTTGTTCATAAATGTTCAAACAACAAAGCTCAGAAGAAGAGCAGAAGCCAGGACTCTGCAGCAGGCTCAGCGCTCCGTGAAAAAGACTCAGACCCCCTATGTGGCTGTGGGAAGGTAACAATATTTTGAGCATCGGTTTCTCATATGCAAAACAAGGATGCTCATTTTCTATTTCATTCGGTTGTTCTGGTTACAGCATGTCCCCTGCTAGTGACAGTTCCACAGCACCAGGCCAGCAGGGCCAGGCCACGAGATGCTGCTCATACAAATACACGAGCAGGGAGCAACTGAGGATTTCTGCTGCTCCCCCCGAAGTCCCATTGTACACTCAGTCCCGTCCCATTCCTTCCTGTGAGCCTGACATGCTTGCTCACATGGCAACACCAGTGAGATGTGCGAGCCCTGGGGAGGGAGATCAGAGGCAGCAGGGGAGATGTTCTTAGGAAGAATCTAGTTTGCTCCTGAGAAAAGCTGGAGAAGCTACATCTGCGTGACTAACACCTGCTTCTGGCAAATGCTGCAGGGAGGGACCATCTCCTGGCTTCTAACGTGCTATCGTGCACCATATGCGTTTTGGGTGCTGTCCTCCAGCCCCGTGTCTCGTGGCTTCTCTTAGCCACCACCCTGAGAAATTAGCATTTTCTTTGTGTAGCTGCAGCAGAGGTAGGAAGCTGGTTGTGCATCTCCAGCTATGAGCAAGCAGAATTTAAGCTAGAGTGAAGACCTGAGCTCCATTTGCATTCAGGAACAGCGCTCGATTACAAACTAGACCAGAATGAGAATGTGAGGGATGCTGAGCTGCTTAGTGTGCTGCTCGGTGCAGACCAGGTTTCATGCCTCATTTGCTAGGTGCAATCAGGCTCCCTTCTCTTTCAGGGCAGAAAGCCCTTTGCTAGCTCAAGCCCTGGGTGCAGATGAACCCTTCCATTTCTCAGTGCCAGCTACTTTCATGAACAGCCTTGCTATGTCCTGGTCTGAGACAGTCAGGGTCTGAAATAATCTGCTTTATTCCCAGGCGAGGAGACTTTCCTGTGTAGCTGTTAATACTATCAATCTCCAACAGTTCCACTTGAGGAAACATTTCTTACAGAAAGCCCAGAGTTATTGTTGGCCTCCAAGAGCCGCACAAAAAGGACGGGTCTGCATCTGCAAGTACCAGCAGTGCAGCCAGAACAGGCCATTGAGCTTGGAGGGCATCAGTTGCTGTAGGGCCACCGCAGCCCTGCCTGTAATGCCTGTTAGCAAAGACTGGCGTGCAGGGCTCCCGGCTGAAGCAGCTTGCCTCCTTGGTAAAACCAGCAGGCAGGTCTAATGCTCGGAGGTGGCTTGTAAGGGATTTTCTAGAGCATGCAATTCCCATTGAATTTAGAAGGAATCATGGTTGTTCTGAACAACACACAGGGAACGTAAATGGGTTTAGAAACTTGCCCAGGAGCGTTTCTGTAATACAACAACAGCCAACGAGGAAGGGAGCGCACACCTCTGCTGCCAGGCTGTCTGTGGGCAGGGGTCAGTCACATGCAAACACTGCCCCGATGCGAAGGTACCGAGCAGAGCCAGGCGCAGTGCAGCTGGCACCCGCTTCTCACCACGTTGTCCTTTGTTAAAAATTACTGAACACTAATGAAATCGCCAATAGACTGTGGTGACCTTCCTCTGTGGCAGTCCCCAAATCTAAAGGAAGGTCTCTGGGTTCTCAAGCTGTCTGTAAAATCTTATTCTCCAATTTGGAAACAAGACTTACTAGATGAGAGTAAAAAATCAGTGCTAATTGTGTCATTTACAAAACTAAGAATATTAAACAGTTCAAGGACTCTTTTAGCCTCGGGGGAGCTAATGAGGTTAGTGAATCATGATGAGAAACATAGCCCAAGTTTAGATAGCAGGAAGTATGCACAAGGAGGGTTTTGTGGCATCAGTATTTATCACCAAAACTGCACCAGAGCATCACAGCTGAGCACTTGGCCAAGGCAAGCAGCTTGGGCTTGGATGCAGGGAAACGAGAGTGGAGACCGGCATTGCCCTAGGCAAAAACAGGGGAAGAACCTAATGTTCCAGGTCTGGGAGCTTAGACCTTGTAATCGTTAACCACAGGAGGCCGCAGCAGGATTGAACCAGCCCACAGTGCCTTGGGATCACTGAACCTTAGCAGCTGATTTTGCAGTAGGTGCAGGACAGAAGTGCCCTACTCAAAGCAAAGGTCCCAATGCCACATTTTCTGCTCTCTAACAGGAGAGGTTGGTGTGTTTATGGGGTCCCACTGATTCCTCAGGAATCAGTACCTGAAAGCCCTTAAAGGATTAAACCAGGCATTAAGCATGGAGCTGTACAGTCTGCAAACAGCTGCCTGTGGCAGCCCGTCCTGGATAGCAAGCTGCCTGCTTGGGCACGGTGCAGACCCCCAGCAGCTCTCGGTGAGGCGGCAGGTATTGATGGCAGACACCAGCATTTGGGCCACTCCTACTACATGTGCCTGAACAGTAAGCACCCTCCTGGAGCCAGCTCTGAGTGCCTACTCCTCCCACCACGCTACATCTAGTCTTAACATATCTCACTGCTCTTCCACCTGTCGCAAAAATAAGCTGTTTTTAGAAGAAACCTCTGGAGCTCAGAGGGTTTGTTGGGATAGCTGGGGGTATGTCAGACTTGACCGTGCAGGTGGCCGTGATTCAGGGCCGTGATGCTCTCTGCAATGCAAGAGGCCACATCCTCCTCTCCAGCAGACCCACTGCATGGTGGTAAAGCATGACCAGCAGCAGCAGTGACAGAAGGATGGAGGAAGGGGGAAGTGACTCAGGTGTCCTGAAAACAGTCAGGCGGTTGCCAATTAGTCCAAGCAACCCATCTGGCCCATGGAAAGGCCATTTGGAGAATGTCTAATCACTGCTGCAGGAAAAAAAAGAAAAACATTGCATGATGCCTATTAAAAATCCCTGTTCCCTCATCAAAGTATTCCTCCCTCCAGGGACTCGTTCAAGATTTTTATTCTGTAGATTTATCATGGAGTTATTTAGTGAAAACATGAAGTAACTTGTCACTGTATTATGTTAAGCAGTATGGATTCTGCTTGCCTTCGGGCCTCATTTAGTACAGAGCTAAAGAAGAACGAAGAAAGCAAGTGCAGAACCAAGCTCTTGTTTGCAAATCTTATTTTGCTAGGCTCAACTTTGCTTTGTGGTCATGGTCTCCCAGGTCTCCCTCTCCTCAGAACAGTGATCTATAAAGTATGAAGGACTCTTGTGCTAGACAACAATCAGTACAGCATCTACAAAGGCAGCAGGTCTAGCCTTTCTCCCATGGAGACACAGCCTAAGAACCAGTAAGGCTGCAGTCAAAGCACTAGGTTACATTATTTTGTCAGAAATCAAGGAGTGTACTCCTTAGATGCACGAGGAGGGTCTCTCCAATCCACCAGCATAGCGGAGGCACTCCATGCCATGGTCAACCCCAGTTTATGTGCCCTTGCTCACACAGTTGTCACTCAGATTAAGGCACCTCCTCATTAACGAGCTAGTCCAATGTGCTTGCAGCCACTCTGGTTGCCATCTCAATTACATTTTTTCAGACACCAATAAAGAAGCAGCTTTGAGTCATGGCTGATTGCTCTACACCAGAATGTAATTTGAAAGCCATTATATTTCATCTCTGTAATACTCTACAACCAGTAATATAGTTGCTGAAAAAAACTACTTTATTTCGAACTAGATAAAAGCTTTGCAGAGATCTCATATGCCGGTATTTTAGCTAGTGAACTCAAAAGCTTCTGTAAAATAGTAACACTGTTAAAGCCACTTTATTTTACAATTAAGAGGTACCTGCCTCAATGCCAAGATCTAACATCACACAAAGAGCTCTGTCTTGTTCTATTTAGTACTAACATTTTAATTTAGCTTTTATCTAACTGCTGATTTTATTAGCCTTCAGCTAAACTTCAATCCATCATGACTTATGCAAAACAATACGAATATGCCTGTCTAGTTCCACCCCCTCACTGGAGAAGCCATCCAGTTTTCAGCTCTCTCAGAAAGGCATTGAAAGGTCGCTGTTGCTTAGAGATGGCACATTTCACTGAGTGGTCCCTCCGTCCATCTGTTATCAATCAAACATAGTACATTATCTGAACAGGGTATAAGAACTGAAGCATCTATAATAGCCAGTCCCCTCTGGAAAACTAGGTCATAGCATGAGGCTACAGAAAAAAGCTCTAAAATGACTTCTGTTACAGTGGCACTTAGTCACAGCTAAACCAGTCCCACATAATTTCAGCTCAGAAGTGGCAGAAGACAACTTATTATTCTGTGGCAAGAAGTCCAGAGATGATTTTGGGATGGAGACGAGCAGGGTAGAAACCTGCAGGAGATTCTAAGCCTCTGGCACGGTGAGACATCCCCAAGCAGCCAGCAGATGGATGGATTCAATCTAAAAGGTGTTTATTCCTCTCCTCCCACTCAAGATGCACAAGCAGAGTGTAGTCAGTTCTCTACCACAGCCACACTATGCTGCTTAGAAACACCACGCATGATGCCACTGCAAAAACAACTCTTTAAAAGCTTCTTCCCTTTGCATTATGATAACATGAGGAACAGAAATTAGATGGAAAAAGCTTGAGCCAGTCCAAGACATGGCAGACAGTTCTAGGAAAGCAGCTTCCACGTTTTTAAAGCTAATTCTTCAGTTTATAAAAATTAATGCTTCTGTATGGCTAGTAAAGCAGCGTATGTATGAAATGTGCCTGAGCCTGCCGAGGTGACCGTGGGCTGGAGAACACACGCAGAGAGGCTGCAGGGAGCCCCACAAAGCCTTACCCACACCATAGGGCCTCCAGGGCCCCACTGCCTTCATGGCAGGGGAGGTGCTGGGCCCGGCAGGGCATGCTGGGACCGGGAGCCTATAAAGGTCTGCCCAGGGCTGGGAAGACCTCAGTGGAGATGAGGCAGGGACCAGATGAGGAGACGCAGCTCTGCCCCAGCAGAGGCCCTGCTGTCCCCTGCCCACCCTCCACAGCATCCAACAGCGCCCTTGCCACGTGAAGGTAAGGCCTGCGATGTGGCTGTTGTCTCCTGCGGCACATCCTTCGGGTCTGTTATCTTCTGTGAAACCAGTACAGAGGCTGGGGAGCCTAACGCAGGTGGTGAACTGTAAATTGTTTTTTAGCAGAGCAGGGTGTTGTGTATCAGCAGCTCCAGTACCGGCTGCGCATGCTGAGGCCACCAGCCCTCCTATGGTGTGGGCCAGGAGCCCGCTAAGGCGGCAGTGTTTCTGGTGAAGGAGCCCTAGGAAGGGATGCCAAATCCTCTGTGCCACAAAAGCAGGCTAGTACGTGTGTCTGGGCGTACCAGTGCCCTGCAGAGCTGGGATGAGGATTACGGCTTCCCAGTCCCAGCGCCTCCGCAGCTCTCCTCCCACTAGAAGGTGCAGGGGCAGCTCGGTGGGCGCCTCGGAGCGGGGCTCCTGGGGCTCCCTGGAAGCCCACCCTGATCCCCACACAGGAGACTCTGCTTGAGCTGTAACACATAGAGGGAAACAAACTAATGAAGCATTAGGGCTAAACTTAGCTGCAATTAACGCTTAATTACCATCCTGAAAACACTTGCTCTATTTTGCCAGGGCCTAGAAAGGTAAAACCAATTAGCTTAATCTTGTGCGATAGAAACCTTAAATTGCATCAGATGCCTGTCGGGGATGGGACCCTGGGAGTACCTGGAATGACCCTGGAGCTGAGCCCTCCTGTGGGTAATGGGACAGCCCTGCTCTGTTCCCCAGGGAGGAGAGCCACGTGGTGAGGATGCCTTGCTAGGCATCTGCTCTCGATGCCCTTGCGCTATTCCCAGCTTTCTTAACCTGCTTGCCTGAGACTGGCCTTCTCTGTGCCTGTAGCTTCTGGTGTCGACTGGTACCCCCCCAGTTAAAGCAGGTAACAGGTAGTGATGCAGGCAAAGGTGTGTGGGCTGCTGGACAGGGATATGGAAGTACAGAAAGATCCAGAGAGTAGGCAGAGGACAAAAGCTTTCCATGATCTCTTGCAAATCTCTCTCCAAGTGAAGTCTCTAGTGTCAGTTCTCCAGTTAAATTTTTGGGGTAGGCTTGCAGCCTCTGCTGAGGACTGGCAGTAGCCTGATCATGTACTGCCTCTGCTGTGCAGAACAGCCAAAACTGACAGCAGACTTTCTGTGAAAGGTATGAGAGCAAGTTAGTACATGCTCACGTAGACTAGGACACCTACAACCACTGAGCTCTGGAGGCTAGAGGCTTGATCTAATGTGTACCAGAGCATGCAGTCCCTGCGAGGTTCTCTGGACAAGGGAAGGCATCCTAGAAAAAGATCTGCTCTTTTGGAGCATACTTTGGGGTAGCATATACTGTCCTTTTTGTAGAGGGGAGGAAGAGAAATGTGCATGCTTAGGGAAACTGGTTTAGCTGAAGTATTCCTCTCATCTTTCTGTAAGGCCTGACGCCTGCCGGTATGCTTGTCAATATAAATGTTGATTGGACCCATGGTCACAGCATGGGACCGTCTTCTGCAGTGCTGTTCATCAGTGAATGCCACTGTGTGATGACAATATTTATGTAAAGGCCTCAGATGAACCGAGGTGGCTCTCCTCTCCTGCCAGCTCTCTTAAGGCATCTAGTAAATGGGACTTGGCTACCCACCCAAACATGGAACGTATTCCCCACACTGTACTATCAGCGGTGTCCTTAGCTGGCTCAGGCTGTGCTAGCAGTTTGGAGCAGACGCGTGAGATGCTGGTGTTTTATACTCCAACCATGTAAGTACTGTCACCTGTTTTTTCTGTACCATCCTGTAAATGAAAGGAAGGTGTGTGGCATTCTGAGAATTAAAGAAAGGTCCACACCAGCAGTTTGAGGACTGCTGAAATATTTTAAGAAATTGGCATAGTTTTCTTTCACAGCCCAGGGCTGTCATTAGCTGAGCACTTGGATGTTCTTCCAAAGAGGCTGAAAGGAAAAGCCCTCCAGGAACTGCAGCAGAACAAACTCCCATCCAAAACCAACAGAGCCTGGCATGCAGCTACAGAGGTCTATACCAGGGCAAGTGCTCCATCGCTGCACAGGGGAACTTCCACGCTTGAGCCTGTCCTTCAGCTGCAGCAGAGCCAACCACTTCATTAAAGTGGGAGAGGCTGCAAAGACTGACCAAGAAACCCACCAGCTGGGAGTTCAGCTTTTTTTTTTTTTCCCCCTTTTTTAAAGTACTGAACACAGCTCCAGCTCAGCTTAATGCGAAACTGGTAGGAAAGCTTAGCTCCGTGCATAGTAAGTAAAGAAGGGCTGATAGGCAGAACATTTCAGAGAAATCTACGCAGCGATAATCTTGGCAAACTTCTCTCCTGTAGTAGGAAGGGTGTCTGCCTAGGAAAACTGAAGGAACTGCGTTCTAGAAGAATCTCATTGTCAAGTCTGTTAAACATCTCTATTTCTGGAGTCCCACCACACAGTGATAAATTAAACTGAAATGACTGAAGGCAGCCACCCTGCCCTCCGCCATCTGTCTGCCTGGTTCCTCTCCTGTAGCACGAGCAGACAAATGACACCCAGATTTGCTCCTGAGCCCTCGCCATTTACAGCCCGGCATGGCTCTCAGTGTAGGCTGCCCTATGAAGCCTGCCCAGCCATCAGGTGGGAGCTGCTGTCTGCACAGCTGTCCCTGCCTCCTCTGCTTCACCAGGGTGCACTGAAGGACTCTGACTTCCACTCATCTGGATTTAAACTGATGTCATGTCACACTTCAACACTACCGGTTGATATTTGGCAGTCAGTATGATTTATTGTGTGGCTAGACTGAACTTCCTCACTGGAATACTACACTGACAAACTGCAATTCGCTGAGCCTCTGCTTAAGAGCATGAATGCAGCAAAAAATGATCAGGATAAAGAGGAGGCTGAAGTGAGAACCTGGTTCTCACGCCAAGGAGAACTCAGCGTTTCTGATGCATCCTGTGTCAAGATTTATAAATGTTTCTGCTTTTGTGGCACACTAGACTCTGGAGAAAAGACTTCTCAGTTAATTTAAGTGTAAGAAATAAGGAGGTTAACAGCAGAAACATGTTAGTCTGGAGATGCCTCCCTCCTGTTAGTTCATCCTGGTGCTTGGGTGGGCCCAGCACCAGTAGCCTGTCCCCTAATGAAATGATTAAACTGAACTAGCAACCCAACATCTGGCTGCTTTCCGAGTGTTAATACCTGCCCAAGTCCCAAACAGGCCCGAAATGTCTAGGCTTCATAGAACTGTAAGTGCAAATTCCAGAGAGCCTGACTCTCTGCCTTAAAGGTAATTAAATGGAGTGAATTAGGGAATTGCTGTCAGGAGGTTGTCTGTAGGGGTGATGGGCTTGGGCACTGTTCCTACAGTGTCCTTGGAAACTCGCCTCTCAAAATAGCAGCACTTCACCAGGGCTGCAGGGCTATCTGTGCAGGGCTCAGCTGAGGGTAGTGCTGCTCCAGGCAGGTCACAGCTGACCCTCACCTCTGGTCAGTGTTAGCTCTGGAAGCTGGGGAAAGGATGCAGGACATGCTGCAATGTTAACCTTCCACATCAAGCCATTTATTCCTTGGTCTCTCAGGGCAAGATTCCCAAGCAATCTCAGGATCTTCAGAAATGTTTTGTTTTACAGAGCTCATCTGTACCCCCAGGGCCATACCCATAGGCATTGCCAGCAAAGCCTTCTTGCTACTGTTGTAGTTTCGTTGTTACCTGGGCTCCACAACATCTCCACCTTACCAGTGAGAGCCTTCATCTGGCTAAAGGGAGGACTTGTCTGTTTAACTGTCCTCTAAAAGGCAGCCAGGAGTAGTGAGTCTAGGGAGAGAGTGACCCTGCTGAATCGTGGTGCTATTTGGGCCCTTGAGAAGGACTTTACATTCTTCATATTAGCTGCCACTTGACTGCTGTAGGAAGAAAAATCTTGTGTTGTAGATAAATTCCTAGAGTGATGCGAAGGCTCAGTATCTGCAGATGAATCCACCTGAGCAGAACGCCAGCACTGGCACGCTGACTCCGAGGGCAGGAGCTGAGTGGGTGCTGCCAGACGCCCGGACCCGGATGGCCTCGGGCAGCAGCAGCAGACAGCCGGTGGGGCGCCTGGCAGCGCTGGGTGCCCGCAGGGAGCTGGACTCTCCTCACCTGCACCTGGAACTTGATGTGCCTGTCAGAGCACAGTGTGTACTCATTCAAGTGGCAAACTAATTTCATCACCTCCCCTGCCAGGTCTTAGAGGAGGTAGAGGGATTAGTTTGAACTCAAAGGATCATATAATAACATGGCAGCTGTATGCAACTAATAAGCCACGGGGAGGATTAGCAAACTTAAAGTTGTCTAGCTCTGCATAATGGGGAGCTAAGAACAGCAACTTCCCTGTTCTACCTCTTGCATTTGCATTCCCTTCAGTGGAAGCATAGAACATGACGAGACAAGGTTTTTCCAGCCTGTTATGAAATGGGAATCTAATCTGTGACTAATGGAGTATTGCTAGCAATTCCACAAGCACCCATTCAGTAAGAAATATGGATTTAAGCTTTACTATGAGAGTGCATCTTAAATCCCTTCTGCAAAAGAACAGATCATGATTGCAGAAGGCTAATGTTAAAGCTTGTCATTTGAGGCTCTCTGGGAGTAGCGTCCCACAGCACTCTGCATGTCCTGAACTCTGCAAGCAGACCGCTCTGCTGATGCGGGGAGAATGCCACTGAACTCCTCCTAGGCTCCCTGGCATAATTCATATGCAACTGGCAAAGGAGCCCAGTACAAAACACAGGCCAGCAAGGTGCCAAGGAGTAGACTTAGCAACTCCAGTTGCTGCTTTTCTTACCACCTTCTCTCTCTTCCCACACTGTACGGACAACTTTGAGTGCTACGTAGCTCTTGGTTTTTCCCTGGGGCAAGTGCTTTTAATCACAGACTGGAGACCAGAATTAGACCTAGGAGTAGGAAGGCAGTTTCAGAGCTTGTATTAGCTTACTAATGAGTAACTAGAGTAACCGGCTCTGTCAAGCCTGGAAAAAGAGGGCTGTGACTCCCTAAAGAGAGGCGCTCTAACTCCTCATCCTCCTTGTGGTCCCCTCTCAGAGCAGCAGAAGCCACGAATAACAGCCGGGCTGTGCCAGGGGCTGCCCCCATGCTCAGCTGGCTCCCAGCCCTGCCTGCCCCAGTGCTGCCTCCTCCCGTGTCGCAGGGCACCCAGGGCAGCACAGGCGATGTTGTGCTAGGGCTTGTGCTGCGCGTCTCTTCTCTTCCGCTCCAGTAGAGAATTCCAGTCGAACACTGGGGCGCACAAAGGATGAAAGCTTCAGCAGAACGTGCCCTCAGCAAGGCCTGGCAGGGCCGCAGGACCCTGCTCGCTCTCGCAGCACAAACAGACGCTACCACTCACAATAAGGTGGTAGCAAAATACTAGTTTCCACCAATAGCTTCTCCCAGTGTTTCCTCCCAGTTATAACTGGTTCTGCTGAGAGCCCATGGGAAAAGACTCCAGTATAGACAAGGCCGCTGCATGCAAATGAATGCTACATAAATAACCCCCATCTTCCCTCAGTTCCTAGGTTGTGTACTCTACGCACTAGAACTCTCTTCAAAGACCTCCCAGTTCATTCTTTATGCTCTAATTAAGGATCAGTGCCAATTAACTATCTTCAATAGAGGAGCATCTTCCGCTCAGCAGCCAGGAAGCGTCTGAATGAGATCCTGCTGTACAATACACGCATGAAAAGGGAAGCCCTCCCTTTTTGGAAAGGGCTCCCAAGATTAAAAATCCAGTATAGAATACAGGGTGCCTACTTTAAAAATATTGTGCGATCAGATTAATTGATGGCATCCAGAAATGCAGAGTGGTTTGTTACATGCCTCACGTAGCACCTGAACGTGTTATGGCATTACCACGACTCAGAGCTAGATACTGTGCCACTGGGGCAATAGCAGGTGTGAAAACAGAACGTAACGCTTTCTGGAAACTGGGATTGAAATATTTCCTGCTTTTTCTTGCAAGGGTGTTACCTGCTCAAAGATCGTAAGAAGCCGCTTTTGCTGTGCACTGTCAAAATGCCAAAAAATCGATTCAGAGCAAAACTTATTAATAGCTGCACCAGTATCTGAACTGGCCCAGTACTCCGCACCTATTGCCTTTGCTTCCTGTTGGTGTTCACCTGCTCCATAAATAACCAGGCAATTTAGACTGTGATTGCACCGTGTTCTGAGCAAGAGCTGTGCTGAGAGTCTGAGCAGGCACAGAACGTCATTTCTGAGCCTGGCTGGAGATGAATACATCAGCTCCCCAGTCACTTACAGGCTAAGTTTAAAAAGCACTATTCTAAATGAAAAATAGATGGTTAAACACTGCAGGGGGAAGGGTGGAGAATGGGATAATCCCTTCAAAGCTTTAAATGGAAGATTCTCAAACCTGCTTCAGCTGATGTGAGCCATACGAACAACCTCAGAATTAAGACCCGCACAACGCTTCGGCCAGGCACAATGGCTGCACTGCCTTTTGGGGTAGATGCACGTGAACATGAAGCAGATGTAAGCTAGCCACAAAGCTTATCACTGCTAAATCTGGTGACCATTCACAGGCTGTTCTGAAAAGTAAAGGGCTAGAGGAGGAAGAGTGCAGACTTGATGATGAGAAACAGGAACTGTAAAACTGTATTGGAGGACAGGGAAAAAACAGTGAATTAATCCACGAGCAGCAGAATCCACAAAGTCTTGTCTAATGGGATTTACATCCATAACATCTGCCAGGTCACTGATACTTCAGTATATAATAACATAATGTACCTAGAACTGTCAATGAATTTGAGTGCTTTTGTGAAGCAGATTGTGTTCATTTTGCTTTTTGTACAAAAAAAAACAGGCTAAATAAATCTCTTAGGTTCAAGGAGAATCCCCATACCTGCTTGGCAGAGGCTAGGGTTTTATGTTTGAGCTCTGCTAACTGATCCTTCTGCAAAGAACAGGGGGGCAGGTCTATCCTAACGTGCCTTGGGAGTTTCTAGAGAAGCAAGTTACAATCCTGACTGAGATTTGAGCTCCAGGTAGGAAGTGGGAGACAGAGGAAAACGCAGAACAGCACACTGCAACCACGTCACTCCCGTGAAGGTAACCTTTTATTCCACGTGAGACTCAGCTCTTTTGAACTTACCCGAATCCTTCTCATGGCTGCCACAATCTCCACGCGACTGCTGGGCCTGGGCACATCCAAGCTACCGATGTACTGAAAGACAGAACAGTGAGATGGTTTGTGAAGTAACGCACGAGTTAACTGTGTAGGCTTTTTCAGAACAAACTGCATCTCTCATCAAATTAGTCCCTGCGTGGTTAGATACTCTTAACCCAGAGCATGGTAGGGATATGTGTTGTGGATAGTGTTATCAAAGTTAGGGGGATGTTAACTCCTAACTTTGGGTGTGAGTCTGTGACCGGATTCAGGTCCTGGCTGTGCCTTTGCCCATGCTTTGCACGGCAACGTCTGCTGCGAATCAAATCACAGTCCCGCGGGTCTGAAAACAGGACCATCCATCCTTTGTCATTCCTCCCCACATCTGCTTTTAAAGGACTCAGAGCTAAAAGCACATGAGAGTTAGACAGTTGCCAGGGTGTGCGATAACCAGCCCTGCTGGAACGGGCTCACAGTTCTGGGTTAGCTTCTCAGTCGGGACCATCTTCCCCCTGGACACCACTTCTGCTTGGCTGGACTCGTTCACCTGTCTGCAGAGTCCCACAAACACTCCAAGCTCTGTCCTATACCAGCGGTTCTTAACTAAGCTTAAGGGAGCTGCAATCCCAACCAAGCTGCTGGGTGAGCCGGCACCGATGCCATAGCAGCCGCCTGTGGCACCCAGGATTTACACCCGAGCATCGAATCCTAGCAGGGCAGCAGCACCCCTTGCTCCGGGGCTGAAAGGTGAGGCAGGGGGTGGCCGCCAGGCCCCCAACACCTACAGCTCTCTGCAAGCTGGCGGCCTGTTCTCTCGTGCTGTCAGTGCTCTGCTGAGGAGAGACTTCACGTGTCCAGGGCAGGGAGATGCTGCCTGAGCACGAGGGTGAGTGGTGTGGGGGCAAGTGTCCTCATCCGACAGCGGGGGCTGGTGCAGGACGAGGAGCTTGGCACTGGTGTTTTCCCGGGGGGTCTGTCGGGACAGAGGGCAGGTGACAAAGCTTAGTCCCCATTTTGAGAGCTTGGTTCACGAGTCATGTTTGGCTCCAAGCTGGTTTTTTTTTTTTTTTTTTTTTGGAGTTTGTTCCACTGAGACAGGGGGAGGAAAAAGGGGGCAGCTAGTCAGGAGAACCCTGCAAACACTTAATGTGATAACAGCTATGAACAGAGACGAAATACTTCCTTGAGAGCAGCCACAGAGCTGTCACTGTTACTGACACAGTTCTGTGTTAATTTCTCTGCTATAACACTTGCAGCTTGCAATGGGTTTTATCCTGAAAACTTATGCATAATAGAGCTTTTCAGAGATGAGTTCTCCTGGCTCGGTATTTACTGGTCTTTTATCTGCCTTGAAATAAATACCGCAAGCGATCTGAAAGGTCATCTGTTCTTTCTGATGTTTCTGTAAATGCCTTTGCAAAATGGCATTTTTAAGAGCAGCAACTTCAGGCGTGTCCTTTGGTAAACCACAGGAGAGCCAAACCACTCCAGCCAGAGAGCTGGAGAGCAGCGGGGAACAGAAAGAGGAGCCAGGATTTCCTTCTGCCCTCACTGCAAGGGCATGTCAGTGTCTCTCAAGAGCTACGCCTGTTTGTTTGCAAGCATCTTGTTCTCCGAGGCGGCCATCAGCGTGGTCACGAGTACTCCCAATGGGCTTTTGCCTGCACAGAGCAGAGCTGCACAGGAACGGGCCGCCCTGCCAAAGGCGGATTCACAGGTGGGGCAGGAAGAGAGCTGGTGACAGCAGAGCCACGCAAGATTCTCCCAAACTCCCTGCTTTAGCAGAGCTGAGGTGCTTGTGCTCCTGTGCACGCAGCCACCTTTCCACATGCAGTTCCCATTTCTGACCTTGTGACATCTGTCCCTGAAGATTATAGGGCAAGCAATACGGTTTGGTATGCGGAAATTAGAGACTAAGTGGCCAGGGAGATTGCCTGGTGTCAGACACCTGGCTGCTTGCTGCAGCCTTGTCATCCTGAGCTGCAGCTGCCTGATGTGCCCACAGTGAGTGTCCTCATTGGAAGAAGCAGACGAGAACAGAACGGAGCGAGCACGTTACTAAGGTAATGCACACCCCATCTCAGACCCACACGCCTTTCAGCAGCGATCCGCTCTCTGAATAGCTCTGGGTGCCTAAAGCTGTCACTCTTACGAAGCCCATTGCACTCAGTTAAAGGTACAGCCTGTTCACATCTTTTAAAAATAAAGATTTTTGTTCTCAGCACAGTTTGTGGTATAGCAAATGTTAACTTAAAAAAAGAAACAAAGATTAATTGTTTTTCTCCCCTAAGGAAGAGATTTTTAAGATGTGATCAACTGTCTGTTCAGATTCATCCTTACATCCCATTTAAATCTTGCAGCTCGTTTAGCAGGAAAACCAGACTGCACAAAATCCATGTTTCAAAGCTTTATTTGAATACATTCCCCTTCTTTCCAGCTCAGGAGACAGCAGGCGTGAATTCCATTTCTAATCTGTGTTAGGCCACCTGCAAAGAGGGGAAGAAAGCCCCAGAGTTGCTCCAGCAAAATGCAATTCTTCTTGCCAGGCGAATTATAAACCTATTCCCTGCACTGTCCACAGAATGCCAATTCCACTGAGTTGCTCACTTGGTGGTGGTGCAGTGCCAGACCATCTTTCATGATCAGTGTGAAGTTTCTGACAATATCCGTATTTCCTTCTGATACCCCAAGACTGCATGCATTTAAACGAAGCCCTCCCATGTCTAGCTTCTCAAGCGGGGGTCAGGTCAGATGGAACAAGGAATAAGGTAAGGAATGAGGTGTTCTTCAGCAGCAGGTAGCAGCTGCTGCTTTCCAGGGGGATCGGGAGCTGTCACCTCGCCGTGGCAGGAGCGGGACCCTGCACGGCGATGGGGCAGAGCCAGCCTGAGCCAGGATGCGTGCAGCTGGCACCTGCCCCCTCAGGAGGGGTCTTTCCTCATCAGTTCATAAATGAAGCAGACGAGGCTTGTAAGCATTAAATAGCTTAAAAAAATGAAAAAAAAAAAAAAAAGAACCTGTTCGTGATATTAAGTGTAAAGCTTTCGTAGTTCATTGGCATCTTTCTTCAGGCTTCCTTAGGCCCAGCACCCGGCTGCACAGTGGCGGGGCTGGGGGCACCTCAGAGGTGCTCTGGGGGCAGGACTTGGGGGGGGGGGGGGGGAGGGCGCGGCGAGACCCCGGCCTCGACCTCCCCCGGGGCCGCTCGGTGCGGGACCGGCTGGCAGCGGGCCCGGCTCTGCAACAGGGCCCAGCACCGCAGGGGGGGAACCCTGGGGGGCCCCTGGGTGCCGGGGCCGTGGGGGGGGGGGGGGGGGGGGGCTCCGACAGGCGGTGTCCCCGCAGCCCCCTCCCTCCCTGCCGCCCCGGGCAGGGGGAGCGGGGCCGTGCCGCGGCTCACCTTGGCCTGGAAGTGGATGCCGTGCTGGAAGGCCTCCTCGTTGTGCAGCGGGACGCGGGAGTCGCAGCCATCGTCCACCAGGTTGTACCGGTTCTTCACCGGCATCGCGGCGGCGGCAGGGAGGGAGGGCGGGAGGCCGGCCGCGAGGGCGGCTCAGGCCGCGGCGGCGGCGGCGGGGGGCGGGGGGGGCATGGCGGGGGGGGGCATCCCGGCGGGCAGCGCCCGGCCCCGCGGAGCCCCGGGGCTGGCGGCGGCGCCCCCCGGCTGCGCGGCGGCTCGGGGCGGCAGCCGGGGCATGGGGAGGCGACGGCGCGGGGCTGGCGGTGCCCGGACCCGGCCGCGTTTTGAATGAGCGTCCGCGGGCACCGAGCGGGGCCCCGGCCCCCGCCGCAGCGCCATTGGCCCGAAGTTCCCTCATGTGATGCGGGGGGCGGCGGCCGCCGGCACCGGACCCGGCCCGCTGGGGCCCGCCCCGGCCGCAGCCGGTGTGGAGGCACCGCCAGGCGGGCGCAGAGCTCGCCGCGAGCGGCTCGGGGAAGGGGAGGCCGCACCGAGGCGCTGGAAGGGCTCCTCTGCGTGCCCGAAACCGGCAGGGAGCTGGCTGGAGTTTCGATGGAGCTTTTGTCGGACCGGGTTTCTGTCCGTGGGGGGCTGCCCCGGCCCGGTGTGCCTGGAAGCACCGGGGAGCGCTGCGGTAGCACCGCCGGTCCCCACACACCGATCCCCAGTTCCTATCTCTCGGTGTGGAGCCTTGGACGTGTCCAGAGCACGCCTCGGAGCCGGCACTGGTGTTGCCTTGGCTGGGAGCCGTGCTGTGAGACGAAGGGTTAAGGATGGAGGCTTGTCCTAGTTGAATTGTTTGCCTTTTTTTTTTTTTTTTTGACAGTTTAAGTCACGCTGTATAATTTCAGCAGCACCTGCTGCACTCCCTTTGTTAGAAATTCTAAAAAGACTTTGTACAGAATGATCTAGGATCTCACTGCAACTTCTGTGCACAAATGGCGGCCTAAAACAATTATGTATGTCCCATTTTAATGTGACTTAGCTTTGTTAGTAATTAACACATGCCCTCTGTTAGAAGCCTGCACAGTTGATGTCCACTGACCGACTCGATACACTGCCAGGATTTTGGGCTTTTGCTGTGCACTTAGGCTGTTCTTTTCTTCCCAGCTTTGTCTTCAGGGTGCAGCACTGCCGGCACGCAGGAGAGCCCCCGCAGATGCCGCCCTGGGATGCCCGATGTGCCCGAGCAGCAGGTTCTCAGCAGGCATCAGCACAGGTACGGATGGGTGCGGGGCCGTGCACAGCTTGGTGGCAGGACCCACGACTTGCCTTCCAGCTGTTAGCACAGCTGCGCTCTCTGTCATTTACAGGAACGCTCAGAAATGTAAACTGTGTAGAACCCAAGGGGATGAGGCTTATATTTGCTCTGACTGATTTAATTTGGCTTCCTAAGAATTAATTTTTGAGCGATCAGTTTTAACTTTCATACAAATAACTACCCAGCTGGATGCTTGGACATTGCCGGACACCACCTTTTGTGTGGCTTTAACATTAGCAGGAGAGAAAATTTTGGCCACAGGCAGACAGCGCACTATTCCCTGTCTCCAACTCATGAGAGTAATCATCTTGAGTTTCTTGGCACCTCTGAAGACTGGTAAGTCAGAAGGGAGATGGACAAGAGCCAAAAATCCAGAAACTTACAATTAAGAGAGCGAGAAAAAGTCCAAGAAATTAATGTTGGTTCACTGACTGTGAGTCTACATGTTCCAGTACTTTGTGGTATTAGCAGCTCATTCTGGCACTGTGGACATTGTGCTGCGATGAGTTCTGTGGCCAGCGTCTGTGCTGTTTTTCTGTTTCCAGACAGGCTTCTTTTATTTTTTTAATTCCGAGTTACAATGTTACAGTACCTTTATATTTAAATATCCGCATGCACTCTTTCATTCAGCATAACTCAAAATCAGCCTAGATACGCGTCTCACTTGCAGAGTCATCGGTTTAGTTATCTGTTGATTTTGTCTACTTAGAACCTTTCATGGCACTTATCTTGTAGAAATACTGATATAAAAAAAGATCTGTTGACCTGAATGAAAAACCTAGATTTTGTGTGGAAATGGCCTTGGAGTGATGGAGCAAAATGCAGTCCTTGGTTCTCCTAAGCCCTAAGAGAAGGAGATGCCACTCAGTCATCTGGGCACAGCCTGCGCTTGTGCTTCCTTTGATGCTAACGCCAGTGAAGCTCAACCAGTAAGAGAAGAAAGCCTAACACAGCCACTACTAGCGAGTCTCAACATTGATTCTGCAATATTGCATTTTAACTGAGGCATGCATGAACCTGTCACGGTGCTGAGCTGCTGAAAGCTCCTCCTCATTTCCCTCCCATTGACACAAGAGCGTTCCCATGTGAGTGGGAGCATGTGGACTTTGCTTGGGAGAGTCAAATCTTTTAATCTGGTAGACAGGATGAAATAATAAAAATGAGCTTTTTATTTCAGTTCTGATGCTCTCCAGTATCCTGCAGATTATAAAATCCTTTGGGTAGGAGGATGGAAACATTTCACAGGAATCCTGGGAAAAATAAGGCAATTGTGATTTAATAAAGCTTGCAGTGCCAGACTGTTATATCACAATTGAATGGAGTTGTTTAATATTCCGTGTTCATTAACTTCCATGAACTCTTCATAGGGCTTAGCTCTTCTAAGGTTAATGGTTTGGATCTGTGTTTGAGAATTGAGTCTGAAGGCTGCTAAACTTACGAAGCCATTAGTTTTCTGTTTCTTTGCTGGGCAAAGAAAATTCTCTTACTCCACTGCAGGTAAGAAAACTATGTCTTTCCTTCTGGATAATAAAACTGGGCAAATATGTGGAATTAAACTGTTACACAGCATATCATCACAGATTTAGTATAAACAAATCCGTACAGGCATTACCCTTTCTTGACATGAGCAGTTACACAAACTTCATAGTGGGTGTTTGCATCAGATGGAGGTACTGAGCTAGTTATTCCTTTGATGTGCAAAGCACACTTAGAAAGTCCTATTTCTCTGAACACGGTGGGAGTTAAGCACCAAAGACAGCTTCTTGGCTCATAGCTTCAAGTGTTCTTGCAGAGAGCAGGTTTGTATCAGCTTTCTTTTTCAGGCACAGCTACCAAGGTTTCTTTCCTACTCTTTCCCTTACACATGCACGTTTCTTTGCATCGACATTTGCTCCAAATGGAAATCTCTCTTCCTTTATAGTTTCCTAATTTGAAGGGACCTTGAATGTGATGTAAATCAGGTAGTGGGTATTTATAGCGTGTCCTTTAATTGTTTCTTTGGTTGATTTGCATGGAAGGTCGCTGTTGCTCCCATCCGATCCTGTCAGGTTTCTTCCAAAACCCACCTTCACAACTCAGATAGGGAAGTTGCAGAGGCACTGCACACTTTCCACAGGAGACTTGGTTTTGATGCCAAGAAATTTTCCTCCCTTTTGCTAACCATTTTAAGCACTTATTTCTGCTCTGCAGAACTGCAAAGATTTTAAATGATAAATAAGATGTGACATAGGAAGAACAACCACACCGACATCCAGTAACGGCAGATAAAAGCTCCATTATGGGAAATCACATCCATATCATACTCGTAAGATCTGGGAGATCTCTACAAGTTTACTATCTTAGCGGATCTGGTTTTGTCATGCCATTTTTATTAGCATTATTAATACTTGTTCTGCTGCAATTTTTACAGTGAAGTCTCTGGTGTACTTTCATGGTAGCAGACTTTCAGTGTGCCAGTGGACAGCCTTGTGAGATATAGCAGCTGAATTCACTTGCCAATCTTCAGCAGATGTGTATTCGCTTGAATACAGAAAAATGCTGCTTACATTTAATAAAGGGACAAAATGAAGCAAAGTATGCCCAATTTATAGTTACTGAGAATCGGCAGTTACTGCAGTAAAAGTTAATAGATTAAAACCAAAGGGACATAACTGATTTACTGATGGCTTTACAGTACAGAAAGAATACAAGTGAATCATCCGAGCTTGCAGCAAAGCAATAAAACTTTTCACTAAGTTCAGTGACTTTGGATTTTAGCTCAGTTGTGTATAATAGTTTAAGAGTTTGGGAGTTATTTCTGTACATAATACTAACAACCAGCTTCTGTCCCCTCCTTCGACAGAGCAGGATGAGCTGATGTGGAGGCAAGGGAGGAGAGGCTATTATAGGAACAACATGCTCTGCTAGTGGAGGCAAAAAAAATGTATACTGCTTTTGGATTTCTAAAATTTCAGATGTGTTCTACTTCCTTCACAGTCACTTCCTTTACTCAAGGGAAGCAAAATTAAACAGCATTACCACACAGCAAGGCTTGTTGGCTTTTCTTGATATCTTAAAATACTGATCAAAAGTTAAGACAGAGACTCAAGGGGAACAGCATGTCAGGAGTTCTCCAAGGCCAAGAAATGTTGTCTTACAAAGCTACTGCGAGGTCAGAGGGTTATGTATGTGTTTTTCCCTCTGTTCTCGGAAGCTGTCCTCTCCCCTAGTGAAAAAGAAGATCTGGAAGCAAAGAGAGGTAGAGAATTCTATTCCAAACAATGCGGGTGCCCAACCTTCATTTAAATGAATTGGTCTGGACCTTCAGTTTAACATAAACATTGGGAACAAATCAGAGTATCTGCTTAACTTTTTTGTATAAGTAAATTATCAAAATAAAGGTGGAAGAAATGGTAGGAAAAGGTTATTCAGAAACATTTTGTCCTGCAGTTACTCCTACATCAGATAACTCTCTATCGTTTATGATCATTGGGTGATAAAGTAAAATCTTTGTTTAACCAGTTAAGCCTGGAGGCACCAACCACATCCTATAAATGGTGCTGTGTGGTGAAATGTGGAGGCAAGGTACTGTTAACTGAAATTGTGTGATGTTACCCTCTGCCGTATCAGGGATTTGAAGAAAACGGAAAAAATCACAAGCAAAATCTTTCAGTGAGTCTCTGAAGGTGCCATATGATGTGAACTCAAAAGTGACATGTGGAACAGGCTACTCCAGCGTCGTTCTTTCAGTCCTCCTCAGTCAGCGTCATGTGTTCTCTGCAAGTACAGGGTCTGCTTCGTTAGATGATTATAGCAGATTTGTGTCTCTCAAGAAGAAACAGAAGCTTAAGGTCTTCACGGTTCAGCTTTGTAGCATAGCCAGGAAATCTGCCCATTAGAATTGCAAGCCTCTTTCATGCATGGCCAGTTCCAAAGTTCTGTGCAGCAGGATTCGGGAATGAAAAATGTCATCTACAATTATGCATATTTTCATCATCTTCTGTCATGCAAATCCCCCCTTCCCAAATATGCAGCAAATGTTTTGTTTGCATATGTAGGTCAACCACAAATCTGCAGTGGTCTAACATAAATATTGGAAGCATAGGTTGATGTAAACAAATTTAAACCCAGTCTGAGAACCATAATAACAACACCGATGTTTTCCAAGTCTGTTTACTGGATATGTTTTCTTCTGACATTTCATTTTATAAAACATTGCTTTCCTATTGATTTTCAAAAGTACAATTGACAGAAGATACTCACCTTTATTGCAAAAGGAACTATAAACTTCAGAAATGGATGGATAGTTCTCAATGAGTAACTTATTTTTATACAGGAGCTCAAAGAATGTGTTCTTTTTCAAAACGGTATGCTAGAGTATTTCTGCAAGTAATTCTTATTTTGTGGCTGGCAGGAGCCCAGTTTTATATGATATTTTAAAAAGATTGTATGTTTGTTTTACACATTATGTGCCACTTAATGTTTTACTTGTCTGGGCTATCTTTAAAAAAAAAAAGAAAGAAAAATATAGAAAAGAATACATTTATTGTTCTTACAGTGCTAGAGAAACGCTAGAAATTTTGATCCAGACTCAGCAACAAAAAAGCTTACTAGAACTCAAATTCACAGTTTAAGAAAAACATTGCGACCTATTAAACTCATAAGCTTAGTGTGCTCCCATGTCTGATTCATGAATTTGGTATACCACAGGTTGGCAGTATGGTTCGTCTTCAGTATGAGAGGTGCTTGGATCAGCATTGTCATGATGAGAAGCCCATACTGCTCAATTTACTGACTGCGAAAGTGTAATATTCAGAGTTAGGCTTTCAGTGAGAATATCCCTGCAAATGAACGAAGAGTCCTCTTGCTGGTAGATCCAGCTTGCAATTTTCAGCAGGATACACTCTCCCTCTGAATTACCTTGCTAGCTCATTACTACTCAACCTATACTTTACTCCCCTACCTTGCAGTACCCAAGTATCATGTACAGTCAGACTTCATGCTGTACACCACAGACCATCCCTATTTATCTCAACATGAAATGAAGGTTTTATCCATACTACACACTGCAAACCAGGTATCTGATGTATTACAGCTGTTCTGATAGAGAAAGCACTAGTACCTTATTAGGCTATAAGAAATGTGGATATGTAATAATTAGATACACAAATATTTTTCCTTTGCAATCATTTAGTTTGGGATTTCCCATACTCCAAAGTCTCATAGTGCCTTGACCCATCTTAACTATTTCCCTGGCTTTCCTTCAGCACTGCTGGCATTGGTGATGATAAATCTCTAAAATACGTTTTTAAAAGTGTTCATCCAGGAGCCTGGCAGTAAAATCAGAGGCAGCCCGAGTCAGGTCACCACTTTAAATCACACTCCTGTTGGCAGACACCAACAGTTGCTCCCATCTGGTGGTGGTTGGTGAGACAGCCAGGATGTGCCCTTAAACAGTGTTTTTTGAAGCACGCAGAAAAGGCAATCCCCGGACAGACCTTTGCTGCTGAAGTTACAGCCCCGCCGAGCTCCTGTTGGCACAGTGAAATGCTCCCAACTTTTCAATTATGAATTGTCTCAGCTATCAAAAAAGCACGTCATTTAATATCAACCAGAGAGCAAGCAAGAGCGAGCTGTGATCTCACTTTCCTGGTCACGTCACATTGTAAGACACAATGCTGTAAATAATTAATTAATTAGTTTCTTTGCCTACAAGGGTGAATGGCAGAAGATAGGCGAGGCACTGAAAAAACGCAGGCACTGTTAGGAATGCAGCTGATGCTCTAGTTGGCTGTTAGAGAGTATCTGGGTGAACAAACTTTCTTTGTAAACTGCTGATGATTTGTGGAAAAGGGTCCGCATGTCCTGTGACAGCTAGTGACACGCTGTGCCTTGATTTCTGTAAAATACCAGGAAGCATGAGATGAGAGCGAGACATTAATCCAGATGTTTCTAAACCTGGTCGAGCAGGTAAAAGATATGTGCGCCTCTCATCCTAGTCTTTGGAGTTCCCGAGTCAGGAGCTTAATCCTCCTGACATGACATTTCTATTTTAACTCATAGCTAACTGGAAGTCCCAAATTCTGCTGCATTTATTTAAATTTAGCTTTCATTCAAGTGATTTTTTCCCCCTGACATACTGTTTCAGTCCTGCCCTTTCTACAGATCGAGAAAACGAGTCTAGGGACAGCAATTTCACGGAATCCGGGTAATTCCCGTCTCTGTCCCCCCTCGAGCCCCATTCCAGGGGGCGCAGCGCCACCTCCTGCCCGAGCCGGCCCCACGCAGCCTCCTCGGCCCGTCCTGCTTTTGGCATTGCCCGTCTCTACTTTTTGCTGTCCTTTGGGACACCGGGCAGTTCACTCGCGTGTTCTCGTATTCATCGTGTCTAGTAAATTAATATTGTGCGGGGTTCACACAACTGCACGTAATATTGTTAGTTATTGACACTGTAAACGACAAATGGTTTTTGTGTTTTCTTGCTGTGCTTTTGATTCCCTCCAGCAATGTAGGAGCGTGTTTAAATACAGAGATTGCTCTTTAGAGTGACTCCAGAAGCACGGTATTCAGCTGAAGTCGTGCAGCACTGAACGCAGGTGCCGTGGAAGATGTTTCCAGTACAAATCCTGCAGATTTGGGGCTGCAGAGCCATTCGGGCAGCATGTCCCCGAGCAACAGGCCCAGCGTGGGTCTGCCAGCCATATGCCTCCAGAGCAGCTTCTCCAGGCAGCTTTCAGTACAAATAATTCGGGTAGATACAGAAACTATTTAATCATACAGTGGTCCAGAGCAGCAAGCTGGATATCACTGGACAAGGACAAGGACAAGGGGCCGATGCCCAGTGGCAGCCCACAGCAGAAAATCCCTGATTTATCTCGGTGTAAGGGGACTTGGGCGCCGCCCGCCCACACTGACTGGGACAGGGGACGTGTCACCCCTCAGCCCCACGGCTGGCAGGCGCCGGCTGACGGCCTCCGCCGCCCGCTTCCAACATGGCCGCCGCGCCCCGCCCCTTTCCGAAATGGCCTCCCCGGCACGGGCGGGCGGCCCCTGCCCGCTCCCAACATGGCCGAGGCGGCGTCGCGACGTCACCGCACCGGCGGTGGCTGGCCCCTCGCGCGCTCCGTCCGCCGCCCCGCCCGCCCGGGCGTCGGCGTCGCCATGGCAACGCGCGGGGGCGGGCCGGGGCCCGGGGCCGGGCCGAGGCGGCGGCGGCGGCGGCTCGGGATGGAGGCGGCCGGGAGCGGGACCGGGGGCTGCGCCTCAGCCCGGGAGGCGGCGGAGGCCCCGGGGTCCCCGGCCCTGCCCGGCCGGCGGGAGGAGGACGAGGAGGAGCGGGAGGCGGCGGGGCCGTGCCGCGGGCGGGCCTCGGGCGGGCGCGGAGCGGAGGCGGGCGGGGGCCGAGGCGGGCGGCGGCGGCCCCGCGTCACGGTGGACAGCTCCAAGGCCAAGACGTCGCTGGAGGCGCTGAAGATCAGCCTGAGGCAGCTGCGCTGGAGGGAGGTGGGCGCCGGGGGGCTGCGGCCGGCGGGGAGCGGGGGGGGGGGGGCGAAGGCACGGGAAGAGGCGAGCTGGGGCAAAACTGGTGGTTTTAAACTGCTCGTGTAAGTCCTGAAGAGATTTCTGCTGGGTGTTGTGTCACAGGTGCTCAATTGTTCTCCGAGGGCGAAGGGCAGCTTTCCGCAGCAGCTTTATAAATACCTTTATAGAAACAGATGGTTTCTGGGAGCATTTCTAGGAGCTTTGCTAAGAAAAGGGTGCTGGTAATCCTTTTGGAAGAGGGAAGCGAAGCAGAAGGCCGAGATCCGAGGAAGCAATGTTTCTCTGTGCGGCGGCGTGGTCGGTGGCACACCTGCCCCTCAGAGCTGCCCTTGGGCTCCCTGCTTCTGCCTTTTGCCTCCCCCTCCTTCCCCGGGCTCACCAGATACCGATATTTCTTTGCACCTGATGCTTTATAAAGAAAATCTGTACAGACTTGGGGTAGGCAATGCATTCTGTGTTGTTCTTAACTCCAGAGTTAAAAGCTTCAGAAGCTCTGTCCAGTTCCCTGCTGCTCTCAGCGCAGAGTTGAACCCCAGAGGAGGAAGCCCCAGCCTGGTGCGGTTACCTCGCTTCTCCCTGGTGCAGCCGCGGGGGTCTGTCAGCAGCTTTGCTCCGCGTTGTGCTAACCGACATGCAGAACAAGGGGCACTTCACATTTAATTCTTCTTTGTTGTTCTTATTGGCTAAGTTTTTATGCTCAGAGTGTATGGTACCGTTCTTGTGTTTCTGAGTTACTGCTTTATGTTAGCCTTGTCGATTCTGTTGGTAATGAGCCATAGTTACTGTGTTAATTTTGTCTTGATTCCTGAGATTTTACTGTTTGGTGTACCTCACCCCCTGGATTTTCCAGGCACGGTGGGCCGTCCTACAGGCTGACTTGTTTCATGTGCTCTTGTTCCTCCCGAATATCTGCGCTGCATTATCGGCATTCTCCTTCCTGCTCTGTATCCCACAACCGCGATTGCTTCTGGCGTCACTTAATCTTTTTCTGTTTACTGCCTCCCTCAATACTCTTTTTTCCTCCATCCGTTAGTATGGTCAATATTTTTCATTTAGTCCGTTGCTTCCCCCTGTGGCCTTTTCTTACTCCTAATAAAGAAATGACCAGGTACGGAATTGTGGGACATCTGGCTGTGCCATCGAGGTGGCTAATAATTCATCCCTCTCAAACAAGTCGCTGCAATGTATTTCTGTAGGATTTTCAGCTTATTGTAGTAAAGAGTTCAACAGGTATGAATGTGACATTATCTTTTGTCAAATTTCTCATATCAATGTATGCGTCAGATCAGTTTTTAGATCCCCCCCCAGGCGTACCGAAAGGGGAAGTATTAGCAATGTCTCCTAGCTAGTACTGTTTGCATTGTGGAAAACAGGAGGATGAAAATCTAGCACGGGAGTAAGACAGACTATTGACTTCAAGGTAGCAGACTTCAGTAGATGCAGGGAATTGGTAGGCAAGATCTGGTTTAGATTTGAAGAGAAAAATAAATGACTTCAAGAAGAGAAATTCAGGGAAACCTCTTTGGGTCAAGTTGCATAACATTTTGAATGCTTTTCCTCTCAAATACTTAGCAAAATAGCACTGTGGTGTTCAAATAATTATCACTGATGTCCAAAGAGCCTTGGAAACAGGGTCACTGTTACAGCAGGACTGGTGGAGGGAACGCACATAGTTTCTTGTATGGTCCTTAAAAATAACGTGAAAAAAAATCTTAGAGGTATTAATGAAATGTGTATATTGAAATACCGATGGTTTAGGGGCTGGTATTTCACTCTTTTTCACTCTGTAATACTTCTCCAGTTGTTTGCATTTTGGGCTTTGATTTGGTATATTTGGCCCTTCTCTCTCACCACTTCTTACATTCTTTCCCGTTGCTGCTTTCACTTTGTTTCTGTTCTGTACGTTTGCTGCTGAATGTGTTGCCTTGAATGTTTTCGTGGGCAAATGTTATACTAGGCTTTTAAAGTGGACTACTTTTCACTGATAGCTTTTTCTGTCCGATGGATAGCATGATGTCAGTGTCATACAGGCTTTTGTTTGAAGTTGTACATCCTGAAATTTCTTTTCTGTGGTTCCCTTGACTTGCCAGAAGGGCTTTGTTTCAGTAGCAGGCTGTAGTTGCAGTATGCTCCCTGATTATATTAGTGTTAAATGCCACTATAGAGAAAAAAAAAAAAAAAAAGAAAAAAAAGACTAAGCGTGGCTAATACCGGTGAGCAGTTTATCCACGTACAGGGTGGACCTTTTAAAAAGCATTGCAGAACGTTAATGGGCATGCCAGTGAAGCAATTACTGGTATTGCTAGATTGGACGATCTGATTTAGTGTGTCAGATTCTTTAAATGAACATGATATGCCAAATGCAATAATGGGCACAAATTGAGCTTGCATCCTGAGTTTATTCATTGCTTAATAAACTATTTTATTTGGCTAGCTTTCAATTACTAGGAAAATGGAAGAAGCAGATGTCTCAGGCATCAACTGTCCCAACATCAAGTGTTTCATTTGTCTTGCTGTTCAGTAGCTGCACAGAGGCATAAAATAGTTTGAAATTTTATGCTAGGAGAAGCTGACTAGAAGACGAGTCATTTAACTTGTCATTAAATGTGATGGAACAGACTGATGTGACCCATGAGACAATTTAAGTTATTGGCTTCCAATCAAAAGGTAGAAATGACCTGTCAGACAACTTGACTGTGATTGATTATTAATTGTGTCAAAGCTGTGAAAACACTTCACTTCGTGGCCTCCTGTTTGTCTTTTCTGACAAATGCCCCAGCTCTGAATAAGAAAGACTTTAAATGAGTTCTTTGAAGGTTTGGCGGTTGGTTGCAGGGACGGGTTGTAGGACCAGGCTGAGCAGGCAGACGGAGGCAGGGATGGCTTCGGTCACATTTTTTAGCTCTGTCCCCTGGCAGCGGTGAGCACCCCAAGTCCTCGGGCTGCCTGCACCCTGCTTTTGCCATCGGCCAGAAGCTGGGGAGGTGGCAGAAGGCCCGTTTTACCCCAGCAAGATTAATTCGTATCTGCCAAGCACTGCAGTGAGCCAAAAAATCTGACTTGTTTGTTCCTTTCCAAACAGTATTCTCATGTAAAAGTATAGTGCAGATGATAAAGAATCCTTTCCAGCATATCCAGGAGATGAATTTGATCCTATTGTTGGATAAATCCAAATAATCTTGATATGTCAGAAGTAGAGAAGTTGCTGAGCTATCTGAATTGCTGATTCTGGGCTGAAATGGCTTCCGCTTTCCAGTCCAGAGGTGCTTACTCTTCATCTGTTGTGAACTGATTTCTGTGCGGTGTTTGTAAAGTGCTTTGATATCCTCAGCAGATGAAAGGTGTTATATAAATGCAAATTTTGTTCCTTTCATTTCCATTTCATTTAATAAATAAATAAGTTGCTCAGGTTTTAGTGGGAAGGATAGTGTGAGACCTAACACAGAATCTGTATTCTGGATGTACCTGTGGAAAGGTTAAGGCCACTGATTGTCTTTCAGAGCCTAACAGAATTAATTTTCACATGTACAAAAACAGTTTTTGCAGGCTGAATAATAATGAAATAAGTGAAGAATCCGCTAGCTCTGCTTTTTGGGGTATTTCGTCCTTAGGAGTAAGGAAATAGAGAAAAGATGTATTGCTAAATTAGCACTTGAGATTAATTTTTCAAAGCTATTCACTGAAACTGAAATTTTAATTAAAGTAGCAAATGAAGGAAGTAATTCATTCACAAGCTTTATAAGTTTCTTTTTTTCTGTATCCTGAAAGTGCTGTGGTCGGAAGTATAGCCTGTTTGTTTGTAGAAGAAGTAACCTAATAACAGGGCAGGCTCCTGTGAATGCGCTCCATGTGGTAATTAACGGCATCTGCACGGGGTTGCAGATAAAGTCATTTGGGTTTTGGTTTCTTTGAATAAAGGCACTATGTCTAAGAGAACCAGCAGGAGAAATAAGGGTACCTGTTTTACACAAAACTAACCACTATTATCGTAACAGAGCTTGTAAATGTTTGATTTTTATTAGTGATTTTTTTTTTTGCTTTAGGTAGTTGGAATTGCTAATATATATAGGGCATTTGTTTTTACTGCTGGTAGCTTTTTTAGCCATTACTATTAGAAACTTGCTATCAGTAATTGCCCATGCTGTTTGAGGGCTCTTCAGGTGAAAAACACTGAACTTTCTCATAGCAGAAAGCTAGCTCTACAATTTTACCATTTATGATGAAATATTGTGTGAATGGGAAAAGAAGCTCTTAAGTTGCTGGAATACTTAATGCAGTTGAAATAATTGCCTTAGTCCTTGCCAGTTGAAAGCTCAACAAACGATTAGTTGAATTGTAAGCTTTTCTTTTAATTCCTTTCAGCTACTAATAGCCTGTAATTAATACTGTATGAATACGTATAATCAAATATATAGAGAGAGATAGATAACGCCTTGAATATCCATTTTCAATTTACTGCATCTTGGACACCAATGTAAACCTGCTTGCTCAGGAAGTCCGTGGCAGTTGCAACTTACTATTACTTTACAACACCATTGCTAACTGGCTACGGCTGTTCCCCGAAATAGGGAGCAGTGATGTCTCCTGCTCGTGCGAGGCTTGGAGCACGTGGAGGTGCCGCACGCGGTGGGGACGAGGCCACCACTGGTGTGGGTGCAACCTGTGAAAAGGGATTTGGATTACCGAGCTGTAGGGGAGGGCACGAAATAGAAGCCACGGGATTGCTTGTACTAAATTGTGATATATTTAAGAATAGAACTTAGTAACTGGCAGTATGACAATTAATTCCTAACCTCTGGTGATTTTTTTCCCTCGATGGTTGCTTATCACCCCTTAAACTGGGAAGGAAAACAAAGCAAAAAGCATTATCAGGTTTTGTTTACTTCCCAGTTGTAGCCATTTGCTAGTGCTGTGCCTTCGTGTGCTGGAATTAAGTGCTTCTTATTGAACTTTATTCCCTGTAATAGTATTTCAAATTACAAGTGAGTCATGCCTTAATTGTTGTTGATAACAAGCTCTAAATTTCTCAGATAGATCCTGTGCCTCAGCAGTTTTTTTTTTTTGCTTCTATAAGCCTTTTCCCATTCAACATCTTGAACTTAACTGCCTTGAACTGATAAAAATGTTCTTAGTTTTGCAACCACAATACAGAGCATGTTTCAATTGACAGAGTACTATTCTTGAATGATTTGTATGTAATATGAGCATTTAGAAAAATAAGGAATCAATGAGTATTGCCAGTTTGCTTCAAAACTTGTCTCCTTCTCTTTTCTAGTTTCCTTTTGGCAGACGCTTGCCATGCGATATCTATTGGCACGGGGTGTCATTTCACGATAATGATATATTCTCAGGTCAAGTCAACAAGTTTCCAGGTACCTTATTTATGTTTCTATTTTGAACGAGTGCTTACAAAACATGATTAATTGTTATTGGGCTTACTATTTTCTGTGAGAGTCATCTGCCTAACCAGTTGATAGTATTTTTAGCATATTATTTTTGGTAGGTGAAATCTGCTTAGGGGGGTGTGAATACCAGAATGCGTACCTTAAGCAATTTGTGAACTGAAGTTTGTTTTACAGAGGAAGAGGTTTTAATTAAAAGAATATATTCATATATGAATTTAGGGGGGAAAAAAAGTCTTAGGTTATGATTTAAGTGGACTAACTATGCAATTATTGATAGCATAATTGATAGCGGTGTTGTATCTTTGGATTTATTTATTTTTTTCAGATTGGAAAGAATCTATTTTGCTTCATACTTTGGTCTAGCTCAGAAAGAAGCTCAAAGCAGAGCTCCTCAAATGGATTTTTAATATTGAAGAGTTCTTGCCAGCCCTCATCTTATTACGACTATTCTACTTTTTTTAAACTCCCTTTTTTGTTGTTTAATCTCTGTTGAAATCTCTCTAAATAAGAGCAAGGAGCTTAGGTATTGACTTATCTAAGCGCTTTACTTCAGATTTACTGCTGCTGTTAGTATGCTGTGAGAATAAGGAACCTCGGATATCGAACTTGATGCTCTATTTACCTTAACTTTCTCCTGTCTATGAGCAGTTCACATTCAAATAGGAAATGGTATAGTTTTCTGGGGGTTTAAATCTCAGTGTTACCTCTGTGTTGTGGGCTCTACATGGTGAGTGAATGGAGCGCACAGTAGTCAAGAAACACGGAGTCCTGCAGAACTAGAAGTGGTTTCCGGGAATGTTGCTCTAACTTGATGCTGGATTTTACTGAGTTCCTTCTATTGAAGAAGAGTAAAGAAAGCCCACACATTCTGCTCTCGCTGAGACAGAAGCTGCAGCATGACCTAGTTGTAATGTTTAAAAGCATGCAATCAACACAGGAGAATAACCTGGAATGCTCCAGTCCTGGGAGATCCAAGCATGAGATTCAAAGCTGCATAAAGCAGGCTTTGTAAGTTCTGCTGCTCACAAAGCAGCCTGTTCTTTCTGATACAGTTACATAAAGGAGTGGGAAGTAAACACGAAGTGGTAGGTTATATTTAAGTGACGTTGTTTCCTATTCCTGGAATGTTAGCAGGCTAGGGCAATAATTTTGGATTGTAGCGAAGACAGAAGTTGCTACTGGACTAGAGCTTTCCCTCTCTTTATTCTAAGTTTTGGAGAATCAAATTGATCTTTTTCTTGCGTGATATGGTAATATAATAGGTAATGTGTCAGGAAAATGCTACAGGTATTTTGTCAGATTAAAAACTTGGAAAGGTTTTCAGCTTTATTGAAAGCCGTGGCTGTAGTGCCTACCAGTAGGGTGAGTAATGATGCGACAATTTACTTTCAGGATGAGACTTTACTGTGGATTCCTCATCACTCTTAAATACTGTCTGTTATTTTTCCCAGGCATGACGGAGATGGTACGTAAAATTACACTGAGTCGGGCAGTGAGAACAATGCAAGATCTGTTTCCTGTAGAATATAACTTCTATCCTCGATCCTGGATTCTGCCAGAAGAATTTCCCCTCTTTGTGGATGAGGTAGATTACTTTTACTGAGAACGATATATATAACTTGTTGGATGTTGCCATAGACATCATATACTTGTTGTCACCACGTCATTCTTAAGTTTTTCATACATACCAGATTATTTAAAATCACACTTAGGTGCTACGTATGGTATTTTTTCAATTTGCTTGAGATCAGACATAGTCAGGATGAACTGCTTTTGATTATGTTCTAGAATTTTTTTTTTAAAAAAAAAAAAAAGCTTCTCTGCAATACCAGAAGAGTTGTCTGGAAATTAGATGATAGAAACATAATCCCTTTCCCTGCATATTCCACTGAGTGTAAAAGGACTAAAGGAGTTTCAGCACAGTAGTGTGTGGAATGTGGTATCTCATCAGGTTCATTATTGATGAAGTGTTCCTTGTCCATCCTGTCCATTTCATCTAAATTCTTCAAAACAAAGTTTTGTAGTGTGTTTTTAAATATACTCGTACCTTCCTGAGTAGATGCTTGTTTAAATCTCGTCAAGCTGTTTCTTTGTTTAATTATTCAGAATGTGATAAAATGCCATGCTTATTCAGCTTTTTTTCCGAGGATAAAAAAGTGCTGTGTGTTGGTGCTCGGTCCTATTATTACAAATAGTTTTAAAATTACATGTGCTTGTTTTAGCCTCATCTGACTTGCCCAGTGCATTCTTGTATTCTACAGTATCCTTTGCTTGGAAAAGTGAGAGAAGAAGATACAGCATAGAAGTGTAATGAAGTCTGTATGTTACTTTTTAGATAATTACCATACCCACAATCCAATTAAATCCATGAACATCTATCTTTTAAATATATACTCCTCAAGTGTGCTGGGTCACTGCCGTGGCGCTGCTGGTAACAGTAAAAATGAATAAAATCCCAATAGTACTTCACAGCTTTATTGCTTTAGATGTAAGGCCAATTTGTAAAAAGGAGTGTAAATTATCCAACAAATTTAGAAATGACAGGTAGATAAGCGAAAATAACTTGGAAGTAAACTTTCAAAATGGCGCACTGGGGTTTTAGCAATGATTCTTTTGGGATCCATGCCTGTCTCAGTTACAAGACACTGATTAACTGAGCAGCACGTAGCAATGTGGTCTGTACATCAGGTTAAATGCACAGACAGACACGCACGCTGTCAGCAGGTGGCACTGCGAATAAATACTTTTCTCTGGTTGAACAGTTGCTGGAGTGAAAATGATTTGGTTTTTGTTCCAAGAATAACAGATGTCCAGTAACACACTCCTAGGAGTTCCCTTTGCATATGTTTTTCCATCTGTGTTTGAGAGAAGCATAGTTCTTGTTATCAAACATTATATTTTATGTTGTAAGAGTGTGTTTGGCTTAACATGAGTTTGTAATGTAAGTCCTCTAAAACAAGAAAGTACAAAACAAAAGTGCTGTCAGCTTCTTCATTTTCCCACTTTCCTTCATACCTACGTCTAGCTAGAAAACACAAAAATTAACCTAGCGTTAACCTTCCATGCTTTAAAAAACAGTAATCGATGAGAGAACTGCACTCTTAAGTTTGTTGTGGATAAGCTTCATGCTGGGAAATACCAAGAAAATGGTAGTTCCCGTGGTGCCATTTATATTAAACTGAAATGGTGATGAGAATTTTTAATAAGAGGTTAAAAGTTGTTTTTACTTAGTAAGTATGTATGTGTCTATTTTAAATATTTACCGTTCTTAAGCCATCTAAAACATTCTCTGCTAAGGTGTCACCATAATGGAGATGAGTTACAGATAAGCAAGTCTCTCGAGTGTTGCAGTCATCACTACTTCACTAACTGTTAGAGAAGAATCTGTTGGAGTCTGTGTGATAACTCATTTCTGTTAGGAAATTCCAATTTCTGAAAAGTAACTAGCTTGGGATTCAAACCAAGACCTTGACTGCTCTCTTACTACCTTCTTTCTGTTGTCTGTGAGGATGATGAATAGGCCTAGTGTGATTAATTTTTCATAAGAATCTAATTTGGACAGTCTAATTTCCAGCACAGTGTATTTTTGGTGGCTTAATCAGGTTTCAGCTTTTGGATACCTCTTAGGCATAGGCATGAATATTCCATTCTTTGTGCTGTCAAGTCTTATAGCGCATTATATGTATTTTTTGGGGATACTATTTCATTCAGCCAGTGTTTTCCTCAAGAAGAGAGAACCTGCAACTGAATCAGATTTTCACACCATTAGACATCTAACTCTCTTTTTGCTGTTGGCTGTAAGCGGTTAGCATGTTTTTAAAAATAATTTCCTTCTGTCAAGCTAATTATAGTATGTAATTTCATTTAAACTAATTTTCCTATATGACTGATTTTTCTCAGTCTGGACAAGCTGCCTCATAAAGGGAGTTTGACAGAATGCAGTTGAGGCGATTGTGGGGAATTTCAGGATGACTGTTGAGAATTTTCTTGAAGATCAAGAAACCATCTTTGTTCTTCAAGCCGCTTGGTCTGCTGAAAAACGGATTGACTCCAGATTATTATTTCCCATGTATACTTTGTCTGGCATGTTTTGATGGCATAGAAGGCCTGAATAGTACAGAGAACACTTTTGAAGCAGATCTGGAAAGGTGCTCAAATACCGGTCTGGAAAGACAAATGTCTAGAGGAAGTGTGGATGTAGTGCCATAATATACCAGTTGCGATAGGCTTTGTTGTGGACCTTGGGAAGTTACTTCTTTTGCAGTTAAATGCAAAGAGTAAAGCATGAGATTTTGATCTATCATAATACAAGAAGCCATTATATGAAATTAACTTGTCTAGCTCTGATTATTTCCAACAAAGGTCTTAATCTTGTGTGTTTTTTTTTCTCCTTCCCCTAGAATGGCTTCCCTGAGTGAATCAGTGGGGTTACTTTGTCATTTATGTATCCTTGTGGTATGTTATGGAAGCATGATTGCATTTAATGTCACAAGAATTTTAATTTAGAAACAAGAAGACAAACCTGAAACTGAAATGCATTGAATCTCTCCTCAGCCTATACCGAAATGCAAGTCGTCTGTTCTCTCGGCAGACTTCTTATATGACGTTCCTGCTGTCTTTGCTGATCAGAGAAATGAGTTATCTTGTTTGATGATGAGAACAAAACAGAGAATTGTCTTGCTTTATTCTTTGAAGCCAGCATGTAAGGAGCACATGGCATTTAGACTTGTACGATATCCTGGCCTCTCTCTGTAGTAAACACAAATCTTGTTCTGACCTCAAACAGCAACCAATGATTGTTAAAACGCAGGATTTCAAAAGCAGGTCACTGTTGCATCTTTAACAATAGTCCCCAGAAAGCATTATCTTTTTTGAAAAAGTACTGCTGCAGCAGAGCAAAAATAGCCTGAGGCGTGTATGATAGACATGGGGAACAGCAGGCAGATTGCCCTGTTCATTTCAAAGGGTTCTTTATTATTTCTGCCCTAGTAGACCACGATTGCCACTTTGTATGTACGGCTCGAATCATAGTAGAGCATGTTTAGTTGTGGAGGTTCAAGATTAGCCACGTATCTTTCTGGGATACTGACTTGAACAAAGTGTGAGCTAGAAAGAATCCTCCAGTACGCAGCTTTATGTCGCGGAATGGGAGGATTATTCTTCACTGGTAAAAGGACCAGGAGATGAATTGAAATTTGAATTTTATAGTGTCACATTTTGAAAATTACAGTTTGTGCTCTAACGTCTTTCCTGCTAAGTGTTTGCGAATGCAGTGCTGCTAGATTTACACCCTTTGGGGTTGCATCTGAATGCAGAGAACAGCAATAGAACTGGATTGAGCTGCAACGGGCTCCTCACTAGGGTGCTGTTGCTTTACCGTGAACTTAAAGGACTGCCAGAGGGGGTGACATGGCAGTTTGAGCATTGCTTGCTCAGTCCTTGACCTCCAAACCAATTGCAGATAGTACCACTCCCTGGGTTCTCTCTCAGTCTATGCCAGTGGATCACTAAATTACCATTGCAGTTACCAAACAGGCCCTGATGGCAGTGTGAGCACCCCCGGTGTTGTCTGCAGTTGCAGAGATTGTGCACAAGTCTTTGGTCAGCCAGGACCTCACGTAGCTACATTTTTGGCTTGGATGCCTCTGGAGGCTGAAACATGTGAACTTCACTGGCTTAACTGTGTTCATACTCTTTCCTTGCTACATGTTTTGCTTATTTATATGAATAGTGTTTAAAATTCATCTTAGGTAACTTTAAATTCTTCCTGACTTTCATTCTCAATTTCACTTCTCCTGTTTGAGGCATCCAAATGTCTATTGTTCTTACTTTTGCTCTACAAGTGATAAATAAACAAAAACTTTTTTTAGGTAGTGGGAGATACGTGTATAACATCAGAGATCTGATATTCAGCAGTTGTGTCAAGTCCTTACGGTGACCTAGTTTATCTTTCTGATTTTTTTTTTTTTGTCTTCAAATAAAATGCTTTGAAGCTTGCAAAGTGTAGGTTTGCTACTTGGGAATGTGAACTTTGTAGGCAATTTAGATGGCATAATTGCTCTTTTCTCTGATGGAAAAAGTTTTGAGTAAATATATGTAGTTTACAAAAATGCAAATTTTAGTCTGGTAGTTATTGATGTCATATTTAACTCTGTTTCACTGTATCCAGTTGGGAATGATACTAGCTTTGAACTTTCCCTGCTAAATGAATGTATCAGCTTAACCATTCAAAGGCCAAAACAACCTTATTACAATACTTATGTTTATTTCTGCCAGCCGTTAACACAGTCTGTTCCAAAAGGAACTGTCTGATTTTTCTTAAAGATAACTGCTTCTCTAGGGAAGAAAAATGTCGTTGTCTTTTTTTCAGTGACTTCTTTATGCGACTCCCATTAGTTTCTTAACCCCCAACCTTCAAATATATTATTGTTGTTTCCAAGAAGCTGGTGCCTGTAAAAGGCTGTTTTCTGTTAAAGTGCCAAGCCCTGTTTATGCCCCAGAAATCAAGTTGCTGATGTCAGCATGCACAGATCACAGAGGGATTGAGCAAAAGGTTCAGACTCAATGGCTTCTTGAAGATGAGGCATTAGGATCTAGATTTGAGTTTTAGAACTTTATTTATTATTACCACTTTCTCTGTGAAGATATAGACCCTCTCTGTGATCCTGTAATTCTCTTTACAGAAATCACTTTTGAGTTTCATCTTACGAGGCCCTATCTGAGTAAAATGTAACAGAGTAAGTTCATTTGTGAATGTGTGACTGTGGAAATGATGTTTTCTGGAATTATTCTATTAACATAATTTGTTAGCAGTACAGAGTAATTGACACATTTTTAAAGAAATACGCAAACTGGAAGCAATTCTCTGCAAAGGAGGTGAAATGTATCTTCTTCATTGACTTCTCTAAGCTTTTTTGACTATTAAAATGCATTATGTCTGTGTAGATGTTGGTGTTAGCTGCTTGCGAGCTCATACGCTAGAGTGCACTGTGTTTCATGCTGAACCACCACAGAAACGGTGAACGTGGGAACACGGACTGAACATCTGCACTAGCTGGGGGAAGTGACAGTCCAGGCATGGAGTGCTGTGCAGATTCATCCCATGGTTTCCATTTGTTACTGAACACCATCAAATTCTTCCTCAGCTTTATTCTGTCCTCATTTCACACTAGGTACATCTAAAGAAAGCATCTGAATTGTCATGAGAAATGAACAGACTTTCTCAATACAAATCAAAGCCACTGGTATGAGTTGTTGAAATAGTGATAGATTTTTTTCTCTTGTATTGGATAGAAAGCTGGTAATCGCATGCCAGGCCTGAGAGGAATTATGGTGTAATTTAGAAAAAAAACTTCATTTTGGAGAATGGTGGTAGGTAGCAACTGAAGCATAAACTGTATGTTTTATTTTGTAAACTTGTGGTGTTTGCTCAATATCTGCATGTGGCTCAATATTCCTTAGTTTTACTAATATTGGGTATCTCGACTGTGAAAAAACATCTAGTGGTAGAAAAAGATATTATCGGTGCCGAAGTTTTACTTTATCTTCTTTTCTTCCTGTATTGCATTCATGCCTCAATAAATAAGGTGCTTTTTCCTTAGGTTAATGATTATTTTTGTCAATAATTGTTCAAAATGCAACACAAAAGTTTAACTTTGCAGTTTCATACACACTAATGACTAGTAGAATGGACCTCGTGAGTTATACAGCATTTCATTCTGTAAATGGGTGCGTAACAAGTTCCTGGAATCATTAATACAATGGCTTGTTAAATAAAAAGCCCTTTTATCTGCACTGGTAACTCTCCACTCATGTTTGTTTTTGTGCTTGTCAGTACTGTTTATCTTCTGCCTTTTTTGTATGGTGTTCACTACTATAGTGATGTGATCGTGTGATTTATTTTGTTTATGAATGCAATTTTTTGGCTTTCATAGTATCAGCCCTTCTTCCCCCTAGTTAGTGTCCTTCTTTATAATTCTTTTCCTCCTAGGTTCAGATGATGAAAGAGAGCGATCCATCCTGGAAGCCCACTTTTATCGTAAAACCTGACGGAGGGTGCCAGGGGGATGGAATCTACCTCGTTAAAGACCCAAACGACGTCAGACTGACGGGAAGCCTCCAGAGCCGGCCAGCTGTGGTCCAGGAATATATTTGCAAACCCCTGCTTGTTGACAAGCTGAAATTTGATATTCGTCTTTATGTCTTACTGAAATCTTTAGAACCCTTAGAGATTTATATAGCCAAAGATGGACTTTCTAGATTTTGTACAGAGCCCTATCAAGAGCCCACTGTAAAAAACTTGCACCAGGTTTTTATGCACTTAACCAATTATTCACTAAATATCCATAGTGGGAATTTCATCCATTCTGACAATGCAAACACTGGCAGCAAGAGGACATTTTCAAGCATTCTGTGCAGACTGTCTTCCAGAGGAGCTGATGTCAAAAAGGTTTGGTCAGATATAATTTCACTGGTGATTAAAACAATTATTGCACTGACTCCAGAACTGAAGGTTTACTATCAGTCCGACATACCGGCGGGAAAGCCTGGGCCAACTTGCTTCCAGGTGGGTTGAGATTTTTGTTAGGGATGCAGTTAGCTCTGTGCATGGATTAATTTTCTGGATCTGTCCTTCCTTTTCTAAAAGCTGCTTTTAGTTTTGCTGCTTATCACTGGTTGGATGTAGTGGAAAGAGGAGTAGCAGATGGAAGCTGGGCAATGCATTGTGTGAGCTCCCAGCTTAGGTTCTCCTCACCCAGGTTTTACCTTACAGATCTCAGTCACCTGACCTATGTTACTTCTGGCTGTAAACATATGGAGAACTTTTAATGCGGATCAATCGTTAATATCAGTATTCCCTCCAGGTTCCATCTTCTAGGTATTATAGCTACGAAGCTTTGCCGTTGCCCAATGGAGCTATGACAATGGCAGTTTTAAGACCCAATCGTGATAGGTGCTGAAATTCTGTGTTGACAGATGCACTATTTAGAGATGGGGGTAGTGTGAAAGTAGGCAGTAAGATCAAAGACAAATGGCTGGAGTAATTATTCAGCAATATGTTGTGATTTTCAGTTATTTCTTTTGTTGCTCAAATGTTTATTCTAACCAAATGTTGATATTTGGATGACCATTGCATTCTCTGGAAGAACACCATAAGTAGAAGGAAAGTAACACGCTGCTTGTTATGCACAGATTTTAGGCTTTGACATTCTCCTGATGAAAAACTTGAAGCCCATGTTACTAGAAGTAAATGCAAATCCCAGCATGAGAATAGAACATGAGCAAGAGGTAAGACTTCTCAACGTGATTGTGATATTGGAATGAAGTTGTTTAGGCTTGGTTTTCTGGTCCTTTTCCTTGTTTGAAAGATGAAAGCTGTTTGCTGATATGAAACCTCCAAGGTTTTTTGTAATTCCCTGCTTTGAAATCATTGCTAATCTTATACCCTTGAAATATGACTTATTGGAATTGTGAAAGCTTTCCATCATCTTTGTCATAAATACATTTATTCAACATCCTCTTCAGTTGACTTAATTGTATTTAGAGGATTGCTACTTTTTTCATATTTTTATACATAATATAAATGGTAACATTGGCAACAATCTTTTTTTTAATCTTGATTTACCAGAGAAATAACTAAAAGCTGTTGTAATATACTAAAATATTAAGGTATTTGCTTATTCTTTAAGTGTTCTGTAATCTATCACTGTGTATTTAAAATGTATATGATATGCATAAATTTTTAAAAGATGTAGAGTAGGTAATGCTCTGTTCTTCACTGAGTAATTGTATCCTTTTGTAAATTAAAGCTCTCTCCTGGGGTATTTGAAAATGTCCCAAGCCCTGTTGATGAAGAAGTGAAAGTAGCTGTTATCAGAGACACTCTTCGTCTAGTGGACCCTCAGAAAAAGAAGAGAAAAGATATCCAGTAAGTGTTTTGACTTTTTTTTATTTGCACCTTGCAATAATTACAAAAACAAAATACTTTTTCTCAATTATGTTAGTTTATCCAGGAAACTGTGCTCCCAACTGTCCTTGTGTGACTTCTTTTGCATCCACAGTGTTAATTATTTCAAAGAAGCTTGCAGGATATTAATCAGTGGCTTGATACAAAAATGAATACTCACATTTGTGGAAGTGCCAGGTACATCTGTTGGTTATTTCCAGTGTATAAACTCATCTAGAAATGAGAGGAACTGCCTGTTGCAGCTTGCACAGAAATGCTTGTGGTAGGATCAGTCTGAGAGACTTAATGCCTTCTGTTTTAAGGAAGCACCTTGTTTTAAGCCGTTCCTTAGAGACATGAAAAGGTGATGTATTTATTTATTAATGTTTTTGTTTATAAGCCTGCCTCCATGCCAGGATATCTATTTGGTTCTTCTTTTGTCACTTATTGGCAAGCTTAAATATGTTTCTCATGTTATGTGTTGATTTCAAGGGTAATTTTGCTGTCCTTTTTTGGAAAGAAATACTCAAAGGAATTGTATAGGAACATTTCTTTAATACATGCTAAAGAGTCCCCTGAACAAGACATGACTGATAATATTTACAAGTGCTATTGTAATATTATTATTAGATCAAAATATTTTTTCAGAGGCAGTGCTACGCGTATAGGTTGCTGTGGTCAGTGTATAGAACGTCTTGCAAAGCAACCAGTGCTGTGTTACCTGCACTTAACCTTCACCCTTAAGATTACTTCAGTGCTTGGAGCTGGAAAAAGATTTCTTTTTAACCTGCAATTATGTAACTATTTTTTTTAATGCTGATTTTCATGTCAAGCATTCATTAACTACATATTGGATATGGAAAAAAGGCAAGCGATGATTGCAACAAAAAATCCTGGGGAATGCTAGTGTGTGTCTGGAAAGCTTATTCAACTGAGAATTCTTCTCCAATACATTTAGACTGCTAAATAATTTAAAACAGGATTAGTCAGTCATGAGAAAAATTATGGGCTCTTCCCAGCAAGAATTCATCAGTGATGCAGCTTTTTCAGCATAATCTACTGAATAATGTCTGTGTATCTGCACCATAAGACAATCCTATCTGTTTGCGCATAAGGTGATTTTCCTGTAGCTCCTTGTATGATACGTGGGAAGTCGTGTGACAGCTCCATACTCACTCAGCTGAGATCTACCCCTCCTACTTCCAAGTACATTTCATTGGAGAGGGAATGGTGTGTGGAGCTTCTTGAGAGAGACATGGTCTTACTGTAAGCTTCAAGTAAAGGACATTGTAAACCTCCATGGGTGATTAGAACACCAAAGTAAAAGCAAAGTGTGATCTGAGCTCCAGTTGTGTTTTCCTTGTCTTCAGGAGCAAAGATTTGCAACGCTTTCTCTTTGTGTGTCTTTTCTCTCACTCTTTTCGTCTTTTCCATGCCTTTCAGCTAATTCTAACCTGTGCTTCCCCATTCCTTCTCCAAACATTCCTACCAGTAGCTACAGAAATGGCATCCCTGTAAGTTCGCAGGACAAAGATAATAGTTGACTGGATATAGAAAGCTGGACGGAATTTTATCTATCCACTCTAGTACTTTTAGTCTAATTGTGCTTGGCAGCAGGGAAAGCAAAATTTGGCCTATTAGTATAAAAAAAAAACAAACAAACACTGAAAGATTTCCTGTTCTGACAGATGACAAGGCAGCAAACACTGCAGACTCTAGTTTTGATGCTAATTAGTTAATGGACATTAATCTAGGTAAAGTTCTAACAATATATTTAACACTACATTTGAACACAGGGAACACACATTGAGAAGTCTGAGCTGCATCTCTGGTAAATATTTTGCTGTGGAGACGGATTTGATTTCCCTCTAATTATCTACCAGATTAAAATAAATGAAGCATCTAAATGAAAGTGAGTTTTAGAAGTCATCCTAAGTACTTCATTATCACGAAAGATTAATAGCTCAGAATAATTTCTAGTTTCACTTTTCCTCATTTTTATGGAGTTTTGATTATTTTTTCTCCGTCCTTTAATGTTACATATCACATTGAAATATAAGTTACGTTCAGTCAGATTAGTGCAGTTTCTCATGCCGTACATACGCTTAATTTTTCCAACACTATTCTAGTGTTTACATCCAGCAATCACTGGTAATTATCTTGGCAGTGACAATAGTCAGTCACTGAAAATCTGTAGTGACACAGGCAGAGGCCTGGGGAGCGGCTTCTGAAATCAAGGGAGGAGGCAGAGAATCAGCTGCATGTTTTGTGCTTTGTTTTACTTTCTTGCTTATCTTCTTAAAAAAAAAAATAATCCAGCTAAGAATGCACTGTTTAAAAACAAACAAACAAAACCCACAAAAAACAGAAACCCTCTTTTTAATTTGTCCTAATGAAACCTTGCAGGACCCTAAACGTAGAGCCTTTTTTGCCCTACCTTTGGTTCCTAGACTAGTTCTCTTTTTCTTAGGCATTCTTAATTCAGAACTCAGGTTTCACTCATAATTAAGAACTTAAAACATTTAATAAAATAATGTGGAAGCTGCCTAACCCTTTGCTTTGGGTTGTGTGGCAGTACTGTCTTCATAGATTTTTAAGGCTTGAGTAGAACATTTTAGTCGTGCAGTCCGATTACATGGAATAAATTCGTGGCTGAGCTATTTTGTTGGAAAGCCCGAATTTCATACTCCTGTGTAAATCTGTTAAATATTGTCAAACAAAGCTTACTTTCTCCTAGCATTACTAGAGAGTCAGTTCAGAAGCTACTGATGGCAGTCGTGTTGATTTCTGTTTTGAACACCTGTCACGACTAATTTCTGAATTACCATGGTGTTTTTTCCAGCTTACATTTTATAAGCAATTGTAGCTCTTTTGACTTGAATTTATGATCTAGTAAAGACCTTTGCTACCAGCTGGTCACTGTATCGTCAGGACAGAGCGTTCTTTTAGTGGGAAATATAATGTGGAGGGAGAAGGGAAAAAAAAAGTGGAAAGGGGAAGAGGCAGGAAGGGGCAGGATGTAGTTTGGGATGAGTATCATGTAGAGTTTGGTGATACGTGTCCCTTCACAGGGCTAAGAAGCGATCACAGTATGCATGTGTATCCACATCTATAATAGGCAACAAGGTCAGAAAGGTTGGCTGCACTCAACTTAGAGTGAAATACTTGACACGTGATAGGGTAAAGGGCTGGACTGTGCTCCACAAAGCTTCATGCAAAATTATTACTTTTTCAGAAACATGGCAGTATTACAAGTCTTTTGTTTAAGACTTGCTTCTTGCAGCCGAGGTACTGTTCATAGGTAGAAGGGATTTGAGCCTAAAGGAAATTTCCACAATTAAATGAGTGGTCTAATGAGACCAAGCAGCATTTGAAGTAAATCAACATTACTTGTGCAAACAGCAGTTGGAATAAAGTAATTACTGATGCAAATCATTGTTTATATTGTTCTTCCAACAGAAGATCCACTTCAAAAAGCTTTGCAAACTTTTACTTTTTTGTGCCTGATTTCGAATCTCTGTAGTAGTAAAAGGATTTAGTTTCATTACTTGTTTAATTATTACCAATTTTTCTTAAATCGCATTAGATTTGAGGAGCAAAAAGGAGTCTCAGCCTTGTATACAAATATTGTACATTCTCCACTGGATGTTAGATGTAAATTATCTGGCCATATAATTACTAGCCATGAGTATCATTTGGAGTGGGTCTGCTCTGGATGTGTTAGGAAGATCACCTATATCATCTCATCCATGCTAATGATCTGCTTTCCTGTTCTGTCAAAAATATTTTTGTCCTAGTTTATTAATGCTAATTAATCCAGAGATAAGAGAATTCTTTATATTTGTGTTGCTGTTGTTTATTCTGCCCCAGTATGATCTCTTGGATTTACACGCCTGGTTTCTTACATGTTTCAAGACAGAAAATAAGTATTTTGCTCCTTTGACAAGGAAGGCATAGTATTATGACATGTTTATCATTATTAGAAATATGAGTTGCTCACGGAATAATGTCTGCTTTATACTTGTTAGAGATAAAGGTGCAGCACCCTAAATAATATAAAGACTTCTATTCAGAAGTTAAATAGCTATTGACAGAATAAAGAATTGAAACGCTTTGGAAACCAAATGTAACTTAATCTGTGGCTGTTATAATCAATTCATTGTGTCCGCAAAAGAGACTTTGTTTTATTACCTATTCTGGTATTGCTGTTTCATTGGTAGTTTATCTTTTCTTGAGTGCTTATTCTCTGTTCATACCCTTTTTTTTGTATTTGAATTCAGCCTTGAAATTTATTTGTGATGTTCTGATTATTTTTTTCTTCTTTTTAAAACATGTCAGGTATGATTCTCTTCTCTGGATTCCGTGGCTCCAGCAAATGTCAAATGTGATTAACCAATTTCCTGAGCACTAAGAGCCCCAATGTGGTCTCTCTCAAATTTTTTGCAAGATCAGCATGCAAACACTGGCTAATGTCACTCTGTTCAGAGAGCACCGTGTAAATATTAATGTGTGTCAGCTCGACTCTTTTTCTCTAAGCATTATGTAGTTAGGAAGAAATTCTAGTCAGGGTTTTGTAGAACTTAATATACAAAAGATTTCACTCTTTTCTTGCACAAAACAAGGTAATTTGTTCTCTCTACTATATGGGATTACACATCTTTCCCACCTTAAACTTAAATGTTTTTCTTTGGCATTGGACAAAGCTACTAGTTTCTAGGGGGAGAATATTTACCTGTATTAGGTAAATGTCCAGAAATCAGTGTTTTCTGCTCACATAGTTTCTGTCTTAAAAATAACTTACGTTAAAGTGACAGCTTGAGGAGGTAAGTCATTTCCCCTCTGCTAGTGACCGTTGGGTCTATCCTTGCCTACTAAACTGCGAGTCTACGAAGGAGGAACGTGAGTTGTACTGAAAGGCCTGTTTAAGTCCTGTTTCTGTTTGGTATGTTTCACAGACATTTTCCAAATCTAAATGTTGTTCTTAATTCCTTGATATTGTGGGTCAGTTTCGTATTTACTTAAAAAAAAAAAAAAAAAAAAAAGTAAAAGAGGGTGGGGTGAGAGAACAGGAAATCATCTAGATGGCTACATTTCTATTTTTTACAGGTATTTTTAAAAATAGCTTCCTAACCTCCCCCAATGTTTAATAGAAATATGAAAATATGCCATGCAAAGAATATGATTATCCTAGATTTTGCTGATGAGTCATTCTTATTATTGATTATGGTGTTTATCTTGCTACTCATATTCTGAGGTTATAGTTATGTGATGGGGGTAGTTTAAGAGGGTCAGAAACTCAGTGCATAATCATATGGAGAGGCTGAGTGGTATAATAGTGGTGTTGCAGCTATTGCTGATCAGAAAATGGCTGTTCTTCAGTCCCGTTGTAAGGCATCTTAGTTTCTGCTTCTGTGCATAACTCTATTATGTTCTGCAGTGATTCATTACTCAGAGTAGTCAGTGTCTTTGGCATGATTATATGGGGTGAGTTTAGTACTTAAAAAAAAAAAAAAAAAAAAAACACACTAAAATAAGCACATAATAAACCTAGCCATGTTATCACTAATATTTTGGATTACATTTGCTAATTGACTTTTTTAGTGGAATCCTACAGCTTTAGGTTGATTCCTGTATTCCTTTGTTATCACTTGGAAGTCTGGTCAGGTTTTCAGCTATTCAAATGCTTCTCAAGCACCACCTCTTCATTCCAAGCCTTATTTCTGCCTGAGAGTGTATAAACTCATATGAATGGCTTTTTTGAGATTGATCTTTCTACTCTGGTTCATTTTAGAGGCTGACACAATTTTTTCCTCCATCAGTCAAAATGACCGAGCATTCATATTCAGCATCATTCTGCCAAAGCCCTTTGAAAGTACATTGAATTAGACCCGTTGTCTTTCCTAGAGGGTTTTTTGTTTTATTCCTTCATCAGGCAATCTGCCAACTTCAGTATCAATTCTTGTCCATTACATTAGCCCATGTGGCTTTTGAGGAGTTAGACATGTGGGGAAGACTTTTAAATTTGATGTTTGTCAATGTTACTTCAGTTCAGATCAGTGAAACGTTAACTTTGTTTTTCTGTAAATTGGGGAGTATTTATTTCAACTGCTATTTCTCATCCTGCTCGAGAAGAACTATCTTCAACTACTCCGTTCAGTTTTGTGAGGCAAACCTTATAGGTGCCTTGATCTTTGTTCTCTGTTCTTACAATTCCAATTACTTCCCTGCTTCATTGTTAAGAGCTCTTAACCTTGTTGCTATTGATTAGGGCAGGCCCTCTTGGAAATTCTACGAGACAGAGTGTGAGATGTCCCTCCTTGAAATGAAGGGAAGGATCTGTTAGTGCTTGACTCGCAGGAAAATTTTATATTGGTTTGAAGAGATGCTTAAAGGAAAGCAGCTCTTTCCTTTCCAGAGGAGTGCTTACTACAACAACAGAAGATATAATATTGAGTCCAGGACAGTGGTAAATAACTTGAATGTGCTGTAGCAGCAATCCTAGCAATTTTCTTTTGAAAATCTGCTGACACAAAGAAGATCAAATCTTTAAGTTCGTATGTGGCTCTATTTCCCATGTAATCTGAATGGTTTTAATTGACTAAAAATGCATAGCTTAAATATACATGAGCAGTAATAATGTCTCTTCAGAAACAGCTAAAACTGTACCCCTTGCATAGATACAGTAGGAAGTCAATGGTTCACCCCTTTGATATTTTCTCTATCAAATCATTACAGGAAAAGTTGGTTTTAGTAGTATATGAGGTCAGTTTATGTACTGTTGTTATACAGAAGTATTACAGAAAAGCTTCATTTTTCTTCTTTGGAAGATTTTAGGTCTGATTCTATGCTCCAGTAAATATCCCTGTAGGTTACTAAGGTTTGCAAAGAATCCTTTGTTTTGCCAACCTGTCATTAGTGATATCTTTATCTTTTACTTTCTCCCATACAGAGTGCTTAAAGTTACTGCAGTTTCTGTACAATATCCTGTCTTGGATCATAACTTGCTACTTTGAACATTCAAGTTGTTAGAATTCTGGACAACAAATTATGATTATTTACCACTTTACCACTGGAAAAAAAAGTGCTGTTATTGCATAGTACATTTTTGTGCGTTGCTCCATGTTCATTTGCTCCTATATTGTATTTTAAACACATCTTGAATGTAGACTCTATTTTAACTTCCGTGTAAAGAGTGAATTCAGTCTTACTTTGAATCTCTTGAAATGTTGCCCTGCTGAGGGACAGCTGGATTGGCTTGGAAAATCCTAAGCAAGCAAGCTGCTGACGGGTCCAGTTCCATTAAAAATTTAATGGGCAAGAATTGATACGAATTGCACAATTGTAAAACGTTTAGTTTTCAGCACTGTGAAAGTAATTAATCCAAAAATGTAGTACATTTTTGTGGTAATTGGCATGCAGCAGTGCCTCTGGCTCTGGTGTGAACCTTGGTCTGTTTTTGTTATCAAACTGTGAACTGAGAACAGTTTGTCCAATTAGACTTGCATCCTAATGTTTTGAGATGCAGCTCATCTAATTGCTTTTTTTATTGACATCTGTTTTCCTTCTTTTTGCTCTCTAAATTTTCTGGTGAAAAATAGAGGAAGGTTTGAAAATGAACTATGGAATGTGACCTGTCAAGAGTGATTTCACTTTGAAATCTGAACTTTCCAAAGATTCTGGTATATCAAAACATGCTATAGCAATGACATATCTTAGATATTCACATAGTCTTACATTTTAAGTTGATCGTTAAGCAGCCTTTTTGCTTCCTATTCTCTTGCTGTGATTCTCAAACGTAAAGGAAACCTTTGTGATAAAATACATAGCAAATAAGGTTTTTGTCAGGATGTGTCACTTTAGTCTTTGTAGTGTAGCCACAAAAGTTGCTGTAATCTTCAAGGTTTGCCCAAGAAGGGAGGTCAGGAATACAGTAGGGTGGCTGCTTAGCTTCCTTCCCTGTGGCATAAAAATGAATGTGGAGGCAGTGAGCCTAAATACATCTTTGAATTCAGTTATTTGATTACAGGTTATAAATGACTCTTAATGGAAATAGAATCTGGCTTAAGGCACGCTATTTTGCATCACTCATAACCAACAGCAAGGACCGGGCAAGAATAGTACATTGACTTCACCAAGCCATAACAAGAAGCCTGATAGCAAGGCTTCATGGTGCTTGGCGGCCGTTAAAGCCTTGTTCAGTAAGTGACAGCAGAGATGTCCGAACACCTTTGGTCTGTGCTCCTGCTTTGATGGAATTCTAAGAAAATATGCTTTTGTCTTTTTTTTCCCCCTCTTAAAACAAACAAAATCCCAACATAATCTCTGCAATACTTCAAAGTATTCCTGGGAGTCTTGTTGAATACAGAAGTGTGCTGTGTCCAGCCCTGCTGATGGCGAGCTTCAGCTGTAACAAGTGAAAAGTCAGATGAACCATGGTCTGAAGTTTGCTGAGGTTATGCTGGATAAGATTAAAACGAATAGTGATTTTGACCTTATTCATCAAGTTTTTAAGTGCATACTTAAGTGCTTTGCAGGGTTAGCCCTCTGTACCTTTGAGAGAGAGAAATTACTGTAAGTGGTAAGGCCATTCACCTTTCCCTTTTATCTTAGAGGTAAACTGGCTTACCAAAAGAATATGGTAGGGAAGTCCTTGATGTTCTCAGATGTTTTTCCACCATTCAGAGCTTCTTGTATGTAGCCTAAGAAGCTGACATCTCTTCAGCCAGAAAGGTTCTAGCGCTTTTCTGCTGAACAAGAGCTTAATTTCCAACTAATTTTCCATATATGTCTCAGGTTGTTTTGGGCTTCTCTGCCTCAGTGATCTAGCCATCCGTCCAGCTCTGAAAATATCTTTTTTGAAAGACGCTTAACCTGTACTAACTCTTAAGTTGTAAAACTGTCATATAGTAAAAGCTAAACAAATGTATTTGTGCCTAGTGAAATCTACTGAAGAGAGCATTATTTCAGAGAAGAGCACTGCTTAGTGTGCTAACTAGAGTCTGTTCAGTAACACTTCAGATAAGGAAGCAACTTTCTGCATATAAACTTAATTCATTTGAAAATTAATTTGTTCCCCTTTATAGGAGAAGAAGAAAAAAAGTTGATTCTGTCCTCTGCACTTACTGTACAAATGCATCCTTTGCTAGACTGCACTAATCACAGCCTGTCTTGTGCAAGGAATAGGAGAAAAAGGAGCAGTTGCTTCCTTTAAGGAAAATGCTTAATATTTTAAAATACATTTTTAAAGAGTTGGTGATACATCTTTTTTTTTCATCTTAGGATGTGCTATAGTTTCCTCTAGTTTTCAATACAAGAAAGCTGTTGAGTTCTGAAGTTACAAACTTCTGTCTTGAAATACGGGGCAGAGGCAATGTCTGCATGTCTTATCTTTCCAAGTGGCTTCACCAAATCTGTATGTTTGTGCAGGGAAAGTGAGTAGTAGTTAGGCTTGAATGCCAATTGTTGGTTTTTTTTTTTCCCTGACATTTCAAAGTTCTAATCATTTGAGCAGAGATTTTGCTATCAGCAAAATAATCTTCACCTCTGTTTAACACTATAGCTTGCTAACATGATCTAGTTTTTGGGTGATGTCTTGACTTACTGCAGGAGTGATGATTCCACTGCACTCTTGAGTATATAGATCTCTCATGGCTTTTGCATAAGGTACAACTTCCGTTATTAACCTCTAGTGAAATGCTCCTTTGAATGAAATTTGGGTTTCACAATGTTAGCTTAATTGCCTTGCCTAAAATTAAGGGTATACAGGTACTTGACATTTTTCCCCTTTTACCTTATTGGACATAATGTTTATGTTGCACAGAAGCAACTCTTCTTTTATATTCATTTTTTCCATTTGGCCTATAATGTAAACTCTAGTAACTTTTTTTCCCACCAGATAGTTTGCATAAATGTGTACAAGCATTTACTATAAAGATAATTGTAGTGTGTAGTGTATAGTGTATTTGTGTATATATGTATGTATGCATATACCATGTGCATGTGTATATTATTATATGTATAAAAATGTTTTATTTCTTAGCTGTCTCCTTGCCACCTTTACAGTCTGTATGTTGTGTACCTAAAGCTACTACTGGCTGTGACAGTTCTGAGTGCATGGAGTCTGTGGGGTGAGCCTTGAATGCTTTGGTAAATGAATGTTTTGGTGTCAAATCTTTGTAAGCTCTTCATGTGACTGTTGAGTTGCAGTGTACACTTTGTTCTCTCAGGCATGGCACAATCCACAAACAAATTGATTTAAAAAAAATAAGATTTCACGCAACCCAGAAGATGTTACAACAAATCGATCAGCCGAGAACATACAAAGGTACATCAGCTTATATACTACAAAAGAAACAAATCATTTCTGTGGCGTAGGGCTCTTGGGTCATATGACAATGTTTTATTGAGGTAAGAGTAAAATGGAATAAATTTATGCATGGGCATGGATTATATCTCTGAATCCCTGTGGAAAGTTCTTACATACAAATGCATTCTAAGAATTATTTATTTGCAATGTATTTAGATGTCACATTTGAGAATGGGAGAACTTTCTGTAGCAGATAGTTGTCAAACTTGATGCAGCTGTGAAATATAGAACAAATTAAATGATATCATTACCCAAATCCAAGTAATTATAAGTAATATGATATAAGTCATTAAACATTCATTGTTCCACTTACCAGTTGGACTGGTGCTACATTACATGAGTGTTCACTGCTCTGGATCTGGACCCTTGCTGTAAGCGAGCAGCTCTGTCCCTGCTGTCCTTTCCTTCCCTTCAGGGTTGTTGTCTTTGCCACGATAGATTCAGCTGTATCAAGTGTGTCAGGAAACAGCCAGGATATGGGTCCAGCTTTCAGAATGTAGTGCTTGTTTCCTTCTTACTGAAATACTGTGATTTGTTGGGGCAAAGTTGAAAATTATATATTCTCCTGGCAAAATATTTACTTTTCAAGACTTTTTCTATTGTAACTATGGGTTGAATGCAAGCGTTTATCTAGCTAGCATTTGTTCTTAAATAGACATGTAAGGAGAAATGAAGGAAAAATGGAGATTATCTCGTTTTTTTTTGCAGGAGCTTTATTATTCTCATCAGCTTCTGGCCATCAGAAAGTTGCTTGTTCTCAGGTACTGCACATAATGAGTATGAATATTAGATTATAACCATATCTGAAAGCTCCTTCCATATTCCCCTGTCTATACTCAAATAATAAAGGTGAGGGAGTGCAAAGCAAGTTTTTAAAGGGTGGCAAAATTAAGTGCTTGGGATTTTGGCTTGACTTAAGCACAGGCATTGAGCAGAAAAATAACATTTTCACTCTGACAGATATCCTTCAGGTGTCAGTTCTGCAGAATCCTGGTTTTATTACATCAATCACAAGCAGCTTAAGGCTTCCAAAAACATAGTCACAGACAGATGTTGAGCCTGTCTGGGGATTAGAAATATCCTCTTCCATTAAGTATAAATTAACTTAATCACCAGGTATGAAAGATAAGCAGCATAAACATCATTCCCTGAAGCTTTCATTAAAATTAAAATTCTATTTAAAACTAGGCTTGTATTTTCTATGACTTGATCCCCCCTTCAAAGAGATTGTATCTGCTTGTAAATTTTTACAGTGACAGAGTGACAGAAATTAATGTATTGGGGGCAGTGATGTTCTCTATAATTTAACTTCTGCTTCTAGTTGTCTTTTAGAAGGAGAGATGATTGGCTTATTTTTAAATAATAATTGGTCTCTAGTCTCTGAAAAAATTGGAAAGCAATAAAACTGCCTAGCACCCAGTTGCCGCAAAATGAAAGCAAAGCCACATGACTGAACAGCAGTGTAATCATCACTAGTGTTATTTTGTGTATGTAGAATTCAACTGCTTAAATAGGAGGATTACTACTCATAAAATGCATTTGCACAGCTGCTTTCTGCTCCATTGGATGACAGGGTAAAGCTCCTTTTCTACCTTAGCGTAATTGTGACTGCTTTCTAAGAATAATTTTCATATGGGAAGAAATACCTTGGGGCCTAGTTTTTTTTCTTTTTTTCGTGTTCTACAGTAAGACGCTTGGTGGCCCAATTTAATGTTGGGTTCAATATCTTAGCAGGCTTTACAACTGATGTGTCTTTGCTATGTCCTGCTATATAGTATTTTTAAGGCACACTTTCCTAAAGAAACAAAGGAAACTCTGGAGAAATAATGGGGTATGTAAGTACCTTAAAAGCAAATAGTAAATACAGATAAATCTATTAGGAATAATGAAAGCTACCCCTCCCACAAAAAATTATAAAATATTGGGGACCATACTTAATGATTTTTGTTCTACAGTATTTTTTTGGTACAGCGGAACAAGTCCTTCTATGCAGGTTTTGCATTGCTTGTGCATTATTTCATTATAGTAATGCCATATTTCCTGCAGTACTCAAATAGATGACAGAGAATAGCATAAGCATTCAAAACTGCTATTACAGTAAAAGTAGCAAATCTTTAGATAATACTGACTGATATTACCATTGTTCTTAAAATGAGAAAGCTAGAACTAAAGAATCTCAATAATTGAGAAATAACTTTTTTTTTTCAGCATATTGAATGTGACAGTCCTCAAAAGCGTTTCTTCCCTTAGAGTGTTACAGAATTAAAAACGGGTCAAGTGCCACTCTGAGACCCTGTTAAATATTTATCCCAGGTATCTGGTATGTTTTCTGTCTCTAAAGGATGCCTCTCGTCTCTGAAGGATGGTGTGCTGCTTTATGAGTTCCTTTCATCACCTAGCAAGGTCAGAGTTTAACCAAACCAGACTTATCACAGTGTCACTGGTTGGCTAGCAGGTTTCAAACGGTTCAGTAGACTGAGGCTTAGTTTGAAATGGCAAGGGAATTAACTCAGCCTTTCTGACTTTACATTTGCATAATAGCCTTCTTGCAAACTTAAACATCTCTTTTCATATGTGTTTCTTTTAAAAGCACATTCGAAAACAAGCCCTGTCTGAGCTGGAAGATGCTAAGATCACAAGCACCTATATTGTCTAAAATATTCCATCGATACTAAAGCAAATGTGTTCATCAAGGCAGATAAAATCTGCTCCAATCTATGGACAATTCTTCAAATAACCAAATGACCCAGCTTCTGTACTGCTGAACTTCCTCTGTATTGGTGCTTTCTCTGGCTGGGTTGTCTTTGGAAGTTTCCGTGGTGTGTTGTCAAGGGAAGGATGTAGATCTCTCTTTGTTCCCTATGCCCTGGTATTTTGGGGATGGCTGTAATGGTGTTAGCTGTGCCCCCACGGTGAATGTTCTAGGAAACCTGAAAGCTCGTTTCTGTTACGGAGTACAGGAAGCTTTTATTTCTGTAGCCTACAAGAGTAGACAGCTGCACATTGAGTGATGATAACTGGGAGGGGACAGAAGTGACTGTGTCTGTGTAGGCCAAAATGGGAAAGGTGAGCACAGTGAGCCTTTGCTCGGTCTCATGTTAGAAATTCTTCTGAGCAGTGCAGGGTTTAAACAGGTGCTCCATACAGCTACAGTGAAAGGAAAGGGATAGTCTTTGAATATACAGCTGCAGGAGGTGTATCATGCCCCCTCTGGCTGACGTGCCTCCTAGTCAACAAACTGCATTTCTTTCTGGACACAATGTGTAGGACAGCACTTTAGCTTGTCTTAGGTTTGAAGTTTGATGTAGAGGCTCTGGTCTGCTCTGTGTATGCTGCAGAAACGTTCAGAATATTCTCATCCATCGCTTTTTATCCCCAGTGTGGAGCAAGTCATTTTCCACACTAAGTTTCTGCATCTTGGAAACTCTCAATAACTATGGGTGGAGAAGACAACCTTCAACAGCCTACAGTTTTTGTTCAAAATCTACTTAATCTTTAATGAGAAATGTTTGTTTTCATAATGAATCTACCCAGTCTGACGAGGCAGCAAAGTGTCCTTCTCAGAAAGGGGACAGAATGTCTGTGGATCTTATGGAGTATGATACATGGTAGACAAATAATGCTCACGGGACAGAAAATGGAAAGCCTGTAACTAGCAGATGCTGTGTGAGAGATACTTTGGTTATTGGTGATGGACTGCAGGGATTTCAGTTGAAGTTTTTAAAGAATCAGATACGTCATTTTGTTTTTATTAAGCAAATGGTAAGCCTACAGAGTACATCTTGAATTTATACTTGGATTCAGGAACTAAGTTAGTGTGCTCCATTTCTTTCACCACTCCAGAATGAATGCAGTATTAGGCCTTGATAAAGGTGCAGGCAACATTAGACACAGTTCTGCTTCCAAACGAGGTTAAAATGAGGCGATTTGACTGCTTTATTTCTTTAATCAAGATACAGATTGCTCTTCTGTAAAGAGAGATGGAAATTCTGACTGCTGTCAGCACTCTTCCTGCTTCCAGAAGACATATCTGCTTCTTTTTAAATGGATATCATATGATGTCAAGTTAGTTGACTGCCAACAAAACAGTGATTATCAATCCTTATTTTTTATTATGATTGATTCTGCTCTTTGAAAGGTGGACTTTTGACTGCTGTTGCTCTGACTGCCTCAAAGCATTCTTGAAGCATTGAATAAGCCATGTAAAAGTAGTAATGTTTCTAACGACTTCTAAAACCCTACTCTTTTGGAGTTTAATATTCTTTTAATTTTTTTTTCCTTTACGGGATTTTATTATTATTTTGAAAAGAGGGAATATTAATGCTATTGAAACTATTTTGTGAGAGAATGAGTAGATGAATATTCACTGTTTCTTCAAGTGAAACTAGCAAGTGGGTGGTTCAAAACAAAAGATGCCGATTTTTCACACAACATGCAGTCAAACTGAAACTTGCTATTGCGTACTATGAGTGTTAGAAGTCTCTCTGTGCTAATAAAAGTAATCGGATTAGTTCATAAAAGAAAGTTCATGAGTGGTTGATAATACAAAGACATTGTTCTGGCTTTGAATTACTGTTTCCTAAATGATTTACTTGTATGAATGCACACACAAACACATTCATGCATATACCCTCCAGTAGCACACATGTACCTATTTCTTGGGAGGTCCATATTCTACAGTGATAAATGGATGGTTAGATAGATTTGTCATGCAAAATCTTGTGTGCTTTTAACTTTAATGTAGTCCTTGCTTTGAGAATAGAGGCTCAGCTGAGGGAATAATTATAGCTTCAGAATAGAGAACATACTATTTTCTTCTATTAGGTAAGTGGTTGTCAGCTGATTAAAAAGAAAAAAAAAGCTTAATTTTTATTTCTAGCAACGCCCTAAATGTTAAACGTATCAAGTGAGCATTCTTAGAAACATTAATATTCCAATTTTTACCTAATTTTACTCTGAACCAGACAGCTAAATTTTCTATACAAGGATACAAAATGGTGTGAATGTTGAAGCCTTTAATTAGTGGTTGCAAATTTGTTTGTCCCTTAGCAACTTGTATTTACATAAAGATTAAGGCTGGTCAGAATGAAAGGGATAGGACATAGATGGAGAAAACATTAATAAGTTAGTACTCATGTATAAAAGATAAGTAGTCTTAGATGTTTCCATAAGCTTTATTAAAATTGAATTTCTTTTTTTAAAGATGCAGTTAATATTTTTCCACGGTTGATCATTTCTAAAGAGAGGTCTGTCATGAGCTGCAGAATTAGAAAAATTAATGTATTGAGGTCAGACATTAGTATGTAAATTAAGCTTTGCTTTTATTCCATATGGCACCAGAAGCATTACCTTATAGTTGACCTTTCATTCATTTAGTCTGACTCAGCTGTGTCAGTCAAAACAATTAATTCTGAGGAGCAACTTTAAAGTGCAGGGCTCAGCTTTCTTCTCCTCCCCTTGCCTGTTGGAAAGCCCATGAGAAAGGAGCTGATGGAGAAAGTCTCTGCACATTTCCCTTTCTAGAGATTCGTTTCAGCATTTTGGAGTTCCTAACCCCTTCCCCACAACTCCACTGCAGCACTTGTCCACAAACATTTTGCAAGGTTTTCAGGGAGACTAGTGCAAAGCATGAGAACCTTGTGTGTTATACAGGGACTCCCGAGATGGAGTCCCGAATGAAATAGCAAGTAAGATGCTGCTTGGAAGTCATGTTCTGGAGTAAGAAAGAACAGGATGGTAAGTATTGCATAAAAGTTTTTTAGTGACTTTAAGTGTTATGAATATCATAAAACTGGTAATTCTATGTTTGCCATATGACCGAATTAACAATAGAAACGGAGGTGAAAATCCCTCAGAAATTTTCACTGCTGTAGTACTTTGGGCTGTACTTCTGCTTCTTGTAGCTGTACTGACAGTGCTTACACCTGTCTTTAATTGGGTGACCCTTGGGGAGTTATGTCATCCAGCTTACCCTTATGGTGTGTAGATGGCAGATGGCACCTGAAATACAGAAGAAAATGTAATGGTGCATTGCAACAGAGTGTAATTTATCTTAGCACTAGGGCAAAAAATATGTCGTGCACTGTTTTCTTGCAAAAATGTGCAGACCACAGTAAAACTCTGTTTTTATGGATCCTGAGTCTGGCTGTAATATACCTAGCTAGGCAGTTTTTCTTAATTAGTTGAGACCACACAGAGATTGGGTACATACAACTATGTTGAAGAGATGCAGAGAAAATAAAATTTTATTGAAGTGCTACCTGTGGAAGCAGTGGAGAGTTACGCTCTGAACACAGTCTGTATGAATGCCTGCAGTTACGGTGAAACTGCACCTTAACTGCACTGTTAAAGGGAAACTGGTTTTGAGTTTTTATCCCTGATCTCAAAGGAAGCTGTAGGTTCTTCCCTTTCTTTTTGTGGAGGAAGAAAATAAATTCTAGGTGGCAATTTAGAGCTTCTGCTCTATACTGAACAATATTTTTTTCTTGACTATAATAGAGTTTTTTTCTATGAACACAATCAGTTTTCTATTACCATAATGCATATCAAACATTTAATAATTTCTCTCTCTCTCCTTTCTATCAAATAATTTCCATTCCTCCTAGATCAGGGAGATGGGATCTTCCATGTTTTTCCCACCACTTAATACCTTCCTATATGCAACAGCAACCAAACAGAACTGGGTAACAGACCTACTTTCCTGTGATTTGGGAAGAAATAGAAACCATTGTTTTTGCTATTTATTTTTGGTTTAGGTACCAAATGGTATTTTAAATGCAGAATGTTGGAAATAGTCTGAAAAGGGAAATTTAATTGAGAATGTATCAGTTTATTTGGAGCAAGACCAGTGATAAATAGTGGATTTCTTTTTGCAAAGAGAGTTTATTATTAATAGAAATGTCCAGATTAAGGGGACTCACCATGATGATCCAAGAGATTCTTTTCATGCCTTGGTTCCCAGGAGCAGATGGATGTCTTTACAGATATTCTCACTGCCTGTCTACATATTAGCTATTCCACAAAATGCAGCTGGCTATCTTGGACAGAAATCTGAAAGAAGACCCTGAGAAAGACAAACCTGCGTACTCTAAATAGATTGTGCATCCTTGAAATTCTTAGAGATATCCTTCAGGTGTCAGGCCAAAGATGAAACTGATTTGAAGAATTGAAGCAAAGACTTTTCCCTGAATTTTTATCACAATAAAGGTACGAGAAAAAACATCAGAAGTGTGTAGATTGTCTCGTTGCCATTGTGGAGGTGGACTGGCTTACACCTGCTCCTGAAAAGTGAACGTGTGCTCTAGAGTGCTGAAATAACATCCTAATGCGTCTTATTGTCAGCTCTCCAGATATCTGCGTGGTTCAAAGCATTTCCTCCAAATTCACACAGATTGCTGTGGCTGACTTTGACTTTCAAAATATTCACTAGAAAGGTATCCTGTTGATGAGAAGCTTTGATTACTTGCAGAGGAGTACAGATATTTGGATCAGGCATCTAACAGGAGATATGGATAGTCTGTGACAGAAACAGGAGAAAAGAACTGGAACATGAGATGAGAAGCTTGGACTATCGGTACTGGAATATGATTTGATTGGCCCCCTTGCTGTAATAAAAAAGGCTAGTAGTGAAAGCCAGCAGTAGATCAAACAGATTTTTCTGATGCTCAAAAAGCCATTTAGTATTGGTTTAGGAACTCTTTAGAGCTAACAGTCTAATTCTATTTCAACGTTTCTAAATCCAAAATACTACTGCGTTTACAATTAGAAAGCTTACAGGATTTTTCTGAACAGCAACACATGACTACAGTTCTGCAGAGGCTTAATTAAATGAGAGTTATGTTACAAACAATGTAACCTTCTTCACGGCTCTACATTTGGTCATGTCCTAGTTCCTCTGGATGAAGACTGGAATTTTAAATTCATGAACAGACCTCGTAGGATTAAAAATAGAAGACAGCACAATTATTTTCTTGGCTGTACATACTCTGACTCGTTTGGCCTCCAGAAGGTACTTGATGGCAGTGAAATCACCATCCAATCTCACATGAAAAAGAATGAAATTAGGAATTCATATTTTAAGCTTTAACTAAAGACAAATGTTACATTATCTTTCTTCGTTGCTATTTGCAGGAGAGGAATGTTATTAAAGCACTGCCTCAGGTTTTTTAAAGACTTTTTAAAAACTTTCATTCATCAAAAAATTACGGTTACTCAACATTGGTGAAAACCCGTGTGGTTACAAAACAAGTACCATTATTTGAAAGTTTTTTAACAGTAGTGTGCTTACCAGAAGAGAACTCCCTGAAATGCAGCGTGACAGTCCCTCAGAGCAGCAATGGCTTAGCACTTAAAATTACACGAACACCAAATGAGGCTGAACACAGATGCTTTTCACAAAGAACTGTTGTGGCCTCATCTTTGCAGTTCATCTAAACAAACCCAGAGGTGGCATTTGCTGCAGGGAGAAGCCTCCTGCGTGGTTCGGTGCTGAGCAGTCACAGCTGGGCTCACAGCCTGCAGGTGGTGCAGCTGAGGGTGAGCTGCTGTCATCCGTAGGTGTCAAGGAGCAAATTCAAAGCCCAGATTCTGAGAGCTCAAAATTTGGCTCCAAAAGTGGCTTTTTTAGAAATTAGATATCACAACGTAATTCACACTTTCTTTGCAGTCCTTACTTTTTTCCTTGGTGTTAACATTGCCATACATTTATTTTCATTATGCCTCTCACTGGAAGTTAAAAGCATTACTTTGAAGTATTTAGACTGAAAGAAGACACAGTGTGTCAATGGATTAACGCCTTTCAGGGGAACTTAGGAGAAAGGCTAAAAATCCCTTGGGAATATTTGGTACGGGTGACTGACTACAGGATGGTTGGAAGTGGGCTAAGGAAAGCTGCTGCCTTTTAGAAGCAGAGTTGGAAGGTACAGATTTGCCGTAGATTTGACTTGATAATTTTTTCAGTACTGTGGGTGGATAATAACTATGTTGATTGTTACTCTCTGCTGGAACAGAACTTTATGAAGGACACCAAATCTGCTCAGGAGCACAAAAGATCAATGTAGTAAAAGCACTAATTTTTAAATACGTAGTGTGAATTATATTCTTGATGATGTGTACTTAGAAAAACAACGGGAAAGAAAATGAAAACCTGTGTATACTTAGTGGGCGCCAAATAATTACCACCAGCTATCAGACTTTCTGAGCTTGTGACAATAGCAATCTTCAATTTTATTTAGGTGTGTCAAAAGCAGAAAAAATGTAAAAATGTCATGCTGAATAAACGTGATATTCATTTCTTAATCTTTGTCTCAACCAGCTTTATTTAGAGAATTTGGCAACAACAATGAAGATGAAATAATATATTTTGACAGTATTCACAGAGGATTTGTTAAAAAAAAAAAAAAAAAAAAAAATTGCCCAGAAATTGTCTTCTGACTTGTGCCTGTATGCGTTTATATGAACTGTATCACTTCTGAATATACTGACAGAATTTATTCTTTGCAAACATATCTTAATGTGCTTTTTGTTCCTCACTTATCAGGGAACTTAAGAGCTTCTAATCATTATTGGAAAATAAGTTTTAAAACAGCATTAGATTATAATAATCTCTAAATATTTCCCATGAAATGCTCCATGAAATTTCATGAAACTCGCTTCTTAACCTAAATTAGTTTGATGCTGGTAGTAACAAAAAAAAAAATGCAGAAAGACAACTATTGAATCTTGCAAGAGTAAGATTAACATAAAATACAATTATTTTATGTTACAGATCTCAGACTTCAGAGCACGTGTCGGAAACAAAAGATGAGCTACTGGATGCAGGACCAGCAGACGGACTGGAATATGATACCAGCAAAACTACGGAGGCAGGCCTGCCTTCCCTTTGTCTCAAGCAGGTGTTTCCAAAGTATGCTAAGCAGTTCAATTATCTGCGACTTGTGGACAAAGTGGCTGCGTTGTTTATCCGATTTCTTGGTGTAAAAGGGACAACAAAGTTGGGGCCAACAGGTTTCCGAACGTTTATAAGGTTAGTAATATGTTTTCTTTAGGAATGAAATGAGGTGTAGCACAGAAGTTAGAAACTCAAAGCCCTACTGGGTAGCAGTACTTTAGCTGTGCTTATTTTAAATTTTGTTGGATAAAAATAGGCCTTAGCAGCTTTACACTTTTAGCTGGTAGACTTAGTAATACCTTTCAAAGAACTTTACCTCTTAAGTTTCATTGAAACATTGCATATTAAAAATAATAATATAAAACCCTATGTATACTTCCAAATTCCCCAAATGCCTGACATATGATTGTGTCTAGTAGAAATGTGGGTCTTTGTTCTACAGCACATCAGTGGTACTTTGAGAGATACTATTTGCAGTCCTTGTCAGCATGTACCTTCTAGTAAACCTCAGGAATACGATTGTGAAAAAGTGACAATTGAAATTGGATCACTTGAGATCTGATTTTGCTAGCTGTGGGGCCACAGCTCTCTGCCTCAGGCCAAAGTAAAGGATTTCCAAATGCCAGTGCAATGCATTGCCCACTAAGGATTTGCATTATGAAATTGCAACTTGCAGTTGCAAGGAACTCAATTTGTTTTTTTCCACATACTTTTTATTTTTTTCATTCTTTTTAATGGATGGATCTGTGCTTGTCATGGTACAAATGTCTCATGTTCTGTCTTTCATTGACAGTGACAAAATAAGCAGCAGATGTAGTCTTAAAATATAGATTCTGTTTCTATGCAGATGCATTTAGTATTCAGGAATGAATATAAACAATTTGATATATACAAATTACAGATATATAGAAAAATACTGAAGGCATCTGCTCTATCCATAGACCAGTGCAGGATGTTTTCCAGTTCTGTATTTTCTATTGTTTGGTCCAGCCTTAACTTGGCACTTGTCAGATGAGCACAGTATAAATGCCAACATTTTCTTTTAATAATATTAAAATAAATTGTCATATCTTAATGAATACTCTTCGCAGTTTCCTCGTGCGTGTTAACTTAAACTTTTTAATATTAGCAAATATTTTTCTTCATTTTCCCCCAGAGGATCTAGGTCAATTGTCTGGCCTCTTTCTGAAATGCTGTCTTTACTGCTCCTTTCAGAAAGAAGATTGTTTCTGAGATGTGTTCTGTCTCACTTTTCAAGAACGAAATGGCACACAAGTGTAATTTGTGTGTATGTGCAAATGTGTGTGGGCAAGTGGTTGCAAAGGTTATCCACTCAAATTTTTGCTGAACAAAATCTGCCCCTCCCCCCCCCCCATGATTTCTTCATTCAAAAAAAAAATTAGAAAAATACGTAATGTGGCTCTAAGATTTTTTTTAATAATTTTTATTTTTGGACTATCTAGGCCACATCTGAGCTCTCCTCTGTTTTAAATGAGCTCTGCTTAGGCTACTAAAAATTAGGATTCTTTTAAATTATCCTTTTCTTTTCTTTTTTTTTTCCTGGCTAGAACTTTTGGCCAGCTCTTTGGCATGTGCACTGGTTCCAGCCAGGCTGCCAGACATCTGGAAATCCTGGACAGATGGCTGATTCTCATCTACTGATCAACTCTATACTGTGGGCTTAGACCACACAAGTCAGATCTCCCACATGTGCTTATCACCAAATGCTTAAGATGCATCCAGAGATGCTGCTGTTCTCCATGCGGTGTTCAGTAACACATAGGATAAATCTGTTCAGTATTCAGACGGGAAGAAGTGATTCTGTGCCTAAAAGCTTTCCTCCAACCCCTTCCAAACAGGATCAGTCAAATAAGAGTATTTCTCTGTGCAAACTGTGCTTTATGTAGATAGTCCGTGCAGATTTGTGTTGGGTTTTACCATGTACCAATTAACTCCATTCTGCTATGGCCTCAGAAAGAATAGTAGCAACAGCCTCAGAGAAAGCCGTGTATAACAGGTGGTCAAGTCATATTTAAATATTCAGGTTTTTTTGCTTGCTTGTTGCAAAACCAAGATAGATGAGTTAATCTGTAATCTGACCTGCTGCCTTTTGTTGCTAGATATTGACATGAGATTGAATGTACAGATGGGATTTAAATGCATGCCTCCAACTGGACCACTCATCCTCTCCAGAGCCGTTTCTTGGCAAAGATGGTACTGACATGATTTGAACAGACAGCAGGGCTACTTACATATACAAGATGTTCTGCATATGAAAAACGCAGGGCCTTTACCATTTCAGATATATACACTCAATGAACGTTGGTTTGTTTGGCATCTGCTGTATGTCTTTGGTTAGACTAAGTGTGTTATGATAGGTGTGTACATAATGATGCAGGTAAACTTTGCTCCCATTGTTCTCTCCATTGCTCTTGCATAAGTTTTGCTACCTTGGAAGTTTGGAAGTAAACAGACTTCTTTTTTGTTGTTCATTTTTAACAGAAACTGCAAACTGAGTAACAGCAACTTTTCAATGGCTTCCGTAGATATCTTATACATTGATATCACGAGAAGGTGGAACAGCATGGGAATCGATCACAGAGAATCAGGTAACACTATTCTGTTCTTGAAGATTCTGGAAGCTTTTTTTGTAGCTTGGTAGCTCAAGCACACCCCAAACTTTAGTAAAGAATACTGGGAACAAGGCATGTAAATCTGAGCATGTACATGTACAACAAATTGTTCTATTTAGTTCTATGGTAATTTACCTTCATCTATAGAATAGATCACTGTTGGTTTTCAGTTTATTTATTAGAACAAATCTTCTGCAAATCTTCTCCCCTTTTATGCTTGCAGTTTTGCATGCATAATTCTTGTTGCTGTTTGCAGAGGAGCATTTAAAAACACTCCCAGTGGAACCTCCAACTTAATTACAGTGTAAGAAGATATGTCCGTATTAGAGTAGCTTACACGGTCTAGCAAAAAATCAAACAAATAAAAAGCTGTGCAGGAGCTAGAAATAAATATGCTTAACTTCATTTTGATTTAATTCTGTTCTCCAAACGGGTTACTATGGGGACAAAGAAAACTACCAGTATTACTTTCCAGAGAGTTTCCCCTGCCCAACTGTACACTCCTTTTTTTTTTTTTTTTTTTTCCATTTGCATTGTCCTTGTGATGGCTCAGGGAAGGACAGTAGGTTTCTGCACAAACTCCCACAGTGCTCAGCTATTAAATTGGCTCTTAGTAAGGAAGAATAGCAGCACGTTCTCCTACAAGCACCCCTTGTTGCAAATTGTGCTGCTGTTTGTTCTTACAGGAGCATTAGTCACTTAAGTCACTTTTAAGCATTTTTGCATCCAATGTGGGTTGTAATGCTCAATGTAAGTGTACTCAGGATGGCTGAAAGGCTTCTATATCTAATGGGGATTCACTTGTTCTTGGACTTCTTCCTTTCAGCTGGTCAGAGGCACTTTCTGCAGGAAGTTCCAGGTTTGTACCACAGTGTGCCACTTGGAGTGTCCTTTCCATTGAGCAACCTCAGGGAGAGACATTACAGATCAGTCATCTAATTTTTTTTTAATATGTTAGTCAAGAACAGTGGCTATGGGAAGCTGTTTAATGAACTGTCTTCAGTTTACCTGTATCCACAGTAGAGTTCATCCCCTTTCACTTCTTAGGCTTATAAGACAGATTTTTCATAAACTCCTTTCAAGGGAAAACAAACTAATTGAAATGTCAGTGGTTTCTTCTTCTGTGAGTTTGGCTCTTATCTTCTGCTCACAGTAAAGGGCAGGCGTTCTTGGATGTAATTAGTTTCCCCTCAGTGAGAAATGGTTATAATAGCATTGGATCCACACTGATAACCCTTGGGCCCTAGAACTGACTTTGTATGTGCAGATCAGCGAGATAACTTTCGATGTGAGTATTTGCATTGGTGAAGTTTAGAAAGTATTTCTCACAACAAAAACCTCTTCAAATCTAATTTTTGTAAATGTTTGAATATATAATTTTGTCCGAAGTGGTAGCATACTATTGCTGCAGCATTAAAGGACTTTGAAGTATTGAATGCTGGGGATGATACCGGGATGCCCATTTCCTGTTACTTAATACAAATTGCATCGCGTGTTTGTTTTCCTGAGGTTACTAAAGCAAATTATTTGCTCAAGAGAATAGGTGGTTACTAATCATCAACAAAGGGTTTCTTCTGTTGATTATCTTATGGACTTAGGTTTTTAATGTAAACACAAATATTTCTGAAATAATACGAAGGTGTTAACATGGTACGCAGCACTAGGGCAGCAGAGCATTGCTTAAGGGGCCCAGATTTACTCACATCTAAAAATCCCTGCTGTGTTCCCCAGGTATAGTATTCAGTCTTCCCTTTAAAAATGTGATGTGTTTTCAGTTTCCAGTCTGTTATTTGTCCAAAACAAATTCTTCTGAAATACGTTTGTAAAGTTGGTTTTCGAGCATCTTTGTTTCAAACAGTCATAGTCTGCATTCTGTTGTCTCTTCCTGTATTCTTAGGCTTACCTGGGTACGTACATAGCCTGGGAACCCAGCCTCTGCAAAAAGTGGGAGGTTGATAACACTAATAGCACGTTCAGTTCTTCATTCAGAAGATGAGACACTTTAGAAAATTTCAGAATATCTATATTCTTACTATATGTTCAGCCTTATTAGTGAAAAGCAAGGTTTGCATTTCTTGATTAAATAATTAAGAATGAAGAGTGTTTCTCTGGCTAAAGAAACCACTTTTGCATAATGCATTTTTAAAAGCTTCATGAGCAACTGATCCATATATTCTAGATATAATTTAGTGAGGTGTTTGCAGTGAGTTGGTGAGTTTATTTGCAGTTATGAAGAAAACGTATTGAAAACGAATAAAATGAAGAAAGACTCTTATAATTTGCTAGAAAAACAGTCAACCTTACTTTAGTAGTGAGTTACTTCCCCATCTGCTTTGGTCACATTTTTAGATCTAAGGCAGTAATCTATCAAAATAGCAGAGTTTAATGATTATTTCCTTCTTATATTAATGGTGTAAATACACCATTTAATATATAACTTAAGTTCTAAAATTGCTATTACGTTTCTATATCAAATTGAGTGTCTGAATTTGGCAACTCTTCAGTAGTTTTTGTAAAACACTGAATAATTTCAATTGCACTAATACTCCCTTCTCAACAGCGATAAAAAAAAATCGTTAGTGACATGTCTTTTGTGAGCAGTTTACAGCAGGGAAACAACAGTTGAAGGTTTCATGCTGCTGCTCATTGTGGCCATCAAGGTGGATTGTCAAGGTTGCATTTAAATAAGCTTGGGATAAAGAAATCTCAGTGCCGCTGGTATAAACTAGCATGCTGGTCACAGAGCTGCAAGCTGGTATCTTCTTAGAAACTGGTTCAAAATAGATTTTTATACAAGAAGTTGAACTTGGACATCAATGTATATAATCCTGCATTTTTTTGAATGATAAAATAGCAGAAAAATCAGAAGGTTTCCCAGCTGAGGCTGATTTCTTGTATTTTATATCAGTACTCCCTTGCAGAAAATAGATCTGCAGTTCTCTCCTGCAGAAAGATCAATAATCTCAGTGACACACGTAATTTCTGAGTGTGGGCAGGCATGACAGTAAAATTATTTCTGTATAAACTTACCTGAATATTTAAACATGCTTCCAAAATGTTAATGAATTTTCTGTTTGTATGAAATAGATAAGTATTATTTTGTCTTAGTTGAACGTAGATATGTTATAATAATATCCTGTAGGCTCTGGTTAGGAAGTCAGATAAGGCACAAGGAGAATAAAATAGACTGCTCATGTGGCTGATGGAAAGAATAAATCCAGGCCTAAGGTTAGCTGGGAGAAAATGAAGGCATAGTGTAGCAGGGTTGCTGTGGCTGTTTGTGTGTGGATTCCTGCACTACTTTAGGTAGGTTTGGGTCGCCTTAGTTTCACCGATGTGGACAAGTTTCCAGGTACAAGTCGTTATCTAGTCAGGTTTTGAGAGAACTGAGTAGTTGCATTCAGTATGTCGGTTATGTAGCTGATGAATTTCACTAGCAAGAACAAGGCTTGCAGAAATTAACAGATTTGTTGAGTCTCAGTGTTTTCTAGGTGTTAAAGCACACACACTAAACAAACAAAAAACCCATTTCTGATGGCTTTGCGTTTGGCCCACTTCCAGCTGTGGCCAATACAAGAGCTGCTGCTGTTGCTGTAAAACAGCAGCTTCTAACTTTTCTCATTAAATGCTTCACATGAGTGTCACTTGTGAGGGAGAAAGTGTGGATGTGACTAAAGGTGTTTTCCCTGTCTGCAGCTCACCGTGACTGATAAAATAATTTACTGAGCTGGCAGCTGCTGCTTTCAGATAACCCAGCAATTCAAGCTGTTCTACAGCCAAGGCTGTAAGCAATCCACCTGCAGTCGGAGTTGAGAGAAATTATACTTCAGAATGTAATTGTAATATTTTGAAAAGGTGCCTTTCCTGTGGCACCAGTAAGCCAACACTGAGTTTACGAAACAAAACAAAACAACAGCAAAAAACATTTCAATATCTCATCCTAAAATAATCTTCTAAAATGTATGTTTAAACTGGGGGAGCCAGTTAAAACACAAAGCAACTGTAACTGTTCCTTGGTGCTTGCATTCCGCAAAACTGATTGCGGTCAGGCTTCTTAATTAAGAATTAAATTAGGTATTACTTCAAGGTTTAAATATAATAATTAGGGTTAATATGCAGCCCCTCTTTCCATTGCCTGTGGTAATTTGTTACTGGGTTGATGTGATCAAAGAACACCTGAAGAGCTCTGTACTGCAGCGTATGGCTTCTGCAGGGTACTTTTGTTTGTGAAGGGGCAGAGTAGAGTTTTATTAGAGCAGAGCAATTTTTTTTGGCACTGCACCACTTTCCCTTTGTACATTTGAACTGTTTGGTTTTTATTCAGTTGAAACAAAAATACTCTTGTAGAGGTCTAGGGTCTTAACATTAGTCAAGACATCTGGGGGGAAAAGGAGAACAAGGAACCTTCCACAAATGAAACATTTTTCTCGAGACATGGCAGAGTAATTTGGGTAAGTTTAATTACACATTTTAAAATGGGTCAGTTTAATTACACATTTTGAACCCAGTTGTTGGTGTACCAGTTTGGATTTGGATGCCAGGGTGCTGGTCAGGCTGATGTTTGTAAAAACTGCAATAGTCTCAATGATAAGGAGTATCACTTGTCTGCAACTCAGCCTGGGCATATGCTGTACTGAAACACAAAATGAGCTCACGTGTGAGTTACATGCAAACAAAACTTTGTCTTTTGGCCTTTTTTTTTCTCCTAATGAGCGTTGTATATGGCTGCTTTTTAAATCAAATGATGTCAACTGGCACAATCGCATGTGTTCACACATGGCACATACACATTTGGCCTTGGTAGCAAAGAAATAAGATTTATTATGTTTTAAGAATGCAGTTTGCTGGCGCATGCTGTGTTATGAATCTCCTTTAAACTCCTTTTCCTTGCAGGAATGTGTTTGCAAGCCTTTGTTGAAGCTTTCTTCTGCCTGGCTCAGAAAAAATACAAGTCACTTCCTCTTCACGAGCAAGTGGCATCATTGATTGACTTCTGTGAGTATCATCTGGCTGCTCTGGATGAAAAGCGCCTGGTGTGTGGACGAGGGATTCTGGAGCGCCGAAGTGCAGTTGCTACTTGTCAGACTGAAGGACTTCAACTTACAGCAGCTGCACATAACACCCCTCCTAAAGCACAGAGTCACAGCTAGTAAATTTGCAGATTATAGAAATCATCGCTATTAGCAGTGCTATTTCATCAGGGTGGAGCAGGGAGAGACTGAGGGAACTGAGAATTAATCTTCAGGTACGTACATACTGCAGTAGATGGAACAGACTATTGAATTCCTTCATCCGATGGTCACAATTTGTTTATTACAGCTTTTTCTTTTTTATTTATGCTCTTCAAAAGGTCAACTGCAAGGTCCCATTCTCAAATAATGATCCTCCCTCACAATGGCTTTTTTTTTTTTACGTCTCCATTGAACCTGCAGTACACCTCAGTGACAAACTGTGCTTTCATTCAGAGTGTGAAGACAAGGAACAAAAATGCAGTGGGATGATAACCACCATCATGGGATTGGTTGAACTGAGAGGCATACGCATGTCAAAGGAATTACACTATTTTGTATGCACTGAATGTATCATGAAAACCAAGTAAGAAGCTGCAGTCTCAAATAGCTCATGTGCTTGGAGAACTAAAAGCTGGAATTGCATTTCTGGTCAGACGTCAGGCTTTTGACCCTGAAACAGCGACTTGAACTGTATTTGTTGGTATCAGTACAGATGTGCTCATTGTCTATGGCTACGTACTTATTTTTATAGTCAATCTTAAAACACTGACATCATATTTTGGCTTCTATTTTGTACGTCTTTGCCATGACAAGTACTGTTAATTTTTAAAGAAAAACTAAAGATGTTTATCCTTTTGCTTCCACAGAAGAAATAAGATCACACTTATTCACAGGATAAAAAAAGGTCAAATTTGGTTAATTAAGTGGTGCTTTTGTCTTCAGGTACTAAGCACTGCTTCTGCAAAGAGCCTTACAGTGTAAGGTGTAAGAGGGCGTCTAGGTTCCAATGAAACCAATCCTGTCACTGACTTTAGGCTAAACTAATTGCATTCTAGGTTTGCTTTTCTTATATACTTTTTGGGTGTTTGTTATCCTATTTGGAACTGCATTAACATTTAGAGCAGATTTTTTTTTCTTTGCACATATCTTCATATTTCCCTTAAGTAAGTACAACTCTCTACAAATTAGATCTTTATTATTTAACAGGATGTTTTGTCAAGAATGCTGGACTATACCACTGGAGCTCTTTTGGAGGAGTTCTACAGAATAGTCTTATTTTTCAAGAAATGAACTGTGAGTTCCATAATCACACTCTTCTTGGGGTTTGGGGGGGAGCAGAGACATGAGACTGGTTGTAAAGAACACGAGTAACTTAGAACTTCAGGGCTGCTCAGCCAATTTTTTTTCTTGCCTCATATTTTATTACCATAATGTATCTCTACATAGCTTGATTTTTCTCCTCTGTTCTGTTCTTTACTGTTAATAATCTACTTGTGTTCTAGTGTTCATCATACTGTCAAAAATCTCGAAGTTGTAAGACGGCACAATGCCTGGGCAGTTAGGCTTGGATTTGAGAAAATTACCTGATCTTGATATCTAAATGTTCCAGTGGCTGGCATATCAGAAATGTTACCTGGAATACATGAAGTGTGTTGTCAATACAGAGAAAGTCCACACATTTAATGTCATAGACTAAATGCACACACAATACTGAGTGACTTTTTACTCTAGGAAAAGTTTAGTATTTACTTTCTTGATTTTTAGGTTTGAGCAGCATGCATTTTTCCCAAGTGGCAATCAGTAGCATGGCAATACAATGCAGAAGTCCACACATTTAATGTCACGGACTAAATGCACACACAATATTGAGTGACTTTTTGCTCTAGGAAAAGTTTAGAATTTACTTTCTTGAGTTTTAGGTTTAAGCAGCATGCGTTTTTCCCAAGTAGCAATCAGTAGCATGGCAATACAATGCAGAAGTCAAGCTGCGGCTGCAAGAAACTAATACCTAGCATGTGTTAATAACAGATGTGGGAGTAGCTTCTTCTCTTCTTCCTCTGTAACAGAAATAAGAGTAATAGTAGACGATTGTTGTTTTTTTCAGTGGCTAGACAGTTTGAAACTTTGTGTTGTACATAAGAGGATGATTGTAGACTAATGCCACTGCCCTCTGCCTTGTTTAAGTTTCATAAAGATTATTGCAGTATGAAGATAAAATGCCAAACTCCAAGGTCTGGCAGCTGTCAGAACAAATGAAGCTGAAAGGGTCATTTTTTTTTTTCACACTTTCATTGTAATATATTTGAAGGCATTCACAAGTTGAAAAATGGTTACTTCTCATTTTGTGACATCTGACATTTGTCTTGCAATTGGCAGTGTGTTACTAGAAAATAGCTTACAGTTGCTCTCATCTTGTGATTGATGTCCTGTAAAGACAGAGTTATAGAAAACTAAGATTTGAAATGGTATAAATGCAAATACCTTTCTTTGGAGCTTTCTAGTAGTACAATCTATGCCCTAAAATATTGTGAGATTTTTTTGCTATTATATAAGTTACCCTGATATCAGTGAATTAAATTAACTATTGCATATAATGAACACTAGCAAGATCTCTATTTTGAGATCTTTATATTCTCTGGATCTAATACTGATTTTCATAACCTGTGCATACACAGGCTGATGCAGTATACCCTATTTATTTCCAGCTTCAAGTGTGAAGGGTCCCTTGTAGAATAGATAAAATATTCAATTATCTGCCTCTAGTAACCCGGTGTTCATATATTTATATAATTGGAAAATTGAATGCCGTATTATTCTCGGGGGTGGGAGGTGGGGGGTCTTGCAGTAAAATAGGAGTGTACTTCAGAGACCTCACAACAAAGTCACACTTTCCTTCCCTTCCATCTAATGCAATTTCCTCGCAATATTATTCAGCATCCAAAGCAATTTCACGTA